>NC_141074.1:10266723-10696723 GCF_041138505.1 Cibotium barometz
AATTGGGGAGTCTTTGCAGGTGCTTGTTTCACTTGTCATAAGTTTGGGCATATGGCTTCTGAATGTCCTTCTCTGCTGCATCCTCCGCCGTTATCTGCTGTACCTTCCATTTCAGCGAATGTGCAGCCAACTCAAGTTAAGGAGATACCAACAAATCAAGCCACTCGAAATACTCAAAAGGAGAAAGAGAAAGGAAAAGCTAAAGTTATTCCACAAGTTGTTTCTTCTTTGGCCGTGCCTAATCAACCTAAGGATAAAGGAAAAGATAAAATATCTTTGGCTGAATGGAAAACTCCGAAAAAAACTACTATGGTTCGTCGTGCTCCCGTTCCTTCACGTAATTGGACTGCATCTGCCACTATTGCACAGTCTTCCACTTCATCGACTATGCTTTCTAGAATATGGTCGGATGTAGTTCGAGGTGCTTCCTCGAGTATGGATGCTGATGTAAATGCTTTGGATATGTGTGTTGATACGAATATGCATGAGTCTCTCTTGATTCAGGGCGAGGGCTCTCTCCCTGATTCAGTTGTTGTTATGCAGCATTGATTTTGCTGGCTGTTCACTGTATATACCTTTGTACAGATTTGATGTTTGATGCTCCAATAAAATGTCTTTCGTACAATATTAGAGGACTTTGTGATCCTAGTAAATTTAGGTTGTTTTGGCACTATGTACATAAAATGCAACCTCATCTGGTGTGTGTGCAAGAACACAATCAGCATACCTTAGTGGGTCAATCAGGTCACTTTGCTGGTTATGATATATTTTATGCGGGCACTCAGCATTACTCGGGAGTTTTTATGCTTGTTAAGCATGATCTGCAACCAATGTTGGCCTACAATGATTCTGCTGGCAGATGGATGGTCATTCAATGTTTATTGTATGGACAAATTTATGAATTTGCAGCAGTTTATGCACCACAAAGCTCGGCTGAGAGGGCAAATATATGGTCACAAATGTTGGCTTATCCCTGGCTCCATAATGCATTCCTTTGTGGAGATTTTAATAATGCTCCATCTCCTGAATTTAATTCCACTGGAAGAACTCATATGCTTGGAGCTGAACGCAGAACATGGAATGATTTGCTCTCTTCTTGCAATATTTTGGACCTATGGCAGCATGTATTCCCTCGTCTGCAAGGGTTTACTTTTAATCACAATGCTTTTCCACATATCTGGACACGTCTGGATCGTTGGTACTTGTTACATGCTGACCAATACGATGATTTTGTTTGCAAGCTATGGATTGATCGTTCCATGTTACTCTCTGATCATTCTCCTTTATGGTTAGGCCTTTATTTTGATATGCCACAAGATGTTTCTATTCTTCAGAAACATAGGCTGTTGCTTTTAAACAACAGTTATCTTGTGCATGCTGATTTCAAGGAAATGGTTTTGCAAGCCATTGAGCCTTTGCCCCTTCAAATGCATGAGGTTATTGACATTGCTTGGTTTCAATTTGTTCAGCGCATGCAGGCTGTGATCTGTGATTATGGTCGTTATTACATGGCCGACTTGCGGGATCGGATCTTGCAGGCTAAAGGAACATGTCAATCTTTGGCTGATCTTGCTCAGTTTCGGGTTTTAAATACTAATGAACAAGAATCTTTAATGCAGGCTAAGCATTTCCTCATGCTAAATGATCAGAGAAAATTGCAAAAATGGTTGACACGTTCGCGACATTGAGCTATCATAGATAAGGGTTGCTCTTCCAAAGATTTTTCAAAAATCTACATGCTTCAAGACAAAAGGAATGCATCAGAAGGGTGAAAAAATCTGATGGTCAATGGACTCATTCTTTGTCGGAGCTCTCGTATATTGCTAGTCAGCATTTTGCAGCTCTTTTTGCTAAACCGCCAACTACTTCACCTGACATACTTAATGCTCGTTATGCTTTATTGCATCATGTTCGGCCCATTATTTCTCCACAGGATGCTTTGGAATTAGAATCTCCGTTCACTGATATTGAACTTAAAGATGCTTTAGGTTCAATGGGTCGATGGAAATCTCCCGGATGGGATGGATTGACAGTGGAATTTTTCCATGCTTTTTGGCCTCAGCTGGAACAATCATTGTTGTATATGATCAATGAAGCTTGGGCAAATGATGTACTACCATCTTCTTGGAAAGAAGGATTGGTTAAGCTTTTCCCTAAACGGGATCTTTGTGAAGCTTTTTCTGATTGGAGGCCCATTACTCTTATGCCTGTCATCTATAAGCTTCTGACTAAGATGTTGGCAAATCGTATTAAAGGATTTTTACATGATGGTTTGCATCCTGCGCAATATGGTTTTGTGCCTCGGAGGCAAATCAATGATAATTTGGCTAATGCTTATATTGCCATTGAATATGCCAAATACACTAAGCAGGATGTACTCATTTTGCAGGTTGATATCGAGAAAGCTTTTGATTCTGTGCATTGGGACTATATAGCCATGACTATGAATTATCTTGGTTTCGGTGCGAAGTGGCAAAATATTGTGTATTGGCTCTATAATGATAGTGATGCTTCTTTGATTTTGAGCTCTTCTCTATCGGATTCTTGGAAATTGGGACGTTCAGTTCGCCAGGGTTGTCCGCTTAGTTCCTTGTTGTTTGCTATTGCCACACATCCTTTTCTTTGCTACTTGGATTCTTTGCAAGCTACTGATGAATTGCATGGCTTATAGCTTCCTGTTGGGCATACTTTCCTGGCTCAGGCTTATGCTGATGATTCTTTTTTTATGCCAAAGAATACGCAACAAGATCTTCAGAGATTAATGGAGGCTTTGGAACTTTTTGGTCTGGCTGCTGGTTTGAAAGTGAATTTCCGTAAGTCTACCTTGCTTGCGCTTAACGTACAGCATTGGCATCATGTATTGTGGCCCGGTGGAATACCTCCTAGTGGACATATCGTTCGTCATTTGGGTTACCCTTTGGGTTGGCAGCTGTCATCTTCACAAATGATTCAATGGGTTATGCTAAAATTGAATCGCAAAATTGATTATTGGCAGCTTTCCACTTGGCCTCTTCATGTACGTCTTAGGATAGTGCAGGCTATTGTAATGGCTTACATACAGTTCTTTCTTCCATTGATTATGTGGAGGAAAGCTGATATAGATCGGTTTATGTCTCTGGCAATGGCAATTGTGTGGAAAACTCAACATCGTAAAAAGGGTCTTCGTCTTTTGTCAATGCCAAAGATGTGTTCTCCAAAGATACATGGTGGCTTGAACATATTGAATATTCATTTTCATGTGCTTGCTCGTAAATCCACTTTGTTGTTGGAATTTGTAAACAGCGCCAGCCATGGGCTATTATGTTGGGTCATATGTGTATGTCTATGTCTTCACCTGCTTTTGGAAAGTGGACTGTTACGTATTGGGATGCAATTTTCAGCCATTTCGATGGAAAAATTGTCGGCTGCCCTCTTTCATCTAAGTTAATTTTTGCCTGGAAACAGGTTACGCAATATCTTTTTTGGAATCCTAGGCTTAATGCGCAATCTTCTTCCCTTCGCCTTGAGAGTATTCATTGGTCAAAGGCTTTTGATGCACCCTTGGCTTTACGTGAGCCTAGGAAGGCATATTTCCTTTCAAAGAAAGGAGTTTATCTTATTGATGATGTTTTAGATGCTAGTGGCCATGTGCTTTCTTTTGTGGTTGCCGCGAGAAAATTTGGTCTGGGGATGCATTATAGATCAATCTGGCAGCTTATTCGAGAGCTTCTTGCTCCTTTTGAACCAATTGCAGATTTGGATCGTTCTGATCGTTTGGTTGATTGGAGCCTTAGAAGAGAACAACCTGCACGAGGCCCTTAATCAATGGCTAAACTTTCGGTTCATTCGATATATCATCTCTTGTTGCCCGCCTCTTGGGTTCAAGAACATGCGAATCAAATTTGGCATCTTCATAAAAGTCGGGCTTGGTGGAAACAACGGCTTCATTCTCTTTGGAAATGCAGTCTTCCTTTGAAAAGTAGACTTTTTTTATGGAGATGCTTGATTGGAGTCTTGGCAGTCGGCCTTTTCTTGGCTAGGCGACTTTTGGCACCTTCAACTTGTCATAGTTGTGGTGCTTCTCAAGAGACAGTCTTTCATCTTTTGTGGACTTGTCTTCTGACCAGGACTTTATTGGATCGGATTGCTGCACGTTTGAGAGCCCGCTTCCGACAGGCACCCTTTGGGAAATACTTTTGGATCTTCGGTCTTCTCCCTTCACCCCTTAGATCCTATAAAGTCTTCTTTGATTGGGTTCGCTACTGGGCTTTATGGACTACCTGGCAGTCTCGCAACAGGATAGTTTTTGCTGGGCCTCATTTGGATGCTTACTCATTCTTCCGTTCCTCTCTTCAGCAATCTTTATATGACTGTCTCTCTCTTCATGAGATTGACTCATCTCTGTATGCTCTTTTTACAGATTGTTTTTACCCACCTGTAATTAATGACATGAAGCTTTACAAAAAAAAAGTGTGTGTGTGTACACACACACACACACACACACACACACACACACACACACACACCTGCCTCTAACATTATATGCTGACCCGCTGCTTTCACCACTGGTCTTTCTTCTAATCTCTTCATTTAGAATAGAACCACGTACACCATCAAAGGTCAAACTAGCATTGTTGCTCAAAGAAACAACCAAGGCTTCCCAGCTGTCAGGCAAAGTCATCAACAAGAAAATAGCCTTAAGCTTGTCACTAAAAGGCTGCAAACCAGAGTCTTGTAACTGACTCAAGATACCTGTGAAAGCACTCAAATGTTCAGATGCAGGCTTAGGCTCATCGAACTCCATGTTTACAAGCTTACGCATAAGATGCCCTTGATTCACAGGAGTTGTATTCTCATACGTATCTGTCAGTTTCTTCCAGACATTGTATGCAGTGTCAAGACGCTTAATGTCTGTGAGCACCTCATTAGACACAGCCATCTTGATGTAAGCAATAGCTTTCTTATTAAGCCTAGCCCAATCATCATCTGACAAACCTGCAGGTTTCTCTTCCAAAAGTGCATCATCACAATCTTTCAGAAATAAGATTCCCTGCATTCTATCCTTCCACAAGTCAAAGCCAGAGCCGTCAAACCTCTTGATTTCAAGAAGAGACTTTGACTCACCACTCGTAGACGAATTAGAGGCCATTTTGGTGCAAAAGGACCAAAAAAATACACTGCTGTAATTTTTGACAGCAGGCTGCAAACTGAGATTTTAGCCTCTTACAGGCTCAGAACTCAGTGTAGAAGAGCAAGAAGTAGTAACATTGCGTTACCGGCACTTTATCCCAAGTGTTCAGCAGTAAAAAAGGATAAATTTCAGCAATAAAAGCTGAAATTTCAGCACACAAACAGGGCATACATCCCTTGCATAAATACTCCCACTTCAGCAGTAAAACCAAAGTGCATATGCAACAACCTCAAATCTGCAAATGGATTAAAAGCTGCTGCACAATGTATTTTCAGCAATACATCAACTCAATGGCTTGTCAAGGGTGTGACTATGGAATCATGCATGAAAGCCTCCTTTTGCATCTGTGACACACCTACGAGCATGTAGGGCACTACCGGATATCAGGTAGCAATCGACAGGCAAAGTCGAATAGCGCAAGTGGCATGTGCCAGTGATGACTTGGGGATGATGATGTGGCAGCAATGATGTGGTGGTAGTGATGTGGCAGTCATGTACACGTGGTCGACAACAAGACTACTGGCCAACTAGGAGCATTAGTGCATATATTTACGTGGATAGCCAAATCGTCATATTCATTTGCTTTCCTTAGTGTTGGACTTCGGAGAGCGTTTCTTTGCAGGCGAAGTGCTAGAGCTAGGAGTGTACAGTAGGTCATAGGCGAAGTGCTAGCCAGGAGTGTACAATAGGTCACAGGGTTGTGATTTGACGTCTTCATTCTCAGCCACATCTTGTACTTGAATTTCAATTATAGTACTTCTTTCTTGTACATTATACAGAGCGGTAGTTCAGGACTCGTGTGTGCTGTATGTGTGATTCTGACGCACTCTTCTTTCTATCTTTGGAAAACCTAGGCACATAGGCACACATGTTCTACGATTGGTATCAGAGCCTAGGAAACCTGCAATGTTTTTTCTTTTCCAGCACCTAGCACCTGTATGTGTTGACCACTTGGATAGGGTAGATCATTAGATTCCAAGAGTGCATAGGTTCAGATTTGGGGAAGTGAATATTTGGGTTCTCTTCATTGCACCTGGGTTAATTGGGGTATATTGTGCTTCCCTACCCCACCAAACTCTTACCTCATCGCACAAGGCTGAAATCCCTCACCCGGTCCTTGATGACTTGATATTTATCATGGATTCACAACTCACTGATTTGCTTGCATGGACACACAGGCAGCTAAAATGGAGGCCATATCTGCCCATCTCTATAGGATGGAGTTGTGTCGTGTGCATCTGGCACTTGGATGCCATGTGGACATATCTGCACAAGAGGTGTAGGACTTTGAGTGGTAACTGGTCCCTTGTGAGCCCTAGTGTGGGACGAGTTAGCTAGGGTTCCACTCTATGCGTCCAGGGTCAGGCGTACGAGTCCTGTACACGTGGTCTTGGTTAGGAGTGCAAGTCCTGCACATGGAACAATGCCAGTATGTACTGAGTATTCCAGGCATTGATAGGCTTGTAGCCAGATGCAAGGGCACCTAGGAAGCATATAGATGCATGTCGAAAAGCATGTAGAGCAAGGGTGTAAGATCCTTGTTCCCACCGAGCAACGGATTCAGGATACTGGCAGCGGAAGTAGCACTTCTCGCGCGGGACAGGGGTCCCACATTCGGGGCCTCACCCACGGATATCCGGATAAGAGACTAATCCGTCGGTTGTTCCAAAACCGAACCCGGAAAAACTTCCTTTACCGGAAAGCACGGGTGATTCCACCAGGAAAACTTTTACTCTAACGTAGTCAAACCTGTACTGATCAAACAGATCCGACTGCATCTATAAAGATACTTGGTCAAATCAAGGAAGAAACTTGCACTTGGATCATTGGGATCAACGCTTTTTTTCCCATCAAGAGGCACAGCCGTTGATTCCTATCCATAGAACAATTACTATCTGGGATTTGCTTTATCTATCGTAGTAACAGAATTTGAGTCTCGATTTACGGATCCATCAGTCCAGCCTAACCCCATCCAGTCCCATGGGTTAGCCAACCGCCCAACCACTGTAGTGATGGGATCCAATTAAGAATTTGGTTAGGTTTTGTCCCGGGTACCAAGGAAAAGAGTTCCAAGGCCCCCTAGCCGGAAGTTCATGCAAAATAAAACTAGTCACATCACTTACGCACCCAATATGAAATTGCCTTTTCACAGATTCAACCAGTTTTAAAACAATCCTTTAATAAAACCATAGTATCACTGATCACAATTCATCCGGTTGATTCATAATTTTCCATCATTCCTTCATCAGAGTATCTATGGCATCATTGGCAACCAGAACGCTCACCACCTGTCCACGCAGGGGCCTTTTCAATAGTTCCTAGCCCATAATACTCGGCAATATAATCACTTATAAAAATCAAGATGGACTCTCGTTGAAGATCAGCAAGATCAACCAACAGATCCATATAAAGAGCCATGGACTCATCCATTGAAGACCAGCAAGGTCAATCAACCAGATCCATGCCCGGTTTCAGAAAACAACTCTTACTCCTTGTTCCAATATCTTCCTCGACGCACGCGTCGGTATCCTAGGCGACCCAGAGCTCGAGCACCGTACGGTCAGCACCCTCTAGGATCCTTCGCAGGTGACCTAGCGCTTCACTCATAGGCCGCTTCCTTGGTCCCTCATCCACCGTACCGGAAGCTCACCATTTTAATCGACCCGAGGCTGGTCAAGACCTCGGTCGACCTTGCTACGCGAGACGTCCTCCATTGACTCTCCGTCAGCAGTTGCAACTTTATCAGTTAGGTCTCCACGACCTTAATCACAAGACGGTTAAAATGCTTTCCCAGCATTCTTGACATAAAACAGTCATTTACAAACAGCATTTACAAACAGTTTACAAATATAGTTTCTATATTAACTCTCATTTTTCCACATTATCCCTCATCAATCCACATTACTTATTCCACATTCCATTTATATGTGTACTCATCCCATCACATCATTTTCCATCTCATCACTTCAGATTCCTTCACATCACATATCATATATTCACATCCATACATATATCCACATCCACATCCACATTCACATCCATACATCCACATCTACATCCATGCATCTATTTTCACATCCACATCTACATGCACATTCATGCATCCTCATCCATACATCCACATCTACATGCACAGTCACATCCATACATCCACATCTATATGCGTACATTCACATCTACATGCATACATCCACATCCCATCCATGCATCTACATCCACATCCTCATTTACATCCATACATCCACATTCACACTCACATCTACATGCATACATCCATACATACACATACACTTTTCATCCATGCATCCACATCCACATCCTCATTCACATCCATACATCCACATTCATGCATCCACATCTACATGCATACATCCATACATACCCATCCACATTCACATCCATACATCCACATTCATGCATCCACATCTACATGCATACATCCATACATACCCATCCACATTCACATCCATATTCTCACCCTATCATAACCCATATACATCTTATCCCATCACATACACTTCTTATCTCATCCCCTACACATCCTATCACTTCTTAACTCATCTTATCACATCCTAACTCATCTCATATGTATCTTATCACATCTTATCACTTCCCATATCTTTTATGCATACCTCTATGCATGAAATTCAATTATGCTAAAAGTAACACTTTTATAATGAAATAATTATCTTTTATGCATACCTCTATGCATGAAATTCAATTATGCTAAAAGTAACACTTTTATAATAAAATATTCATCTCTTATGCATACCTCTATGCATGAAATTCAATTATGCTAAAAGTAACTCTTTTATAATAAAATATTCATCTCTTATGCATACCTCTATGCATGAAATTCAATTATGCTAAAAGTAACTCTTTTATAATAAAATATTCATCTCTTATGCATACCTCTATGCATGAAATTCAATTATGCTAAAAGTAACTCTTTTATAGTAAAATATTCATCTCTTATGCATACCTCTATGCATGAAATTCAATTATGCATAATATAAAAATCAATTTCTCTAGGATTACAATGAATATCTTTCAATTAATCTAGGATGATAATTCCTAGAATATGGTAGGAAATCCTCTTTTCATGCTTTGAATAAAATTATTTTATGCGTAATTTTTATAAAAATTTTGCCATTGATAAATCTCAATTTTTCTAAGGGATAAAGCTTATCATTAAGGAAATAATTAGAATGATCCCCAATTGGATCATTAATCCATAATGGATTGAATCATCAATATTCATGAAATACATAAACTAAAAGCATAGGGAAAGCCATTAATTTGGTCTTAAGCATAGAATAATCTTAGATTAAGGAAAAAAACTTTATGAAAAGCTTCATTTGGATTGAGAAAGGTCATGAGTGTGACCATTTCTTGAGTGAGAGAGAGAAATTACATAAAAACCATTTGAATTAAACATAAATGAAAATTTATGTAACTCTTAACTATCATTAATCAATTAACTTCAATAGCATTCATCAAATTATGTAACTCTTCACTACCATTCATCAATTAACTTCAATAGCATTCAAAAACCATTCCAATTAAGCTTCTCAAGCTTGAGAGGGGTTGAGAAGAGAGAAACATTGAGAAATTATAGAAAAGATCAAAATTCATCACTTACCTTACAAATTGCTTGATTCTTTGTTCACGGTAGAGGCCCCCCAACCAATCAATTGGTTTAGTATGTTGATGGAGCCACCAATGGGAATTGAAGAAAGAGGGAAGTGTCAAAAACTAGTGAATTATTAAAGAATTCACAGTTCTTGCACCTCCTTTAAAGAACTCCCCTTCCTTACATATGTGTCAAAATGGAATGATTATACCCAAAATATCTCATATTTTTAATATTGCTCATAGTTTTTTACTAATAAACCTTGTACATTTTCAACTCTTCATCTTATGTGAAATATGCACCTCCTTTAAAGAACTCCTCTTCCTTACATATGTGTCAAAATGGAATCATTATACCCAAAATATCTCATATTTTTAATATTGCTCATAGTTTTTCACTAATAAACCTTGTACATTTTCAACTCTTCATCTTATGTGAGCATTTACTCATTTTTGGATACCCAAAATATCTCATATTTATAATATTGCTCATAGTTTTTACTAATAAACCTTGTACATTTTCAACTCTTCATCTTATGTGAGCATTTACTCATTTTTGGGTATCTTCTTTTACAAATTGGATTTATCTCTTCCCTACACATGGATTGATGCTATTGGCCCATAGGAACCTTAATTGGACCATAATCCAAAAATTTCTGAAAATCTAGACCCTTAGACTAAGGTCCTTTATACCCATTTTCAATTAATTCCAATTGCACATTGGAAAATTCTTTTTGAATTTCTGTTTCAGAGGAACTTATTTTAATAAGATGAGTTATTTTTCTATCCAAAAATATTCATAATCTGAATATTCTCTCTCTAGAATAATTTTCTCTCTCTAGGCTAAAACAGTTAGAAACAAGGTCTTTATATTTCTAAAGAGGGATTGATTATAGGGGAAGATACTAGAGATCAAAAAGGGGTTGGGGGAGGAATCTTACAAAGGGCATGGGGTTACCCATGCTGCCCTACTCTTGGGCCACCATTGGGGCAGCCCATGGGCCATGGCATTGGCCCACGCAAAGCCCCATAGCATTGTCGCCCTTATGGGGCCTTGATAGCAGTTGACCACCCCTACTAGGGGCCATGGATGAAATGCGCCATCTTTATGGTGATTATTATCAGGTCGTGGAGCTGTAGGAACATGCCGACAGCTTTTAGAGCGCACCGACCCCCCGACAGTTTTGGACATATATAAGCAAAGCCTTGTCAAGAGTCAAACTATCTCATTATTCACAAAGTGCTGAAGAACTCCAAGGGCCAGGACAACCAAAGGGAGCATTAAGCAACGGTGAACTTGAAGGTCAAGAATCTAGTCATCCTTAGGTTGCAGGTTTATAGCCAAGGAAGATCTCCAAGAAGTCAGTCTTTTTCATCATTCAATAAAGCAAATACACTAGTCCTAGGGTTTCAGAGGGTATTTGGGACCCAATCGGGTGTACTTGCCTTTGTTCTCCTCTCTCTCTCTCTCCTAACTACACTACATTGTGCAAATTGTCGAGAACCAAGGTGCTGAATATTCCTTATCAAAGTATAATCGTGTCGGTAAGCTTCCACATGTTACAAGTCGGCACCTTGAGCACCATTCCGGATCTGGAATCTACAAGGGTAATATTGTGCTTTGGAGCAAGTGTTGGACGGTTCCAAGGACAAAGTGGCATAACTTTATGGAGGAGGATTTTTCACTCCTTCGAATGCAAGCAAGGATGTATTGGATGAGCCTCGCTCCCAGTTTGGCAATCATCATTCTATACTTGCTCGTAGTCAGTAAGAGAGATGCCGTTCGCGTCACCTACAGTCTCATTCGTGGAGTCCCTCTCCACTGGATTCTCTGAACAGTCCCCACTTGCTTTTACCGGCTCGATGGTGGGGGACTACCGGTTTGCCGAGTTTTGCCTCCATGCCTCGTGAGGAAAGAGCTCAATTATTGAAGCTTTTTGAAGCCTCCCAAGTTCAACAGGAAGATGGATGGAGAAGTCGTATCAATTGGCCCCGCGAGGTGGCTGCCATGTTGGCAGAAAATAGGTGGTTCAAATATTTTTCAGCTCCATTTGATGTGCACGGCTTTGATGGGTGCCACTCTCGTGGTGGGAAGACCAACTTAGGCACCACTTTGTGACTTGTTGGGATGACTCCTGCGAGGCGGTCTTGAAGTACTTTATTCCCGTAGATTACCGGCACCATCTACTCCCTCTTGCATTCCCACCGGTACCACAATTGCTCTTCACTTGATTCAGTTTGCGAGGATCTCGATGGTCCTCGGCTAGTATGATGCGGTGATGTACCGAGGGATGCTTTGTGGACTGATGTCAAAACTCTTTGATGGAGGCTCCTCAGAGGACATTAAATTTCTTTGATGGAGGATCCTCAGAGGACATCATTATTTAGAGACCGTGTGGCTGAGCGGATATTATTCTAGGCCACCCAGGGTTGTATGATCTTGCGAGCGTAGTCTACCACAAGGAGCACAGGTTGACTTTCCAGGATACTTCCGTCCACTCCTTAGAGGTGATTGGTGAGTCTTGACTCCTTACCGTCTCGCACATGCCTTGTTGGAGTTATATCTGAAACGGGTGGTATGCAAGGGTGGTCATACATGTATGGTATATGTCTTGGCTATTTTGCTAGATGGCTTGGAGGATTTGGGGACAGGTTGAGAGTGCATTTTGGATGAGCATTGACACTTGTTCAGTGCCGATTTACTCGAGGAGTAACCTCCGTCACGGCCCAAGGACCACCACATTGATCTCATCCTTGGTGCAGAGCCCCGTCTTGTGCCCCATATCGGATGAGTTGTCCTGAGATGATAGAGCTCAAGCAATAGTTGGAGGAAATGTTGTCCAAAGGCTTGGTCTGTCCGAGCTCCTTGCCATTTGCAGCTCCGGTCCACTTGGTCAAGGACATGAGTATGCGTTTGTGTGTGGACTACCAGGCACTCAATAAAAGCTCACTGTCAAAAACAAGTTCCTGTTGTTGAGATTCGGAATCTCTTGTGTGTGTGTGTGTCTCCTCGTGGATCCCTGTTTATGTGTGTATGTATGTGTGTGAACTGTCCCTAAAAGGGTTAGTGTTCTAGTAGTGTGTGAACCACCTCTTATAAGTGTGTGTGAGGGGGGGGGGGTGCACTTGGAGACTCCGGGGGAAGGGCTCTCATTGGAGAAGTAGCAACCGTCATCGTGATAGGCTTCGAGAAGTGATGGATCAATTTGCGGAGGGAACCCAAATGGCAGCTCCTTCTAGGATCAAGGCTTGCTAGCAAGAGTGCTCTGGAGAAAATGAGGGGGCGGGTTCCCCCCGAAAATCAAGAAGACAAGTACCGAACCACTCTGTAGGACCAGTATCCAGATTGAACCTAACGCTAAGACCTTCTGGGGGCGGGTGGGGCCTCCACACCAGAAGGGTGATCTGGAGATAAATGCTCGGAACGGTTCTCTGTCACGACTGTTTCCACTTGGTCCCATCGGATTGTCTCACCTGGCAGCGATGTGCTTCTCTAGTAGGTTGTCGGCGTTTTCTCTACGTGTTCGTCTGCCACCTAACCCCATCCTTGTCCTTGGGGGTAGGGTGGTGGGGCTTTCTTTGCGAGAGGGGGGAGGTGGCGTTGGGGCTCTCCGTTTGCTCTCTCCACTCTTATGTTTTTGGGGGGGGGGGGGGGGGGGGGGGGCTCCCCTAGACTGGCGACGAGGGCAAGCTCTGGCGAGGTGACCCATCTGACGACAAATGAAGCATTGGCTAGGAAGGCCTACGTACTCCACCTGCTGAAGGATGGGGTCCCCTAGAGGCATCGAAGGGAGATGATGTGCGGTATTGTCTCCGACGACGAGCTGATGTGAAGTGAGGGATCCAAGCCATGTGCGCCAACATCGAGGCGGCTGTCGCTCAGGATTCCAACACTTGCCCTATCGTTCTCCCAACGATCGGAAGAAGTAGAAGGTGCTTCTTCCCAATACCTGGAAAATAGATTGTGACCGGGAATCCAGATACTCTAGGAAGAGAGTTGTTGTTATCCATAGGATATGGAGCTCAAGCTATGGAGGGTGGAAGATTTCCATGATGTGAGTGTAGGAGAGATTAGTGTTCAAGGAGAGAGAGGAAGCTCAATCTATGACAATGGTGAAGAGAGAGAGAGAGAGAGAGAGAGAGAGAGAGAGAGAGAGAGAGATGTTGCCAACTGAAATGATATTCTTATTGTTAGTAGAACCTCCCAAGTACATGCTTTTATAGGCATTGAGCCTCATCTTTTGACCTAGACTTTAATATGGGCTGTTCACACCTCTAGAGGGTGTTTACATGAACAAACTCCGAAACCCCAATAAGGGTCAGAGGCAGGATCAAAACTGTGCTTCCAGCGTGCGAAAAACGCCTGGGCCGTGCCCAATGCAACAGGGCTCAGCTGAAGCACGTGATCCAAAGCTGTTGGGGTGTCGAACTCCACTTGGTAGTAGCCGTGCCTGAGGGCATGGATATCTATGATCTTGCCTAGATCACCAAGGAGACTGGCCTGGGACAAGTCTCGAAGCTGGGCAGTTACCCACAAACTAGTCATCAAAACTTGTCGTAAAATGGGTCACAAATTATCGAAACAGCCATATGTGGAGACATTCTTGTACAACCCCTCTGCGTATGAGCTTTGAAGCTCTAAATCCCCCAAAAAGATGGTGCTTTTGTGTTTCCCACTCATTTGCTTTTTGGGGTCTACACTTATCAAAATCAAGCGATGGTTTCAAAACAATCCTCTCTTTGGGCTCATGTATTGTCTGTGACTTGCTAATATTGATGCACTGTTTTTCATGAGTTTATCGAGTGACGAGTCATACAGGAGGTTCGTTGTTGTTTTTCATGCAGGAAGAGATGGTTTGACTCACAACATGCTCATTGATTTCTATAATTATTGGACACGTGAGCGTGTCGTAAGGGTGAAGTGCAAAGGCGTGGCAACTGTTGATATGGAAAATGTGATGCTTCAGATTGAGGTAAGCTGCCCATGCTTGTTTTGTGAACTTGATGGAAAAGGCCAATTTGATTTCGCTTTTTAATTTTCTACTCCTCAGATATGTTGAACCATAGTGATGGAATCTGTTAGAATTAGATGCTCCCATCTCAAGTTGGACGAAACATTTGCTAGCTCATGTTTGTAAGGCCCTTGTTATGAGGAGAAGCCATGTCTGAGCAGTAGTGTCTTGGATCCTGCTTTCATACCACAGAGAGGTTAGATTGGATGTGATGAGAAGGCGGCATGACTCATGGGTGACCAACTAGCAGAGGTAAGGCAAAGCCCATTTGGTTGGATGGTACAGAGGAGAGCTTGCTCGTGGAGCTTTGTAGGCTGTGTTTGGCTGTGACTTTAGGAGCCACCCAACCCACATGTTCCAAGAGACGATCCAAATTAGGTGAAGAGATTGTGGGCTCTGGAAGGATTCCCCTCGGCTTGCATAGTTTTTGGTGCTAGATTGGATGAGGAATAGTGACAATTTGTCTGAAGCCTCAGGCGGTCTAGGTGGGCATGGATATGCACCGCCAGGTGGGACCTCTTGGTCCTGGCCTGCTCTTTGGCATTGCATGGGTTGTTCTCCTCCTGGTGAAGGTACATGTAGACTCCCCTCTCAGCTGCAAAACTGATGTGGAAAAAGATGAAGAGGTGAACCTCCCTTACCTATTACCAACTCCATCCACCGTTGCTCTGGCCAAGTCCGGTTAATGGCATCAGTGATCTGTAGGTCGCACGATGTTGGGAATCTAGCCATGGGTGGTCTGTCACCAATGAATTTGAAGGCCAATGTCTGGCCTCCACGGATGCCATTGAGGTGGAAAAAAGCTCAAGTTTTGCTTTAGAAAATTGGCAATTAACGGCAGCCTCAGTTGGTGAAGAGTGAGGAAGCTGATCTACTTGAGTTGTCCTTGGAAGGCGGAGCCTTGTGGCTGCCAATGAGGTTTTGTTGGCCACCATATGGTACATTGGATCTTATTGGGCCTTCTCTCACTCATGCATCTGGCAGGTCGAGAGGCTTATCCGTAACTTCTCTCACTCGGAGGCACTCCTCCTCCCCTCTTTCAAATACCTCCGCTTGCAATGAGGAGCACCTTCATCAGCCCTTGATGTGGAACGTTGTCACTATTTTTGGGATTTACGGGATATACAGGCAGGCATCTATGACTATTTTATCAGATTTTTTAGATTTATGGACTTTTGGACAAGCTTTGGGAATGGCAGGTTATTGAGGTTTGGGTTTCGGGCACCCTAGACACTGTTCCGGGCACCTAGGAACAAGACATAGGCTTGACGGATTCTCTCAGGCTTCATGGATTGCTTCATTTATTATGTGGGGTGTGTGCTCGTCAGGCCCTTGGAATGATTGGAAGGTCATTTGAGTAGAAAACAAGGTCGAAACAGGTTATTTATGCGTGTTCACATCATTATCAAAATGTGTGGACAATGTTATTTCTAAAGGCCGGGCTATTTACTATGTTGAGCTCCCCATAAGTAAAGACATTCACACCTTTTATTATTTTTGGATGCCCTGTGTCCTTGGAAATCACACACATTAAGGTCATTCACAGCCTAGCAAGTTGGGGGAAAAGCTTGGAGATAAAAGCATGGCCAGAAAAGCGTGATCAAAACAATTGAACGCAAAAGAAAAATGTGCATATATATATATATTGGTCTAGGTGACGGTGATGATGACAGTATGCTCCTCCATCTTCTAATTGTAAGATTCCTGTGGGATTCAACCTAATACACATGCATCAACAAGGTTAGAGAAACCAAATAAAAGGGGTGTAGACAAGCTCACCACCCAACCGTAGGTTCGTGTCCGCAAACCTCCCTCGAGCTAGGGGCTAAGGTTCCACTCCCATAGGTCCATGCCAATTAGGCCTAGCGTCCCATACCATTAGAGCCTGCCCATAGGGGCCCTTGGCAAGACTACTCGTGATTCGCCATGTCCATGGCAAGAGTAAGCCTGCAGACCACAATGAATAAATAATAACCCAACACTCACTTATGTTGTGCTTATTGTTGTTATAAATAACAATCCAATGATAAAAAGCCAATAACCTTGGATTTATTAATATTGAACCTTAGCCACCCATCCTAGCGTGCTTTCTCGAATCCTAGGGCTCCTCTAACTCTGTTGGATGAGTCCCTAACCAGGTAAATAACATTCCTCCCCGATTAGGACATTTCCACTCTTGGAAATAAATGAAGGAGAAAACCAACTATGTGCATCAATTGTCTCTGAAATCAGGTTTAAACATGTATATCAAATCCACAAAGCCACATATTAAGAAACCAGTGCAACAAAGTTGTTGTTCCTCTAACAATGACCATGGAAACAAGACAAAAAATAGAACCTTCTCAGATCCTTGAAGAACATAAACCACACCTCAATCCTCCAACTCCTCATGGAATTTGAAACTTGAAATTGCTGAAGCAAAGATCTGCCAGCTCTAACATAATACCCATCCTTTCCATAGGGGACATCATACCTCTCTCTTAGAGACTCCTAAAACTATCAGGCATCACAACTGTTCACCTTCAAGCTATCAAAGTCTCAGGGAATTTGGGTTTTAACCCAATGCCTACTAAACATATTCTAGCTACTACCAAAACCATATTCTTAGTCGTACCATAGGCAAACTCGACCATAGGGATGTACTAAACATATTCTAGCTACTGCCAGAACCATATTCTCAGTAGTACCATAGGCAATCTCGACCATAGGGATGTACCTCTCCCAACAAATGGTCGCTTGGAGCCATATGCACAAAGCATATGTAACTCGCGGCGGGTGCCCGGGGGACTAGGGCCTTTGACACACTTGTTGATACCATCAATGCATATTAAAACATTAAAACATGGCCACAGCCTTAACATATATCCATCATCACTTTGCATGAAACATAAAAGCTGGACAAAACATCCACAAATGCTGAAAGTGGAGCTTGCACGTGTGACACCGCATAGAGGCCGGAATGGGCTGACCCCCCCCCATGGAGTATTTTATTACCCAAGGAGAATAATATCATGTACAAGCTTTGAGGGCCTTACTCTCCCCACGGGAGATGCCAGATTATCCATATACAAATGCCATAACACAGCCCAACACGAGGCAACCGAGCCAGAACACAGGCTGTAGAAATGTTGAACCAACAATATAATCCATATACCTCCGTGTGGGTACTCATTCTTCCCCAAAAACCACGGGTCTTCATGCAATAGAGTTGGTTCAGCCGGTATAGTAGGTACAGTGGCTGGTACAGCAGGTACAAATGCTGGTACAATAGGTATAATGATTGGTACATTAGGTACAGTGGTTGGTACAAGTACAAAAGCTGGTACAGTCGGTACAATGGCTAGTACAGTAGGACTGATACAGCCAGTACAATGGTTGGTACAACAGGTACAAGGACTGGTACAACAAGTACAATGGCTAGAAATCATAATAAATGATTAAATACCCTTGCCTTCAATATTTCTTCGTGATGGAAGCCTCCAAAACAGTCCCCAACAGTCGGTATTCTTCATGGGCAGCCTTCAAGAGAGAGAGAAAGAGAGTAGCCATCATTAGGGCAGCCTGTAACGGTGGTAGAGGCTAGTGTGCAACAAGAGAGCCTTTATTAATGAAGAGAGAGGGCTCCAATTTATAGATTTGGGCCTCCCATGAGCTAAAATGGCAAGAGAAGGCTACAATGACAAGTGGAGAGCCACACAATAGGTGGAGTGACAAGTGTGAGGCCACTTGTCTCACTTTGATCCACTTTCTTGCCACATGTCCCAATCTAAGAGATGGGTTCTCCCATAATCTTTACCTCTAAAAATATCCCAACTAGTAGACATTTTGTCATAGGCACTTTGACAACTCTTGGTATTTGCTCAATTCCAGATGTAATGACGCGAACAGAATTTCCATCGGAGTCGGGCAAAAAATAACAACTCTCCTAAATTTTAGGAGCGTGGTCCTTTGTATTCTTGGATAATCCCCCATTACCAAAGCTTGTACTTTCCAAATATTTAGATAACGTGGAGTCCACCAGATCCCTTTCATACTGGGAAATGTCGAGGCTGGTGACAGCATAACCTCCGGAACCTGATCCCACCCTCTCCGTTTGCCCATTGGACTGAGGATGATTTGAAAACACAAGTCCGTCGAAGCTCCGGATGTCCTGTTGTAGGAGTGTTGCAACAATCATAAGAGATCTTTCTCCTAATCTCAACACAATCCGACACACAGACTGAATTGTCACAGAACAACCACCGGTTTCGAATATAGTACTGACTACCTTCCAACCTAACAAGTGGAATTATCCCCGAGTGGGTGTCTAAATCAACGGAGCTCCCTGCCTGGCTCTGGATACTGAATGAAATGCCCAACTCATATTAGTTAGGACAAAGCTAGGTAAAAGATTCAACCACCCAATCCTAGCAACCCCATCCAAGTTACCCTTCCGATTTCCTTGTCAAGTCTTGCATAACTTTGTCTACCGTAGTTTAACTACCCTCCATAAGGATAGAACATAACAAGGTTAGAAAATATACACACACCCAGAAACTCTACATGCTGCGGATCCTAGCGTCCCAATGTGTCACATGAACTCTGCATTGTAGTGCATGGTGACAAGATTGCTCATCATCAGTGCATCATTGTACTGCATCAGGGCCCTTTAGGATATATTGTAATTGTCAAATCCCCACGGATCTCCTCGTGATCGTTCTTGGTACGAGACTCGAATCCTGCAAACAAACGAACAAACAAACAAACGACAAGGGGGTGCAGGCCTGACTCACCACCCAACCATGACAGCCGTGGACAGCCCACAGTCTTGGCTGTCCCCACCGAGCCACGAGCTGAGCTAACTAGGATGACGTACCGACCAATCTCCTTCTCGCGACGTTCCATACTGCCACAAAGCTGCCCTCACGGGCCTTGAGATTGCTGCTGGCCTCCGCTGCGTAAAGCAGGTGCACGTCTGCACTAGATCCAGGCTCCAAGCTCATAGAGCTCTCACAAACTCGTGAGACTCTCTATCTGAATAACTAACCTTGGCCACCCTTTTATAGGCTCTTGGCCGGTCATCGGGCGTTCACACTTGGGCGCTCGCCCGTCCATACTTGGGTGCCCGCCCGTTAGTATATCCCTAACTCAGCTTGTCAATATGCATGCCTAGCTCCAAGCTTCCCCAAGCCTCGAAACTAGTCTTGCGTGCATGTAGCACACGGTAGATACACACTGTGCACATGACATACTCCCCTTCCTCTAAGAGCTCACTCCCTAGATGCTGTGTGTTTCCACAAAAACTAAAAGCTCCCAAAAGCTATCTTTAGCTTTTGCTTTTGTGTTTTATGTATATATATATATATGTACATATATATATATATATATATATATATATATATATATATATATATATATATACATATACATATATATACATATACATATATATACATATACATATATATACATATACATATATATACATATACATATATATACATATACATATATATATATATATATATATATATATTCTATATTCTTAAAAAAAATAAACACTTTTAAACCCCGGAGGAGGGATTTGTAAACTTTTTATTAAAAAAAATTAAACTAAAAAAAAGTTTACAAAAGTGAGCTACATGGGACGCTACATGGGAGACATTGACTACTCTTCAGAGAGATTAGTTTCGAGGAAGGGGAGTATGTCATGTGCACAGTGTGTATCTACGGTGTGCTACACGCACGCAAGACTAGTTTCGAGGCTTGGGGAAGCTTGGAGCTAGGCAGGCTGATTGACGAGCTGAGTTAGGGATAAACTAACGAGCGGACACCAAAGTATGGACGGACGGGCGCCCAAGTGTGGTCGCCCAATGACCAGCCAAGAGCCTATAAAAGGGTGGCCAAGGTTAGTTATTGAGATATAGAGAGTCTCGCGAGTTTGTGAGAGCTCTATGGTCTTGGAGCCTAGATCTATGGTCTTGGAGCCTAGATCTAGTGCAGACGTGCACCTGCTTTATGCAGCCGAGGCCGGCAGCAATCTTGAGGCCCCCGCGAGTGCAGCTTCGTGGCGGTATGGGACGTCGCAAGGAGGAGATTGGCCGGTACGTCAACCTAGTTAGCTCAGCTCGTGGCTCGGTGGGGACAACCAAGACTGTGGGCTTGCCCACAGCTGTCATGGTTGGGAGCTGAGTCAAGCCTGCACCCCCTTGCTTGCTTGTTTGTTTGTTTGCAGGATTCGAGTCTCGTACTAGGAACGATCACGAGGAGATCCGTGGGGATTTGACAGTAACTAATTGATTTGCTCCACCCAGTACTTCCTTAAGTCTACTGACATGAAATACAGGATGAACTTTCACATGAGAAGGCAAATCCAATTCATATGCAACTGAACCAATCCGTCGTGTAACACGAAATGGTCCACAGTATCTAGGGGATAATTTCGGAGATCGACCTGTCCGTAAAGTCTCGGAATCTTTTGGAACTCGCAAATACACCGTTGTTTCTTCAGAGAACTCTCTGGGTGAACGATGTCTATTAGAATAAAACCTGTCTCGGTCTTGAGCACTTCTAATAGATTCCTTCGCAACTTGTAACATTTCCTGCATATCTTTCAAAAAATTACGTGCTGCATCATGCTGAAGTCCTGAGAATCCTACTGTAACAGGTGATCTTGGTTGAAAACCATACATAAGCATGAAAGGACTAAACCCTGTACTCGTATGCTTAGTACTGTTATATGCAAATTCTAACATAGGAAGATAATCCTCCCATGAACTCTGTCTTTTGGATACATATGCTCGAAGCATATCCTCCAAAATCTGATTCACTCTTTCAGTCTGGCCATCAGATTGAGGATGATCAGAGGAACTCAAATTCAAAGTTGTTTCCAACTTCTCAAAAACAAGTTTCCAAAAATCACTCGTAAACTTAGAGTCCCTATCACTGACTATGTCCTGCGGTAACCCGTACAGTCTAAACAATTGCTCGATAAACTGCCGTGCTAATTTCGTAGCTGTAATAGTCTTCCGGGTTGGTAAAAATCTAGCCATTTTTGTCAAGCGATCTACCACAACCCAAATAGAATCGTGGCCTTGATGTGTTCTTGGCAATCCGGTAATAAAATCCATGGAAATACTTTCCCATTTATTACCTGGGATTTGCAAAGGATGCAACAACCCAGCCTGTCTAGAGTGTTCAGCTTTATTTGCCTGACAAATTTGACACTTGAGAACATAATCTTCTACATACCCTTTCATCTTCGGCCAATAAAAAGTGTGTTTCACTAATGATAGTGTCCTGTGTACCCCAGGGTGTCCAACAGAAGGGGCGTCATGACACTCCTTAAGAATCTTGGACCTAATGTCCGGGATCTGTGGTACACAAATTTTGTCATTACGGAATAGTAAACCATTCCGAATCATCCACTGGCCTCCTGCAGCCTGAATGGTAGACTGCTCAGTCATGGAGTCTTGGTCAATCAATGAGCACCCGTCCTGGATCTTCTGCCAAAATGGACCAAAATAACTATCAGTCCTGCAAAGCCCTCTCAATGACTGAAATAAGTCAGTAGAAATCTCGGTGAACGACAAAGTATTCACCTCTCGAATTCGACTAAGCGCATCTGCAACACTATTCATGGACCCTTTCCGATAACGGATCTCAAAATCAAAATCTTGCATTAATCCCGCTCAACGAGCTTTCCTTCCTCTCAAATCATCCGCATCTTACACATACTTGATTGACTGATGGTCAGTCAATACCACAAACTTGGAGCCATATAAATAATGTCTCCAAACCTTGAGAGCGTGAATCACAGCATAAAGCTCCTTCTCAAGGGTTGGCCAACGAGATTGAGTGTCGTCTAGCTTTTTACTTTCAAAAGCAACTGGTCTACCATCTTGAAATAGAGCAGCCGCGATAGCATAGTCATTGGCATCAGTTTCAAAAACATAAGGCCGACTAGGATCGGGTAATGCTAAGATAGGTGCTTCCTTGACTTTATCTTTCAAAAGTCTGAAGGCCATATCCAAATCGTTATTCCAAGTGATAGGCTGATTTGACTTACCTCCACGACCTTTCAATAAGTCGGTCATCGGTAGTGTGAGCTGAGAGTACTCTCGCATAGATTTCCGAAGAAAAACAACAAAACCGAGAAAAGAACGAAGTTGTTTCATTATTCGCGGTATAGGCCAGTCCAGAACCTTCTGAACTCGGTCATAGTCAATGCTCAATCCATCTCTAGTGATCTTGTGTCAAGTAAATGATGTCGGTCATAAAGAACTCACATTTACTTAACTTAGCATATAGTCGATTCTGTCTGAAAATAGATAAGACAATCGTGAGGTGTCTGACATGATCCTCAAGAGTACGACTATAAATCAAAATATCATCCAAGAACACCACCACAAATTTTCCCAAATGTTCATAAAAAAGATCGTTCATCATTTGCTGGAAAGTGACTGGAGCATTGGTTAACCCAGAAGGTAATACGATAAACTCGTAATGGCCATACCTAGTCCGAAAGGCGGTTCTTTCGACATGCCTTTCATGAATACGTATCTGGTGATAGCTAGTACGTAAATCTATCTTCGTGAAATATTTCGCTCCTGCTAACCGGTCAATCAGGTCATCTGATCTAGGGAGAGGATAACGGTTCTTAATGGTCAGCTTGTGCAATCTCTTGTAATCTATACACATTCTCCAGGTAATGTCTTTCTTTCTCCTAAGCAACACAGGTGCACCCCAAGGTGATTTACTTGGACGGATCTGGCCCATCCTCAAATAATCTTCGAGTTGTTTAGCCAACTCATCTTCCTCAGCTTGGCTCATCCTGTAAGGTGGAATACTGACAGGATGAGCACCAGGGATCAAGTCAATACGATGATCTACCACCCGTTCAGGTGGTAAACGCGATGGCAGTTCCTTAGGAAATACGTCTTGAAACGAATCAAGTATCTTCTGTAATTCTTTGCGTTCAAACACACGTAATTCATTGACATCCATGGAAGGTATGAGAAATGAAGAAAGTGGAATCAATACACAATGGAAAGCGGTATACAAAGAAGAATCCATTATATTTCCAAAATCAATTGTATTTACAAGAGGGCCCTGAGAGGGATGAATACAATCACCTAAAATACTATACTGGGTGTCCTTATGCTGAAAAGAAAAAATATGACTAGACCAATCTATCTGGACTTGAAGAGTCTTAAACCACTCAATTCCTAATAAAAAGTCTACATTTTCTAGATGCATTACATAGCATTCTAGAGTATCTTTGTAGTCCTGAATCTGGATTGGAAGCATCCCCACCTTTCGATCCCAAACTTGCCTTCCCGCAGGTAGGCGTACCGCATAGGTATGATCGCTGTGTGTCGTATCAAGACTCAATTTCTGCACAAGTTTGTAGTTAACAAAGTTGTGTGAGCTGCCAGGGTCGAGAAGAATATGAATCTTATGGCCTTTCACTTCTCCATAAACTCGGAGAAGATCATGCAAGCCAAATACTTTAGAATTGAACAGACAATCAGAACAAGTACTTGGGCGAGAAAGTACAATAATTGACGTACCTGTCAAAGACAATTGGTTAGCTGCCTTTGGCTTGGGTCCTGCGTTTGTCTCGGTACCCTTTTGCTTTGGGCACTCGTTACGCATGTGTCCTTTTTCTTCGTAGATAAAACAACGTTTTTTCCTTCTTGAGCTTTAAAGCCCTAAGGAGTCGTTTCTTCTTCGCCGGTGTCGAACTTGAATTCTTCGAAGGCTGCTCTGAAGACTTTCCTTCTGTCGTGTTAGCCATAGGTGCGGAGAACTTTCTTTTATGCTTGTTCCCCTGCTCGGTAACGGGTTTCGACTTGGAAGAGACCATGGTATCATCATAGATACGAGCTGAATGAATGGTCTAGTCCAATGTTTTACATTTGTTATTTTTAACCTGTAATCGGTATGAGTCTGGTAAACCAGCTACGGAAAACCCCAACAGAGTATTGGGCTGGTCCAAGGGTGACTATCAAGTGTCTCTGCTGTCACTGCCGATGGGCGTGGTGTTGATTAAGTGAGCACAAGAGACAAGTGGTGCACTATTGTAGTGTCAGTGCAAGTGGTGCAAGTGGGCCAGGTGTCAATCCAATCAGTTGGACTGGTCCAAAGTTGACAAAGCAAGTGGTTGGACCGGTCCAAGGTAGTTGGCCCTTTTGTCTGGTCCAAAAGTGAAGGGCCAAATAGTGGCCGGCAGATAGTGGGCAGCCAGTGTAACTATTTGGCCCTCCGCTCTTTTCACATGATGGAACTCATGCCTGGACACATGGACAGGATGATGGACACATGGGAACAAGGTTCATGAAGCTGGCACAGGAAAAAGCACCAGTCTTGGTCAAAAAGCAAGAAAAAGCAAAAAGTCAAACTGTGTTGACTGCGAGCCAAAGGCACCATTGAAAAGAGGACACTGAGCCGGATCAAAAAGCTACAAGCCGCTTTTCCAAAAAGCAGCTCCAGGGCCAAAAAGCAAGGCCCTAAAGCTAGAAAAGCATAAATCAAGAACTTTGGGCCATATTTGTCACGGCTATGCCATGGCTAATCTTCAGCATGAACTGACTTAATCCCTGATTAGTGCAGCGACATCATCATGAACATCATCAGTAGCAAAGCATCAGAACCATTCATCAGCATTACCATCAGCATCTTCATCCTCATCGTTATCCTCAGCAGTCACAACATCGGCAGGATCATCATCATCAGTAGCATCCACATCTTCATTAGCAGCAGGAGCACATAGTTATAAAGAGCATGAGGGGTGAAACGAGACCCAAGCAGGGGTCACCCCTTCCTGGACTCACTTCTCCAATTAGCACTTTAATATACACTCTTAAAAGACAATAGCACAAGACAAAATAGCAATAAAAAGTAATTAACAACTCTGAGCATAGATAGATGACACCACACTGAGGCCGGAACGACCGCCCCCCCCCCCAAGGAATGATATTATTACTTGGGAGAATTTGTCACAAGTACACGGGCCCAAGGCCAGATTTCCAATAAGCAATGCACAATGAAAAACAAAGTATCAAACCCAAATATGTTTGTTGATGCCGAGTCTGCAATCACCAAGGGCTGCCCCGTCCATAGCACCTTCCAGAGTCACACTCTGCGTGCAATCCACCCGTCCCTGGCACTACGGATCACGCCGTGCCAGTCCTAGCGATGGGGCACCCTCACGGAGTTGACTCGGTGAATGGAAGAGGAGTCCAGACATAGGAGAGCAGGAGAATTCCTCATTCTTCGCGATGAAAATCTTCTGGAGCCACCGTACAGCCAGTAGGAAGAGTGAAACAACCTGGGCCACTTGTAGGAAATGCGTATGACCTAAATCCACGTGGATAACCCCACTGGTTTGACCTGAATCACACGTGGGAGTGAAGAGGGCTCCTGCTAGCTGTTTTGAGCACACACATGAGAGAAAAAGAGTGCTGTCCAGACCTGAATCCACGTGTGGAAGTGAATAGAGAGAAAGCTGTACCATTCAGTCCATGGGAAAAGGGTTCCAAGGATGCTGTACGGCCAGAATCAACAGGTAATGATGGTATTGTACCTGCTGTACCTGCTGTACGACCAGAATCAGCAAGAAAATGAGGATAATATACCTGCTGTACCTGCTGTGTGGTTCAGTCCTCAAACAATAGTTGGAATAGGAGCTGTACGACCTGTTTCATGAGAATAATGAGTGCTCCAGCTGCTGTACAGCCTGTTTTCTCTAAATCCCAGCAAGCAGTTGTGTTTTCTTCCTCCAAAATGCAAGGGAGAGGGCTGGAAGTGAGGCGCCTTCTTCCCATGCAAAGGATTGGGTGTGGTAGGTGGGGTAGGTGGCCAACCCCCACCCCACATGCTATAAAAGGGTGCCCAGGCCAAAAGAGGGTGCCCACACTTATAAAGTGTCCACCTACTTTTAATGAAGTATGAAACCTGTAAGTTATAAGGCTTATAACTTAAAACTCTTATTAAAATAAGGATTTCCCACCTGTTCACACACCACAAAACCTGTCAGAAGACAAGGCATTCCACGGCTCACGGGAGGGCGTCCCCGACCCCTGAGCTAGACACACATGTCAGGCATGCAAACGAAACCAGTTCACGCGAAAACATTTCAAAGGCAGGCAAACATGAGTGCACAATGCAACATTGTTAAAGGATAATCTCCGTTCATGTACTTGCACAATACTTGACATTTCCGGGCACAAGCAGGCCCACCGGAAAGTCAATTCCAGGTACACACACAGTGTACAATCCACCCGTCCATGGCACTACGGATCACGCCGTGCCAGTCCTAGCGGTGGTAATCCAGAAGCATACACCGTGTGCAATCCACCCGTCCCTGGCACTACGAATCACGCCGTGCCAGTCCTAGCGATGGAGCACCACTACAGAGTATGCTCATCCAGAGCCCAAAGCTCACACAAGAAGATAAGAGGACCATTAGATAGCTCAATGGTGACAAGGGGCCTGTAGCACCCTGTCGGCCGCCAACAGAGCACTGTCGGCAGCCAGCAGTGTGTCCAGGCTATAGGCAGCAAGTGGGCCAATGGCATGGCATGGGGGGTGGGCAGCATCAGTGAAGCGCAGTATCTATAAGGAAAATTCAGCATTTGTTTGTCCACCAAGAAAACCCTGCCACCTAATCTCTCTCCTCTCCCCTCTCCTCCGTCTTAATCTTATGTTAATTAACATCAATGTTCTTAATCATGCTGAGGGCTGTGGATCAGTACGGCAAGGCTTCCGTGCATGCAACATTGGTATCAGAGCATTCATGCTTAGCCCACTAAGCTATGTCCCAAGTGTAGGAAATAGTTGTTAGGGTTAGGGTTTTGGAAGGCACACCAACAGGAAGCGTGAGAGAGAGAGAGGAACACGTTTGCTCATGTATTGATAATAATAAAAAGGATTACAATAGCCACATATAAAAGATGTGACCTAAAGTGTGTTCACATGGTCCGGCCATAAACTGTGCCAGGTGGACCAAACCACTTATAAACCACTATAAGTGAAACTAAGCTAAACTGGGGGAAAAAACCTCCACTAACTGAAGTCCCAGTAACCTACTGATGATCACTAGCACTCCCCTGGCATAAAACCCAACAAACCCCCTTGGAGTGATCACATACCCCCTTGGAGTGATATGTGATCACTGTACATCATCCACCAAAAGGAAACAAATTCAAAGCAGTTCGGAATGCTTCGAATTTCGGACGTGGTAGTGCCTTGGTGAAGATGTCTGCCACATTCCGATCTGTAGGGCAGTAAATCAGACTGATATCACCTACGTGGAGTCTCTCCCGAACAAAGTGATAGTGAATCTCAATGTGTTTCGTGCGAGCATGAAACACCGGATTCCTGACCACGGCAATGGCACTCTGACTATCAGTACAGATAGGTGTAGGCTCCTCCACTGAAATATCCATATCAGTCATAAGACGACGCAGCCATACACACTCAACGGTAGTAGTGTAGGCTGCTCTCTACTCTGCCTCACAAGACGAAGTGGCCACTGTGGTCTGTTTCTTGCTTAGCCAAGAAATACATGAAGAGCCAAGAAAGAAATAATTTCCACTAGTGGAATGTCTGGTATCAAAATCACCAGCCCAATCTGAATTGCTGTAAGCATATAGCTGCATGTCACCCCCCTCAGGATAAAGCAATCCAAGAGACAAGGTACCCTGCAAATATCGAAATACACGTTTCACAGCTTGCGAATGTGACAATCGCGGTCTGTGCATGAATCTGCTCAACTGAGATATGGCATACTGAATATCTGGCCGTGTATTACACAAGTAAATAAGGCACCCAACAGCCTGAGCATATATAGTGGCATCAAATAAAATATTGTCATCTTGTAGTGACAGTTTCATCCCAGGCTCCATAGGAGTGCTAATAGGCTTGCAATCCTGAAATTTGAACTTCTCCAGAAGTTTAGCAACATACTGAGATTGCAACAACCCAATGCCTCTGTTATCCTGCACAAACTGTATGCCCAAATAGTAGTGTACGAGCCCCAAATCAGACATGGCAAATGTCTGTTGCAGTATCTCTTTAAAAGCTGCAATTTTGTCATCATTTGATCCTGTGAGCAAAAGATCATCTACATAAAGACTGATGACCAGCAGATCTTTCTCTTCTTTCTTTACATACAAAGTGGCTTCTGATGGACTGTTCACAAAGCCTTGAGTGAGCAGGAAAGCATCTATTTTTGCATACCAAGCTCGTGAAGCTTGTTTCAAACCATACAAGGCCTTTTTCAGCCTGCATACTTTCCCTTCATAACCATGTTCTGCAAAACCTATGGGCTGATGAACATAAACTTTCTCCTCGAGGTCCCCATGTAGGAAAGCAGTCTTGATGTCCAACTGATGAACAACCCAACCACGATGTGCAGCCACTGCAATGACACTTCTTCCTGTAGTCTGCGCATCAGTCTGGCTCTCGGTACTGTGTCAAAAGCTTTGCGGAAATCCACAAAGCAACAATAAATCCTCCTGCCATATAATCTGCCCTCCTCAATAATAGCTCTGAGTGTCAAGATATGGTCAAGAGTGGAGAAACCTCTCATGAACCCTGCCTGCCCTGGTGCACGTATGCCCTCTCTCTCTGCCCATCTACTCAACTCCTGCTCAAGAATAGATGCATATAATCTAGCCAATGTGTGACCAATCATGATGGTACGATAATTCCCAGGAAGCATGGGATCCCCTGACTTGAAGATAGGCACAATCGTGGACATATTCCAAGTCTCAAGAAAACCCTCACACATGGCTCGGTTAAACATCATAGCAATAAGCTCTGCAAGCATATCTCTGGCATGAATAAAGTGCTCTGCCACCAAACCATCATGATCATATGCTCTCCCAGTCCTCATCCTGTCAATAGCTTTCCTTACCATCTCAGCAGTAAAGAAAGCACATGTCTTTGGGCATGGCTCCGATGGGTCTGGCAGGGGCGGCTGTCCTGGTGCTGTGTACAGGGATGCTGCATACTCACCCCAAATCTCTGTGGAGGTAATGGCTGGTGATGGTGAATGCTCATGGAATAGTCTCCATGCCTCGCCTGAGTCCTGACTCATAAATAACTGATACAAATCCCTCTCTAACTGAGCAAGATAAGCCCTCTTCTTCCGTCGCACTAGGTGCCGGAAGGTAATCCGTGACTGTCTGTGAGTGGTAACACCCATGAGCACCTCTCTCTGTAATCTGATCCTCATCTCTCTGCACTCCTCATCATACCAACTGTTCTGGGGCATGTTCCCAGATCGTCTCCGTGTAGGCTGACTATGGGGATATGCCTCTGATGCTGCAGCATGAAGCGTATCTATCAATATCTGAGTGAGCTCATCTAATGGCCGTCCTGGCTCCTCGGCACATAAGCATCTGTATATCTCATCCGTGTACACGGTGTCAGTCTTCCTCGTAAAGGTATAACGAGTGTGTGTGGAGACCTGTCCCAATGGAGCGGTGCTGAACTGAAATGTAAGAGTGAAGGACAAGATAGCATGATCCACTGCTATTCCAATCGGCCTAGTGCTTACCATAAAATCCTAAAAAGAGGGAATGAGACTGGGCTGAGCCATAACATAGTCCACTGTACTAGCACCATGCCTATGTGGAAAGCAAGTGAAACCGCCCGATGTCGGGAATCTCTGTAGGCCATTCAGGATGGCCAATCCATGTGCAGTCCCCATGTCTATCAAATACCGCCCATACACTGTATGCTCCTCATCCTGTGAGAGTCTAGATAGGCCCATATCCCTAACATCAAGCTCCCTCAACATCTCCTCTGAGGTATCATAAAATACTGTCTGGTTATGGGCGGTCCTGGCATTGAAGTCCCCCAGGAGAATGATGTCACCATCCCTGGAGAGCTCCCTGGAGAGCTCCCAAATGTCATCATCCAAAATAGAAAAGGGAGACTGCCCGCTAGGTGATGCATACACTGATGTACTAGGAGCAAAATAGCATATAGCAATGTAGAGATATCTGCCCATCTCTGCCCTCAGTCTAACCCACATGTACCTAGCCTGCTCATCTCTGCGGACTATATGTATCAGTGGCTGTAGCTCCTCTCTAAACAATACTGCCACTCCTGAGCCCCGTCCTCTATGCTCTGAACGAGTCTCCTGTCTACAAGCTGTCTCCCATCGGTATCCACTAACATGTGGCATGGACTGTCCAGGAGCCTGATGCGTCTCACAGTAGAAGATGATGTCCCTTCCAGTGAAACTATCCTCAAAAGCCCCTACATCAAGACGTAGAGATCCATTACAATTCCAAGTAGCAACTTTGAGTGTAGTCCCATAGGTCTCGCGCCGTCATGAAGAGCGCCTCTCCGTAATCACCACTCTACCATCTCTATAGAAGGCCACTTTCCCTTTCTCTCGGGCTGCCCTTATCTCTGGCATAACTTCTTTCATGTGGGCAAGTTGCGAGAGTGTGAGGTCATCTCCAAGAAATATTCCCGTCTTCTTGAGTGTAGGACGTCTCTTCAAGAAGTCCTTCTTCGCTTCCACGGAGGGGAAACGAACGATAAGTGCTCTCTCCTTAGAAGATTCGCCACCACTACCTTCTCTCTTCTTTCCCACTCTCCATGCCTTTGTGTGTGTGGCTTCAATGCCCATCATAGAGAAGAGCTCCTTGGTTTCCCCTTCCGCATCATCACGGTCTTTTAGACCGGACACTCGTACATGTAAGGCCCGGGTCTTCCTCCTTTGCTCCTCTTCAAGGGTCATGTTGATGATGGTGGGAGTGGGGAGAGAGAGAGAGAGAGAGAGATGGCCGAGTCCTTTTGGGGCAAGCAGAGAGAAGCGAAGAGCTTGTGGGAGCGCACTGAGAGAAGCGAAGCGAACAGAGAGAAGCGAACAGGCGAATAGAGAGAAGCGAAGAGCTTGTGGGGGCACAGTGAGAGAAGCGGCCGAAGAGAGAGAGAGAGTGTGTGTGTGAGAGGGGCTGCCTTGGCCCTTAAAGCCCCCGTCTAAAGACTCAAACCAGCAAAAAAAAACAAAACAAAACAAAAAATTGTGGACGCCTCGATCAAGTAGTCGTACGCTTCGAACGCCTCGTACGGATCGAACGCCTCGAGCTCTTAGAGGAGCGCCTCATAACAACTATGGTCGAGGCACAAGATCTCTGATGCCGAGCACACCACAAGAATGTCATCATCGGGCTAGTACCAAGGTATGAATCAAATCCCCAAAAATCCAAGTCTAGTTCCAAACTCAAGTCCAATGTAACCAAGATCACATACGAGGAACACAGGTGATGTATGTGTAAATGGCAAAGTTTTAGATGCCCAAAACAACGTTGCTCTGGTTGATGAAGGCAGCCCACAAATTGCAGTGGTGGCCAAGCACTGGTGATAGAAGCGACGCCAGAGGTAGCAGTGAAGACAGATCAGCCCCCGGCGACGATGGCGGCGCTGCAGGAGGCAGGCTGCTCAAGGAGGCGCATGTGGCGGGTGCTCAGAGGCAGCAGGCGACGCGACACTCAAGGGCAACAGGCGGCACCGCGCTCACGGGCAACAGGCGGGCGGAACAGGCATTGCTAGGCAGCGGAGGCAGGCATAACTGGGCGCTGCAGGGCAGTGCGGTGGTAAAGCCGGCGGTGCTACAAGGACAGTGGGAAACAACGGCACAACAGGGAGACGAAGGAACCGCAAGGTGGTGGCAGCGCTGCAGTGCGGCTATATTTTGCCTTTTTTTTCCTTTTATTATTTTAATAATAATGAAATATTGTTGCATGTGCGGAAGCCTTTATACTGATCCACGCCCTAAGCATGATTAAGAACATTGATGCTAATTAACACAAGATTAAGACACAGGAGAGAGATTATGTGTCAGGTTTTCTTGGATTACTATGGTACAAAAAGGTAACTTGATGCTTAGGGCTATGGTCAGCCCCATAGGGGTGCCCTAGGCTCCTTCTACATATGTCCTACTAATGCTATGAATGGAGGACTGATGAACTACTGAATTAAACTTGCTGAATTATGTTTCATTTTTATATACTTGCTTGAGGACCAGGTCAGCCAGCACCAATGCAATTGGCCTGTTTTGGTGGACAAACAAATGCTGAATTTTCCTTATAGATGCTGCGCTTCACTGATGCTGCCCACCCCCCATCCATGCCCTTGGCCCACTTGCTGCTTGTAGCCTGGACACACTGCTGGCTGCCGACAATGCTCTTTTGGCTGCTGACAGGGTGCCACAGGCCCCTCATGCTCTTGATAACTATGTGCTGCTGCTGCTAATGAAGATGTGGATGATACTGATGATGATGATCATGCTGATGCTGTGACTGCTGAGGATAACGATGATGATGAAGATGCTGATGAAGATGCTGCTGAATGGTTCTGATTCTTTGCTACTGCTGATGTTAATGATGATGATGCTGCACTAATCAAGGATTAAACCAGTTCATGCCGAAGATTAGCCATGGCACGGGCATGCACATGACATTCCCTTCTGCTAAACTTGATGATGGGGTGGACACTCTGCCATCCTTCCTCCTTGGACTTCTACTGACCTTAAACTGCTACTGCTTACTGACTTTTATTTCTACTGACTTTGACTTTAGCTAACTAATATTTTTGTCTGAACACCTTCACTCCTGATCTTCACTTCCAAGTCTTGATGAAGAACTGAGCATCTGTTTATTGTTGTCCCCATGCTTGCCGTCCCTTAACCTTGACACAACGTCGGGTCACCTTCCAAAACTGATCATGCCTGTTGCTAGGCCTTTGGAAATGATCTAAGGGCTTAATGAGGTACTGGGTATGCATACCTACCCTCAGGGAATGCTTCTTCTAGCTTCACCTATTTTGCAGACCACTCCATATGCTACCCAGCTATATCCTTTCTATTGGAGCTATGCACCTTCCTTGGTGTTGGGTTTTATGCTGTGTATGCACCCAGGGGAGTGCTAGTGATCATCAGTAGGTTACTGGGGCACTTTTTACTTCAGTTAGTGGAGGTTTTTTCCCCCAGTTTAGCTTAGTTTCACTTATAGTGGTTTATAAGTGGTTTGGTCCACCTGGCACAGTTTATGGCCGGACCATGTGAACACACTTTAGGTCACATCTTTTATATGTGGCTATTGTACTCCTTTTTATTATTATCAATACATGAGCAAACGTGTTCCTCTCTCTCTCTCAGGCTTCCTATTGGTGTGCCTTCCAAAACCCTAACCCTAACAACCATTTCCTACACTTTGGTATCAGAGCAAGGTTCGCCTGCCCTGTCCGTACTGCTCCCCATCAGCTGCCCGTACAGGCCCTCGCCATCAGCTGCAGCCACTCATCTACCCAATCTCCAGCCCACGTACAGTCCTGCACAGACAGCCGTACAGTCCGTACAGGCCTGCTGTCTGTCCATACAGGCACCGGCTGTTCCGTACAGCAAACAGCAGACGACCAGCACCTGCTGCGCATACCTGCAGCAATACAGTCGCCGCTTCTCCTCCGTACACTGCTCCGAACAGCTGTTCCGTACAGCCTACAGCCGACCAGTACCTGCAAAATCACATGGGTAAAATTTAAAGCTTTACATGTTTTGAAATTTGGGCGTTTTTTCTGTGAAAGCTTTTCTGGCAGCAGATACAGGGAAGTTTTCTTGCAAAGAAACCTCTACGGGCTTTTGCAAGGCTTTGGGCATTTTCGGGCATTTTTGGGCATTTTGGCACTGTGTGAGCCACTTTTGTTGCTCTACTCAGTCAGTGGTGCATTGTTTTGCACATTCAGAGGATTGAGAGTGCAAGCATATTTGGGTCAGTTGTACTCAGTGGAGTACAGTTGCTTTCAGGGTTGTTGTTTTTGGGTTTTTTGATACACAAGTACAACATTGTGCACTAGCATAATGGCAAATCAGCAGCAGAGTGATGTGTTCACGTACTTGTCTAAGGAAGACAAGCTCGATGGCATGAATTACTCCTTGTGGAGTTTCATGCTGAGAAATGTGCTCATGGCAAAAGGTCTTTGGGATTTTGTTAGTGGTGATGAACCACGTCCAGGTCCATTGGCTCCAGAGACTCCTCCTCAAGGGGGTGCTCGTGGAAGAGGACAACAGGCACAGGCACCGGTTCAGCCACAGCCTGTTCAAAGAACAAATGCCCAGAAGACATGGGATGCCAAAGATGCACAAGCCTTATCACTTATTGCATTGTCAGTACAGAGGTCTATTATACCTCATATTCGTTCAGTTGGCTCTTCACGGAATGCATGGGTGACTTTGGAGCAGATGTATGCTGCTCGTAATGAGGCACGGATCTCATTTTTGAAAAGAGAGCTGGAAAACCAAAAGATGCATGAAGGAGATGATATGTCAAGCCATTTGAATAAGCTGCAAGATTTGAGAGAGCAACTCATCAATGTGGATGAGATTATTCCTGAGACAGCTTGTATCCACCATCTTAAACTCTTTGCCAAGATCCTACTTGGCTTTTCATACCTCTTTGAACCTTAGCATGAGGAATGCTATTGAGCCCCTAAAGTATCAGGAACTTGTTGCTCTCTTGTTATTACAGGAAGAGCAAATCAGGAAGAACATGAACATGAACACAAGTGCTGAACAAGCATTTGTGACAGGTCAAAAAGGGAAAGGCAAGTTTCAGCCAAAGAGTTCAAATCAGAATTCAGGTGATGGTGGTTCATCTCAGGATACCAAGAAAGGTGATGGACAGCCCAAGAAGAAGGGCAAATGCCATTACTGTAAGAAGCGAGGTCACTACATCACAGAGTGTAGGAAGAGGATTGCCAAAGAGAAGGAGGAGGAGTCTGGGATGTCTATAAACGATGCCTCTACCGGAGACTGCTTCCTTTGTTGTAGACAGGGATTACTGTTTCTACACATGCAGTTATGATGCCTCTTGGTCTTCACAGGCACTCAGTGTGACTGAGCATGCATGTACTTGGTATTTTGATAGTGGTGCTTCAAAGCATATTACATCTCACAGGGATTTGTTTTGTAATGTATGTCCTGCCCCTGTTGGCAAGTCCGTTCAGTGTGCCAATAATGCTTCATATCTAGTTCGTGGCATTGGGGAGATTCAGCTCACAGCCATTGATGGCTCTATTCTTCGCCTTACAGATGCCTTATATGTACCAGGGATAAAGAAGAATCTGTTGTCCATTTCTTCTTTAGCACAGTGTGGTATGCAAGTCAACTTTGATGATGACAAATGCATGGTCAGAGACAAAGCTAATGCTTTGACCTTGATGCTTACTGGTACATTATGTCATGGACTCTATCAGTCGGATGCATTTCAGCCAGTGGATCAGTCCACTTATCATGCATTCACTCTTACTCCAGCTATGGTTGATGCGGAGTTATGGCATGCTCGCATGGGGCATGTAAATTTTGGTAGTCTTATGCTTATGCAGCGACATAACATGTTGACAGACCTACCTCTTATGGAGAAGCCTCCAGATCATATATGTGAAGGATGTATTTTGGGAAAAATGCATCGGTTTTTCTTTCCACGTGATCAGGCTCTACGAGCAACTGCAAAGTTGCAGCTCATACACAGTGATCTTTGTGGTCCCATGCAGACGAAGTCATTAGGAGGTTGCTTCTATTTTGCTACATTTATTGATGACTTCTCTCGTATATGCTGGGTCTATCCGTTGACACAGAAATCACAGGTATATGATGCATTTTTGGCCTTTGTAGCACTTGCTGAAACAGAGTCAGGATGCAAGGTTAAGACCCTCCGTTCTGACCAAGGGGGGGAATATGTGTCACACATGTTGAATTCCTTTCTTGAGAGTAGAGGTATCAAGCATCAGTATACTACTGCTTATACTCCACAGCAAAATGGGGTTGCAGAACGAAAGAATCAGTCACTCATGGAGATGGCCAGATGTATGTTGAAGGCAAAGAAGCTACCACATGTCTTTTGGGTGGAAGCTGTTATGTGTGCTTGTCATATTTTGAATCGATGTCCCACAAAGGCATTGGTTTCCATTGCTCCTTTTGAGGCTTGGCATGGCTGCAAGCCTTCGGTATCACATTTTCGTACTTTTGGGTGTCTTGCATATGCACACATACCCAAAGAGTTGAGGAGGAAGTTGGATGATAAAGCCACAAAATGTATTTTTGTTGGGTACAGTCATGAGAGCAAGGGCTACCGGTTATATGACCCACTGTCCAAGAAGATATTCACTAGTCGGGATGTGATTTTTGATGAAAAATCAGAAATATCCATGGCTAGTTATGATGCAAATCAGGCTGAAAATGATGTGTTTGAAGGCCTACTACCTATGGAGTTTCATTCCACAGTTGGTGATCCAACCCATGAGGGTGCAGGGCAGCCAGCTAATCATGAAGGTGGTGCAGAAATTCAGCAGGAGATTGAGCCAGAAGTTGAGCCAAATATGGGGCAACAGGCTCCACAGGTCAGACATATACCTAGATGGTATTTGAGGACATTACAGGACAGCCATCTAGAGGCTCCTCTTGCTGGCCGTACTCGTAGGGAGACACGGACCAATGAGCATGCACACATCATGGATTTAAATATGGTTATGGCACCTAGTTTACAGGATGATGATGAGCCTGATTCATTTGTGGATGCACGAGACAATGTGCATTGGAACAAAACCATGCAGGATGAACTTGATTCTATTAAAAAGAATCAAACATGGGATTTGGTTGATCTGCCCAAAGGCAAGAAAGCCATTGGTACCAAGTGGGTCTATAAGTTGAAAAGACATGCAGATGGATCCATTGACAAGTACAAAGCCTGTCTAGTTGCAAAGGGCTATGCACAGAAGAAGGGCATTGATTATGAGGAGACATTTGCTCCTACATCTCGTATGTCAACAATTATAGTGCCCACAGAGCTGATTTGGGGAATCATGGCTTTATACAGGACAGTTGTGGGGCAAGTACGTACTACTTAGGGTATATCTGAGATGGTTCACTCCACTATTGGGGTGAAACAGGGCTGCCCCCTTTCTCCCACCTTATTTGGGATGTACGTGGACGAGGTTTCAGACTATGTAGAGCGGGAGGGTGACAGAGGAGCACAGCTAGCAGGGACATGGATTCCGCTGTTATTGTATGCTGATGATATTGTGCTGATCTCAGATTCTCCAGAGGGGATGCAGCGTCATTTGGATGCATTGCACACCTTTGCACAGGACAGTGGATTGTCTGTTAACCTTGGTAAAACCAAGGTGATGGTGTTTAACACCACAGCACAGTGGGTTAGGAGGTCAGTATCCACCTTTACATATGGTCAGGAGACAGTGGAGTATACAGATGCATATACTTACCTTGGTGTGGTTTTCAGTGGCCCACTATTTTCCTTGAGGAGAGCAGCGGAGACCAGATTGACCAGAGCTTATGCAGCATTGGGGAGACTAGAGAGGATGTATTCGCAGGTTCAGTTTCAGGAACCTCGAACAAAGCTCTGGCTCTTTGACACTTTGGTCACTTCAGCCATGCTGTATGGAGTGGAGATATGGGGACCCTCAGTAGATCACCACAGCCGAGCTGGTAGCACTGATGGATGGAGACATATGGAGAGGCCCTTGGTTTCTATGATTTCCCGGATGATTAGGGCCAAGGCCTCCGTACCACATGATATTATCCGTGCAGAGATGGCTGCCCCCCCATTGGTATTGAGGCATGGATTTCCAAGTTTGTGTCAGGCTCCTATGTAAGGGTTGGTGAGTAATCATTTAGTAATAGGCACTCACTCGATCAGTCTCCTTTATACATAGCACTTGGGCTCTCCCTAGAGACAGATATGCTCGCTTAGCCCTGGAGTCTTCACGACAATTGGCATCACAGGGAGACGGATCATGTTGGTATGCACAGATGACAGCTTGGTTCCAGTTGCATGGCTTTAGTATGGAAAGGCTACCTCCATTTCAGTACTCCCTGGATGCACCCTCCCTCTCTCTCACACGGGCAGAGATTACCAGACTTATCAGGCAGGACTTGATTCAGCTGGACACTAGGAGGACATGGATACAGCCGACACAGGAGCTTGGTACGAAGATGGCTTTCTATAGAGATCATCTTCTCCAGCTCACGCAGGATGGGTTTGTGATTAGACCCAGCTACATGGATACTCATCTTTCTCATGGGGTACGGTGTGCTATTGGTCAGATGCGCACATCCTCACACCAGCTAGAGATTGAGACTGGCAGATTTAGAGGAGTACCAGCTGAGGCCAGGATTTGTCAGCTATGCCAGATGGAGCCAGAGACAGAGTTACATTACATATGTCACTGTCCAGTATATTATGAGATACGAGGCCGTTTTCACTGCCTGTTTAGAGAGGGTTTTGGACCACTTTCTAGAGTCATGAGATACCAGGATCAGAGATGCCTCGGATTATACTTGCTGGAGCTTCGTAGACATAGAGAGGGTCTCTTGAGAGGGAGGGGATCAGAGAGGGAGAGACACCTACAGAGGCAGATTACAGACTTCTTTCGACCAGAGATTGAGCAGTCAGGCCAGCAGGCATTGCAGCTAGCCCCAGAGTATAGCCGCACTAGAGGTACACTGATTGATCGGGCTATAGAGTTGGGGCGGTCCAAGCGCCCCAAGATGAGAGGCCCATCTCGACACCGGCGGAGACTACAACAGAGGATCGGGACCATACTAGCACGGCATGGGAGATGTCCAGTCAGAGTACTCACCATGGAGGACATTGAGGATATCCGCCATCGACCGATGAGAGACTTCTTTGGATAGTGATGTGTATGATGCTTACCTTTGTTGCTGGAGTTTTCCTCCCAGATGTTATCCATTAGGAGCTCCTAGTACCGTACTTTTCCTCATAGTTATTTCAGTTTCAGTTAGTTGTTTTTAGCTTTTCTTACACAGACATTGTATCAGATCCACCAATTGTTGTAACCTTTTTGGTCTCATAGGTCATTTTGACCTTTTGAAGACGTTGATATATCATTTCATTTCATTTCATTTCTCTCCTCGTAGCCCCCTCCCGCCACTCTCTCTCTCTCTCTCTCTCTCTCTCTCTCTCTCTCCCGCATGCTCCCCTCTCTTGCCTGTTGCCTATCTTTCTCTCTCTTCACAACAGCCCCCTCTGGCCTCTCTCTCTGTGGGAAGCCCTGCAGACACGCACGGAGCTCTTCCTATGGCCAAGGGTTAATTTTTAACCCGAAACCAGCCTTTTTCAGCCCAAGACAAGATGGAGAGGATCGACATTGAAGACCTGATCAAGGCAGCCATCCAACAACACAAGAAAGAGACGGACAATGCAATGAATATGGTCAACCGGAGCCTTCTTGACAAAGTCAAGAAGCTTGAAGCGCGGATAGCAGTCCAAGATGCAGAGATAACAAATCTCAAGAAGGAGATAGAAGAAGCATGCACTCAACATAAGCTGGAGGAAGGTGAAATTCAGCCCGTCATGACGGAGGAGCTGAACACCATCAAGGCCCAAGTGAGAACACTTCAAGAGGGAGAAGAAAAGAAGGCGCGAGAGACCTCCTCGTGGGTTGAGGTGCTCACGAAGACGCAAAATCAAGTAGATGAAGCGGAGAAATGGATAGAAGTGGTCAAGAAAGGTAAGAACAAGGAGGCCGAAAGCACATCTACCTTGAAGATTATCAACCTAACCATTGAGGAGGAACAAAGAAGAAAGACAAGGGAACTTCATGTGTGGATCATGGGTCTTAAGGACGGTGACAATGTAGAGGAGGAAGCCAAAGATTTATACACATGCATGGGCATTTCGAGGCCTACACACACAGAGGCTTGGAGAGTGGGCAAGAAAGACAAGAATGGAGGAGAGAGCTCTCATTTTACGCTTTCCCTTCTTGGAGGCCAAGAAGGATTTCTTGGCAAAGCGCTCCGCCCTTAAGAAAACGGGCATCTTTCTAGGAGATGACCTCACCTTGGCATAGCTAGCACATATGAGGGAGTGCATGCCGGAGATTAGGGCAGCCAGAGAAAAAGGGAAGCTAGCATTTTACAGAGGCGGCAGAGTGGTGATACTAGAGAGACGCACCACTTGACGGTGCGAGACCTATGGGACCAGCTTGAGACTTGCAGTATGGAACTGCAACGGAGCATTGAGACTGGATGTGGGGGCCTTTGAGGACAGCTTCAGAGACAGGGACATCATCTTCTACTCGGAGACACATCAGGCCCCAGGCAACACATTACCGAGAGTGGCGGGATACAGATGGGAGACGACTTGTAGACAGGAGGCCCGTTCAAAGCAGGGTGGTCGCGGATCTGGGGGAGCTGCAGTTCTTTTTAGAGAGGAGCTTCAGCCACTCATCCATGTTATTCGCCGTGATGAGAGCGTGAGGTACATGTGGGTCAGAGTGAGGGCAGATGAGGGTAGACCCCTATACATTGCTATATGTTACTTTCCACCCAGCACATCTCATTATGCAGCGCCCAAGGGGCAATCTCCATATATGATTCTAGATGAGGATGTATGGGAGTTCTCTAGGGAGGGAGATGTTATCATACTTGGGGATTTTAATGCTCGAACGGCTTAGTACCAGACCTCCTTCTTTGACACTTCGGAGGAGATGTTGAGAGAGAGAGATGTGGAGGAGATGTGTTTGACCCGGAGATCACAGGATGAGGTGGAGTGTATTGAGTATGGGAGATACCTCTTGGAGATGGGGATTGCACATGGGCTGGCCATTTTAAATGGCCTAGAGAGGTATCCACTTGCAAGTGGCTTTACTTGCTTTCCACATAGACATGGGGCCAGCATAGTGGATTATGTTTTAGCCTCGCTAGCCTTCATCCCGAGTATCCAGGATTTTGCGATTGGCCCTAGGCCCATCGGAGTTACGGTGGATCATGCACTTCTCTCCTTTACGGTGGATTTCCACTACAGTTCCCGCCAGGTTGGGCAGTCCTCCTATCGCCCGAGATATACCTTTTGTAGAGAGACTGATGGAGTATACACTGCAGAGATCTACAGCTTGTTGAGTGCAGAGGATCCACAGAGGCCATTAGCAGAGCTCACACAGATCCTGACAGAGGCTTTACATACAGCTGCAGCGACGGCCTTCCCACACACGCAGCCCACAGTATGGCCACGTCCTGGGAGCATGCCCCAGAATAGTTGGTATGATGATGACTGTAGGGAGCTCAGAGCCCGGCTACAGAGAGAGGTGGCCACAGGTGTTACTTCATATAGAGAGTCACGCATCATCTTCCGATGCCTCATTCGGCAGAAGAAGAGAGCATTCTTAGCTCGGCTAGAGAGAGACATGTATCAGCTGTTTTTTGGGGAGGCCTGGAAATTGCTTAGAGAGCACCCCCCGCCTTTGGCCATTACCTCTCCAGATACATGGGGCGAGTATGCAGCCTCCCTCTACAAGTACCAGAGCAGCCACCACTACCGAACCCTCCAGGGCCTTGTCCACCCACTTCTACCTTCTTCACAGTAGAGATGGTGAGGAGGGCCATCAACAGATTGCTTACAGGGAGGGCATAGGATCATGAGGGTATTGTAGCCGAGCATTTCATACATGCTAGATATATGATTGCAGACTTGCTAGCTCTCATGTTTAATAGAGCCATGTGTGAGGGGTTTCCTGGGACTTGGAGTACTTCCACGATTGTGCCGGTACTCAAGTCTGGAGATCCGAGCCTACCGACTAACTACCGCACCATTATGATTGGTCACTCGCTGGTGGCCAAGCTATATGCCTCTATTCTTGAGTAGGAGTTGAGTAGATGGGCAGAGAGACAAGGGGTCCGAGCTCAGGGTTTTAGGAGGAGATTCTCTACTTTGGATCATATCTTTACCCTCAGGGCTATCATTGAAGAGGGCAGAGCACATGGGAGGAGGATCTAATGTGGCTTTGTGGATTTCCACAAGGCCTTTGACATAGTGCCCAGAGCTAGACTAATGTGCAGGCTGCAAGACTTGGGGGTTCCATGTGAGCTCATTTGGGGTATTATGGCACTTTATGAGACAGTAGTTGGGCAGGTGCGGACTTCAGAGGGTCTCTCCCAGCCAGTACACTCCACTAGTGAAACAGGGCTGCCCACTCTCTCCGACTCTATTTGGACTATACATTGATGAGATCTCTGATTATATTGGGACACGAGGGGAAAGAGGAGCCCAGTTGGCTGGCACTTGGATACCTCTGCTCTTATATGCTGATGATATTGTGCTTATAGCAGACTCACCAGAGGGTATGCAGAGGCACTTGGATACTTTATATGCTTATGCACAGGACAGTGGGCTCTCAGTTAACCTTGGTAAGACCAACGTTATGGTGTTTAATACTACAGCTCAGTGGGTTTGGTGATCAGCGCCTATTTTCACATATGGGCAGGAGACAGTGGAGTATGTTGACTCATACACATATCTTGGAGTGGTGTTCACTAGGCCCACATTTTCCATGAGGGGGGCAATAGAGGCCAGACTGACTAGAGGATATGCAGCACTAGGAGGTCTAGAGAGGATGTGCTCACAGGTACAGTTTTAGGAGCCATGCACTAAGCTGTGGCTTTTTGACACGCTGGTCACATCGGCGATGCTCTATGGAGTATAGATCTGGGGGCCTAGCCTAGATCGTCACAGTTGATCAGGACGCACATACGATGGATGGAGATTGATGGAGAGACCACTTGTGTCCATGATCTCCAGGATGATTCGGGCTAAGGCCTCAGTACCCCATGAGATTATCAGAGCCGAGATGGGAGCACCACCGATCGTAGTCGAGGCTCTTGCCAGATCAGTGTCCTTCATTCATAGCACCTGGGAGCTTCCCCGACACCAGTATGCACGACTTGCTTTAGAGTCCTCTCATCAGCTAGCCATGGAGGGAGACACTTCATGTTGGTATGCGCAGATAGCATCCTGGTTTGAGCTCCATGGGTTCAGTTTAGATAGACTTCCACCCTTCTAGTACTCTCTGGAGGCACCCTCTCTCACCTTGACACATTCTGAGATTAGTAGAGTCATCAGACAGGACCTCATTCAGTTGGACACTAGGAGGACATGGCTAGAGCCCTCACAGGAGTTGGGGACGAAGATGGTTTCTATAGAGACCATCTTCTCCGCACCACTGAGGATGGCTTTATACTTAGACCGAGCTACATGGATACCCATCTCTCTCATGGATTGAGGTGCGCCATTTGGGCAGATCCGCACCTCTTCAGATCAGTTAGAGATAGAGAGAGGTAGATTTAGAGGCATACCTCGAGGGGACAGGATTTGTCAGATTTGTTGGATAGAGCTGGAGACGGAGGAGCACTACATCTGTCGCTGCATAGCATATTATGAGATTCGAGGGCGCTACCATTGCCTTTTCAGAGAGGGATTTGGACCACTGGCTAGAGTCATGGACTATTGTGATCAGAGATGCTTGGGTTTATCTCCTGGAGATCTGCAGGCTTAGAAAGTCCATTATCAGGAGCAGACGCTCGATTGGCAAGGAGTCCACGCAAAGATAGATTACTGTCTTCTTTAGAGGGACTACCCAGGAGGACACACAGCCTACACCAGAGGATTCAGAGCATCATTGCAAGGCATCGGGCTTGTCCGACTAGGCATCTCACTATGGCAGATATCCAGGCCATCCGGAAGAGACCCATGCTAGAGCTCCTAGGATGATTACCACTCTAGCCATATACTGTTGTACTCACTGTCACATTTGTACTCCCCCATATTCATGTATTCATGTATCCATGTACTCATGTACCCCATTTTGACTAGTAGCATTAGCTTCCCACTCTCCCTAGTTGCTGCTTCCGGATGCTCCCTACTGATGTATTGTAGGGGTAGATACTTACCTTCAGTTCTTTCTTTTCTTTTCCAGACAGTGTATCAGATGTCACATGGTTGTAACTTTGGTCTCATAGGTCACTTTGGCCTTTTGAAGACGTTAATATAACATTTCATTTCATTTCTCCCTCTCATACATTCTCTCCCTCCCTCCCTTAAGCCTTTCTCAAGACCCAAAGATCAAACACACTAGGATCATGATGTTTTAATACCCACTTTTGAAGCTCTCTATACTCTACCAATTCATTTCATTTTACTTTGTACCCTTGAATCTTGATGATGTACCCAGATGACGAGGATGTACTATTTTGGTCTCATAGGTCATTTTGGCCTTCTGGAGACGTTTAATACAGCTTTCTTTCACACACACACACACACACTCTCTCCCTCTCTAATACACACCCTCTCTCTCCCTCCCTCAAGGCTCATACATAAACACTCTAGTCTCATTTTACGCTTTCCCACCTTGGAGGCCAAGAAGTAGCAGAGGCCAGATTGACTAGAGGATATGCAGCACTAGGAGGTCTAGAGAGGATGTGCTCACAGGTACAGTTTCAGGAGCCACGCACTAAGTTGTGGCTTTTTGACACGCTGGTCACATCGGCTATACTATATGGAGTACAGATCTGGGGGCCTAGCCTAGATCGTCACAGTCGATCATGACGCACATATGATGGATGGAGATCGATGGAGAGACCACTTGTGTCCATGATCTCCAGGATGATTCGGGCTAAGGCCTCGGTACCCCATGAGATTATCAGAGCCGAGATGGGAGCACCACCGATCGTAGTCGAGGCTCTTGCCAAATCAGTGTCCTTCATTCATAGCACCTGGGAGCTTCCCAGACACCGGTATGCACGACTTGCTTTAGAGTCCTCTCATCAGCTAGCCATGGAGGGAGACACTTCATGTTGGTATGCGCAGATAGCATCCTGGTTTGAGCTCCACGGGTTCAGTTTAGACAGACTTCCACCCTTCTAGTACTCTCTGGAGGCACCCTCTCTCACCTTGACACATTCTGAGATTAGTAGAGTCATCAGACAAGACCTCATTCAGTTGGACACTAGGAGGACATGGCTGGAGCCCTCACAGGAGTTGGGGACGAAGATGGTTTCTATAGAGACCATCTTCTCCGCACCACTGAGGATGGCTTTATACTTAGACTGAGCTACATGGATACCCATCTGTCTCATGGATTGAGGTGCGCCATTGGGCAGATCTGCACCTAGAGACAGGCAGATTTAGAGGCATACCTCCAGGGGACAGGATTTGTCAGATTTGTTGGATAGAGCTAGAGACGGAGGAGCACTACATTTGTCGCTGCACAGCATATTATGAGATTCGAGGGCGCTACCATTGCCTTTTCAGAGAGGGATTTGGACCACTGGCTATAGTCATGGACTATTGTGATCAGCGATGCTTGGGTTTTTATCTCCTGGAGATCCGCAGGCTCAGAGAGTCCATTATCAGGAAGAGCATACGCCCGACTGGCAGGGAGTCCACACAGAGACAGATAAGTGACTTCTTTAGAGGGACTACCCGGGAGGAGACACAGTCGACAGCCCAGCAGTGGGCACCCCGTGGGACTCTAGTTGAGAGAGCTATCCAGTTGGGAAGATCCAGACGCCCGAGGGTTCGCGGATCCTCACATCAGAGATGGTGCCTACACTGGAGGATTCAGAGCATCATTGCAAGGCATCGGGCTCGTCCGACCAGGCATCTCACTATGGCAGATATCCAGGCCATCCGACAGAGACCCATGCTAGAGCTCCTAGGATGATTACCACTCCAGCCATATACTGTTGTACTCACTGTCACTTTTGTACTACCCCATATTTATGTATTCATGTATCCATGTACTCATGTACCCCATTTTGACTAGTAGCATTAGCTTCCCACTCTCCCTAGTTGCTGCTTCCGGATGCTCCCTACTGATGTATTGTAGGGCTAGATACTTACCTTCAGTTCTTTCTTTTCTTTTACAGACAGTGTATCAGATGTCACATGGTTGTAACTTTGGTCTCATAGGTCACTTTGGCCTTTTGAAGACGTTAATATATCATTTCATTTCATTTCTCTCTCAACTTTCACTATATATATATATATATATATATATATATATATATATATATATATATATATATATATATATATATATATATATATATATATATATAAAATAGACGCCTAACACGCCTCTAACGTCTCTAAAAATATGAGTCTTTCGAGGTGCGTACCATACCCGCCTCGTACCAAACGCCTCTAACAACCATGGCCTCGACAATGACTTCGACTCGGATTTCTACATCGACATATTTGTTTTATATTGTATTCATTGGTTTTATTGGTCTTGGCTTTGAAAAGCTCGTTGATTGTTCCTAAATAAATTCCTGAAAGGGGGCGGGGCCTGTTCCCCGCTGAGTGTGGTGTACTGTGCAAAGATTCTCTTTATCCCCCTTTCTCTCCCTTTCTCTCTTTATCTCTATAGCTCTTGGGCACGTGGTTGAGTCTGTTACTACACGCCCTGTTGGGCTTATAGTGGTATCAGAGCAAGATTTCTCCCTAGGCCTGCTCTCTCGGATGTAGCTTCTTCGGGACAGGTAAAGGAAAGGAAGGCAAAGGAGCCTTCATCAACCGGCAAGATGGACTTGAAACTGGGAGAGAAGAGCGTTAAGTTTGATGCTTTTCATGGAAAGTGGGATAGACGAAAAGCACTATCATTTGTTAAACAATTTGATGCCGCTTTTGGAGGAGACAACTACTTCGAAAAGTCAAAGCTTTGAATGGTTTGTAAGCATTTGAAGGATGCCGCCTTGAATTGGTGGCTTAAAGTAGTACAAGAAGAGACTGAGCTGAAGACATGGACCGACTTGAAGACTATGTAGAAGGAATGGAATGTTGGGTGTTGGACTCACACACTCACACACACAAACCTGCACATTAGGGCTAGGTGCAGGGTAGTGAAGCTCACACACAGAAATGAGAGAGAGAGAGAGGGAGAGCCAAAAGTGTGGTATCCACAAAATGCAAGTCAACCCTTGCATGTGTGCCACATCCATATAATATAGAAGTACAAAATATTATATGTTAGAGTGTCCTTTCACACTTGATGTCCAAGGGGAAAAACCACATGGGAAAAAGTGCCCTTGGTTTAGCCGTGTTCACACATAGCACTACCATAAGTGAGCATATGCCTACAAATCCCCCCCTGTAGTGGAAGTGTGAACCTGTACAAGGTAGCAGATCACTCTCTGTATGAGAGTAAGCCCAAAGCTTTGCGGAAAGCTTCAAAATTTTCTCGAGGTAAAGCCTTTGTGAATAGATCTGCAACATTATCCTGTGTAGGGCAATAAGATAAACTGATCTCCCCTGCATGTAGCCTCTCTCTGACTTAGTGATAATGAATCTCAATGTGCTTGGTACGTGCATGAAATACTGGATTTCGTGCCACGGCCATAGCACTCTGGCTATTAGTGAGAATGGTGGTGGGTGTCTGTTGACACTCACGAAGATCAGCCAATAGTCTCCTCAACCATACACAATCTACTGTAGCTGTGAAGACTGCCCTGTACTCAGCTTCACAAGTAGATGTGGCAACAGTGGATTGCTTTTTACTCAACCAAGATATGCATGAACTGCCAAGAAAAAAACAATTCCCACTGGTGGATTGCCTGGTATCATAATCACCAGCCCAATCTGAATCACTGTATGCATAAAGCTGCAAGTTGCCCCCCCCCCGGGATAGAACCAGGGTACCCTTAAGATAACGAAAAATGCGTTTGACTGCTTGCCAATGCTTTGTGCCTGGACTGTGCATGAATTTGCTCAACAAAGACACCCCAAAAGATATGTCTGGCCTCGTGTTACACAAGTAAATGAGGCATCCCACTGCCTACCTGGCTGTAAATGCCGGCCTCAAAAAGCTCTCCAATATCATGCACAGTAAGCCGTACACCTGGTTCTACCGAAGTAGAAATGGGCTTACATTCATCCATGTGAAACCTTTTTAGCAAACTTTTTATGTACTTAGTTTGCTGCATAACAATGCCATCATCTGTATGCATAAACTGTATGCCGAGATAGTAGTGTAAAGGCCCCAAATCTGACATATCAAATTCAGCTTTCAAATCAGCTTTGAAATCTGAAATTTGTGATTTGCTAGTACTTGTAATGAGCATGTCATCTACATACAAGATGACTATGAGAATATCGGCATCGGTTTTCTTCACATACAATGTGCTTTCAGTTGGACTATTCTCATAACCTTGGCTGGTTAGATGAGCATGTATCTTATCATACCAAGCTCTTGGAGCTTGCTTTAACCCATACAATGCTTTGTGTAACCTGCATACTTTATGTTCCTCACCAGGAACTACAAAACCAATGGGCTGATTTACATATACTTCCTCCTGTAAGTCCCCATTTAAGAATGCAGTTTTGATGTCCAATTGATGCTTTTTCCATCCTTTATGTGCAGCCAATGCAATCACTGATCTTATTGTGGTCATTCTCGAAGTAGGAGCAAAAGTCTCTTCATAATCTATTCCCTTTTTCTGGGAGTAGCCTTTAGCCACAAGTCTTGCTTTGTACCTGTCAATAGTACCATCAGACTTTCTTTTGACTTTGTACACCCACTTTGTTCCAATGACATGCTTGCCTTTAGGCAATTCCACAAGATCCCGTGTATTGTTCTTCATGATAGAAGAAATTTCAGCTTGCATAGCTTGCAACCAATGCTCATTCTCATGTGCTTCTTCATAAGAAGAAGGCTCTTTTGAATCAAAGAGACCACCCATTGCTAATGCAGACTCCCCACGATGTATATTCAAAGCATGGCTGGAACTAGCCCTTGTTCTACCTGTGAGTGGAGCTGCAAGTTTGCTTTCTTGCAAAGTTTTCAGCAACCATCTTGGCACTGATTTGGCCGTGTCTATGGCTGTTTGCTCTTCCCTGACAAGATCTTCCACTTCTTCCATAGAAGGGGGCTGAATGGCTGGCTGTTCCACATGTTTTACATGAGGATTTTCTTGTGTTGGGGCTGGCTGTTCTGAATCCCCCCTAATTGCAATGGGTAAAAGTCCATCAAACATGTCCTGTATGCTTGTATCATTGCTTTTATACAAGCTGTCCATGGGCTGTTCTGAATTTTCAGCAAATACCACATCTCTACTTACAAAAATCCTTCGTGTAGTTGGATTATAAAGACGGTATCCTTTGCTCTCATTGCTATAGCCCACAAAAATGCATTTAATTGCTTTGTCATCTAGCTTTGTTCGGAGTTGTTCTGGCACATGTGCATATGCCAAACACCCAAATGTACGCATATAATCCACTGTTGGCTTTCGGCTATACCAAGCCTCAAATGGTGTTATGGTTTTCAAAGCTTTTGTTGGATACCTGTTCAACACATGAGTTGCACACATCATAGCTTCCATCCAAAAATTGTGAGGCAACTTTTGTGCTTTCACCATGTATCTTGCCATCTCCATGAGAGATCTATTTTTCCTTTCAGCTACACCATTCTGCTGCGGTGTATAAGGCACAATACATTGGTGTTTAATGCCCTTTTGAAGCATATAATCCATGAATGCATTTGACATGTATTCTCCACCTCTATCTGAGCGGAGTGTTTGGACTTTACATCCACACATATTTTCAGCCATTGCTACAAAGTGTCGAAAGCACGTAAACACATCTGCTTTCGCTTTCAAGGGGTAAGCCCAAGCAAACCTGGAGTAGTCATCAATGAATGTGACAAAGTAAAGATGCCCCCCTATGGATGGTGTCCGCATTGGACCACATACATCACTATGTATGAGCTGTAATTTACTTTCAGCTCTAACAGCTCCATCTTTGGGGAATGGTTTTCGTTGCATCTTTCCCAAAATACACCCCTCACATACATGTCTTGGTGGAGACTCAAGAGGCGGCATATTATCAACCATATGATGCTTCTGCAAAAGCATCAAACTCTGAAAAGTTACATGCCCAAAACGAGCATGCCATAGCTCTGCTTCATGCATAGCAGGAGTGTGGGCAGTCACTGTATTTGCATCAAAAGTACGCTTGTCATAGCTGTCCAGCTTATACAAGCCTTTGTATCATGTTCCAGAAGTGACAATTTCATAACCCTTTGATGGGTCTTTTACCAAACACTTCCCGTCTTCAAATTCAAGCTTTAAACCTTGGTCGTTTATGGCTGAGACGGAGAGCAGATTTTTCTTTATCCCTGGAACATACAATACATATATTGGCACCATTGGCTGCAATAAAGTATGACATTGCCAATTCCCTTTACTGGATATGTGGTATGATCTGCACATGATACAATGCGGCCATTTGAAGCATAAACCAAGTGCTGAAATACATCTTTGCATGAAGTGATGTGGCTCGAAGCACCACTATCAAAATACCATGATGCATTCTGTCTGTCAGATGCAATGCAAGACATATCAGTGTCTGAAGCACTTGGTGTGCCACTAGTGCATGTGACCAAAAAAGTTTACTCTTCTTGGATTACATTAGTTGATTGCTGTGCTTTGTCATCAGAAGAGTCTGCTACTGCATTGCCTGCTTCTTTCCTTTTCTCTTTTGCAATCCGCTTCCTACATTCACTGATGTAGTGTCCAGGCTTATGGCAGTAGTGACATTTGCCCTTCTTTTTGGGCTTGTTTGCATCCCCTTTGTCAGACTTTTCACCACCAAAAGAGGGCTGTCCATGACCAGCCTTGCTAGAGTGTTGTTCCCCATGCCTAAAGCTCTTTGCTTTACCTTTATCCTTGGCTGTAAATGCCTTGTCTCCACCACGGTTGCTCGATAAGTTTGCTCTTCCTGCAAGAGTAAACCCACGAGCTCTTCAAAAGTGACGGGATCACCATCTCCTCTCATTGAGAGGTTGAGAGAGGTGTGAAAGCCCAAGTAGGAAGGCGGTAAAGAATGAAGAGTTGTGAGAACAGGTTCTACATCAGGAGCTCTTTGAGCACCTCTCCTTTGAGGCGTGGTTGGCTGTATGGTAAGTGGGCGTGTGTCATCACCACACATGATGCCCCAAAGCCCTTTGGCTACCAGCAAATTACGGATCATGAAAGTCCAGAGGGAGTAGTTAGATCCATCCAGCTTGTCCTCCTGGGTGAGCACACCAAATACATCTGTAGCATTCTGTGCCATGTCAACAAAATAGACCTGCAAGCAAACCAAGCACCAATGTGCACTGCCAGGCAACCAAATGTCCTGTGCAAATGTATGCGTGCAAACCAAAGCAAGTGTAAACCTGCACTAAATTGTTCAATTATACACAATGTGTGTATACATACGCGACAAATCACAGCTGTAATGCCCAATTACATGCTCCAATCTGAAAATCCCCATGCACTCCAATCGCTTCAATGTGCATCTAATTGGCCAATTTTCACAAAAGCCCCAAATTTCTGCAAATGAAAGAGCTTCAATTTGCTGATTTTGACCTCAATTTTGAAAACCCCCAAATTGCAATTTTTCAATTTGGCCTCAAATTGAGAAATCCCCCAAATTGCACCTGCAACTTTTCTTTGAATCTGACCTGCACAGAAGTGTCTGCAAAATCTGCATATTTTCACCACATGCACTGCAGTGTTCGCAAAATTGTAGGTGACGTGCACTGAAATGGCTCCAAAATTTGTATTTGTGTTTGAACAAAAATGTGTACAGTGAATATCTTTAGGCAAGGGCAGCACGTGTGAGGAAGCAGGTGCTAGGTGGGGAGCAGACAGTTGAGGGACCTGCAGCTAGGCGTGCAGATGTTGTCGAGGAGGAGCACAGAGCACAGAGCAGGCGAAGGTGGTAGGCGCAGGGCGAGTAGACGGCCAGGCGGAGGCGTTGTAGCGCAGGGTCGATGGGGAGGTGGAGCTGGAGCGCACAGAGCTGCATACGGGGCCAGGTATCAGGCAGAGCAGAGGCGCTGGTGGGTGCTCGGCATGTGTCGGGCCAGTCAGAGGCGGGTGTTGTGCGCTGGGCAGGTATCGGGCTAGCAGGGAGCCTTCGGAGGTGCACTAGAGAGGCGAAGGTCGTGCAGGCGGTGGCGAGCGTTGGGCGCGAACAGCGGACGGAGGTGCAGGGCGAGCGTGCGGACGGAGGCGACGACTCTAAGGGACCAGCGATAGGCGCTTTGGGCCTCCGGAACAGAGGAGCGACGGACGACGAGGACGTGAGGCGTACGTGTGGGCGTCGGGTACGCACGGGAGTCGACGGCCGGAAGGGAGCGTTGACGGATGGTCGGCGGCCGGAACGCAGCAGCGTCGGAGCTGGTGCGGTGCTGGGTGGCGGCGGCCCTAGGAGCACTATCGCCGCCTGCGAGCTGAGCGGTGGTGGTGGGCTCCCCACTAGTGCCGCCGGTTTCCGGTGGCCGGACGGTGGAGCAGCGACGGAACCGACGGACGGAAGCAGACGTCCGTCGACGGAAATCCACGACGGACAGAACCGACGGAAATTCGCTGCTGCTTCTGCAAATTTTCCAGGGCCAGCTCCCAGCTCTGATACCAATTGTTGGATGTTGGACTCACACACTCACACACACAAACCTGCACATTAGGGTTAGGTGCAGGGTAGAGAAGCTCACACACAGAAATGAGAGAGAGAGAGGGAGAGCCAAAAGTGTGGTATCCACAAAATGCAAGTCAACCCTTGCATGTGTGCCACATCCATATAATATAGAAGTACAAAATATTATATGTCCTTTCACACTTGATGTCCAAGAGGAAAAACCACATGGGAAAAAGTGCCCTTGGTTAAGCCCTGTTCACACATAGCACTACCATAAGTGAGCATATGCCTACATGGAATGAGGTAAAGCAAAAAGTTGGTGAGAATGTGGCATCTTACATTAACAAATTTTTAGCAGTTTCTCTGAAGTTTACTTCATATACTCCCATTCCACCACTAATGGAGATGTGTAAGTTTGTGAATGGATTGCAACCTAAGCTTATGCAAGCAGTTTATATGGTTGGACCTAAAACTTTGGAAGAAGCCCAAGACAAGGCTTTACAAGCAGAGGCCTTGTACATGCCTTGGATGGATGGCGAGACAAAGAACGACAACTGGGATCCACCTCAAAGGAAGAAGTTTAAAGACCAATCCCCATCAAGAGTCGAGTCTCAAGAGGAGGAGCGGCTCAGCGGAGTGAGGACAAATCTCCACTCTTTCGAAGAAGATTGTCCCTCAAGCAACTTAAGGAATACGCCAATGAAGGGAAGTGTTTCCAATGTGGAAACAAGGGACATATAGCTGCAAATTGTCCTGACAAGCTAAAGCAAGAAGCCAGACAGATTGGAAGATCATCAGATTGACATTCTGCCAGAAAGTTTGTCAAGAGGAGATTGCATTGGAGCAGTCTTGTACCATGAGGGCCATGTTGTGGCCTATGAAAGTCTTAGATGAGAATTTCTAGGATTGTATTGGAACAGATTTTAGAATAGAAATTTTGTGACTTTTCTTGCCATCGAGAAAGGAAGTAAACCCATTTATGTGAAACAAAGGATTTGAGGCTAAAAGTGAACAAAGAAAAGCCATGCTCCACCAAAGAAGCATACTAACTACAACTTAAGCTTTGGAAAGCTACTTTTATTGGCCTTGTATGAGAGAGAATATTGAGTTATATGTTTGAGAATGTTTGGTTTGTCAGAAGGTCAAGTTTGATCAACAAACACCATCGGGATTATTGCACCCGTTGAATGTTCTATGGGAGAGTATTGCTATGGATTTTATCTTTGGATTGCCAAAGTCAGGGAATGATGGTTTATGAACCTTTTTAGGTTACCAAGAAGATCAATAGTGTATGCTATCGGTCAGACCGTTCATATCACTTGAGGATATAAAATCCCTTCCATGACAGTTTATGGAAACCATGCATAGGGTTACCCCCAGAGAGCTTGTATTGAAGGATCCACCAAGGGTGGAAGAGCCAAAACAGATTGAGTTTCATTCTGTGAGAAAAAGAGGAAAGACAGTGGTTAGAAAGTTCCTCTTGGAATTCAAAATTATTGGCTATTTATTGGATGCGAAATGGATGCCAGAGAAGTACTTCAAGGACTATCCAGATATACTACGAGCTTTGGACGCCTTGCGATCAAAACAAATTCAAGAGGGAGGGATTGTACCTCTAGTCCTCTTCATTGACTATATATTGGATTGGAATTGATCATTATTATGCTTATAATGGTTACTTGGGACATACTCTAGTTTGGGTGGCAACGATGCTCGATAGTCCAAGGAGAAAGATTTGTATTTGGGTGGCAATGATGCCAGATGACCCCTTGGACGACAACGATGCCCGAACGAGATTTGTATATGGGAGGCAACGATGCCAGATAACCCATTGGACGGTAACGATGCCAGATATCTTGTACCTCACAATTGGACGGTCATTGTGACCAGATGGCCTAGATGACTGTATCAGTGTATTGGATTTCATAGTTGGGCGGTCACTGCCGACTGCGCCTCTCGAGCAGTGCCGCCCAATAACTCCGCCGCGTCTTGCGGCGCTGCCGCGTCCTATAGCGCTGCCATCGTCGCCGGCTGCTGTCTTCTTTGTTGCCTCTGGTGCCGCTTCTATCACCAATGGCCTGGCCACCACCGCCATTTGTGTGCCACCTTAATCAACCAGAGCAACGTTGTTTTGGGCATCTAAAACTTCGCCATTTACACATACATCACTGGTGTTCCTTGTATGCGATCTTGGTTACATTGGACTTGAGTTTGGACCTAGACTTGGATTTTTGGGGATTTGATTCATACCTTGGTACTAGCCCGGTGAAGACATTCTTGTGGGTCATCCTTGTGGTGTGCTTGGCATCAGAGATCTTGTGCCTTGACAACACCTTCGACTCGGATTTCTACATCGACATATTTGTTTTATATTGTATTCATTGGTTGTATTGGTCTTGGCTTTGAAAAGCCCATGGATTGTTCTTGAATAAATTCCTGAAAGGGGGCAGGGCGTGTTTCCCGCTCAGTGTACTGTGCAAAGATTCACTTTACCCTTCTTTCTCTCCCCTTTCTCTCTCTATCTCTATAACTCTTGGGCATGTGGTTGAGTCTGTCACACTGCACGTCCCGTTGGGCTTACAGCTAGGGTGGCTACACCAAGTTCCGACGTCCTAGCTAAGCCCTTAACCATAGTAACAGGAAACTGTCGTTTCCTAGCCCGGAAACGCGGAAACGCCATTTCCTGAGAGTCGCTGTTTCTGTTTCTCTGTTTCCTAATCTCCAATAAAAAATCGCCCATTGATTTGTCTCATCTAGTGCTTGCTTAGTGATTTTCTACAAATTTTGCTCACTATTTATTTCAAATTATGGTATACTCAAACTTTTCCCTCGTTATTAATTTTATTTTTTAAAATATATTATGTATCATTCACCACCGTTTCCTAGTTTTGAGCTGTTGCCGTTGCCGCTTCATGCAACTATGCCCTTAACCCTAATCTTGGGTTAGTACACTTCCCTAGACCTAACCCTAGGCCTATGGGGACATAATTGACAGGTGATATGGGAACTTATTGGGAGGCGTTGCCTTGGTACGAATTCAATCCGATGATCGTGAAGATGGAGCTTAGGCGAAAGGTCATCCCTCAACAGGATGTATTTGAAGCGCGGAAGGTCATCCCTCAACTATTGCTCTAAAGATGTTGGTGTGTGAACAATGGGCTGTTGACTACAGACATGGATCAACATACACTCAGCTCCTTTTCCTGATTGCTCGTTCGGCCTAAACATGTGAAATGAGTGGAATTCCAGGAATGCTCCTATCCTTCGTAGATGGGTTGAGGTAAACCATCAACAATGGTGAAGGTGTCGTGCTACCAAGCAAGGATGGGTGCAAACTCCCAAAACCACTGAATGCCGAGAATCTTCTGATGCCCCAAAAGTGGTGAAACAATGAAGTCTCGCTGCAAAGTGGCCTTCTGAACATAGAACTCAAACTGTTGAGCTTTGTGAGTAATGTGCATGTGGAGAGAAGGTGTAAACCTGTCCACAACTAGACGGTGTGATACTAAGGTACAACCCATCTTAGCAGCCAATTGGGGAGAGATGGTGTCCTCAAAGCTACCCATGTCGATAAGGACAATGAGCTGCTGTCCCTTCACTGTGCCGTAGGCACGGATCAGAGCTTGGGCTGGCTAACTCGACAATGGGCTGGCCTATGGCTGGTCCCCATGCCAAGGCTCAAGGGCATGCGCCTTTGGTGTCTATTGGTGGCCCTTGGTTGGCAGCATGGGCTGCCCATGTACAAGGCCTTAAGGTTGGCCATAAGGCAAGCCTATGCCTTATGCTCTACATGCCTCTATATGTTTGTTATATGTTCCTATGCTAGGATGACCTACATGCTCCATTGCTTTGTTCTCCAAGTGGGTTAAGTGACGGATACTGACACCTAAGGCTTGGAAAGTTCTACGTAGCTCGTGCATGACATGTCCTTGGACAAGGGCTCACAATGGGGTCATGGCATATGAAAATAATCCCTAAGAAGGTACTTATGTACAAGTTTAGCACTGATGATAAGCCAGTGTGTCACATTGCACCTTAGTGCATGTGACTTTAGGGTTTCCAAGTAAGTGGTCCTAACATTGGTATCATAGCCGGACCTACTGGCGCTTGAGGTATGAGAAAGAAATCCATCACCAAGGTCAAGAGGCTTGCTTTTAAGTCTTCTAAGGTCTGAGGTGGTATGGTACACCAAGGGTGGAGGACAGGAAAGGGCGTGGCCGAAAAGGAGAAGATGGTGTGGGTGGATGTGCGTAGAGAGCGGTGTTTGTACTGTGCGTATCCACGGAAAGCAGTCAAGAACACTTGAGAGATGGTGCTTTTGCTGTGTTTTGCCATATGCTTTTTAGGTTTATAGATGCGTTGAGTGGGGTGTTCTTATTAGGGAAAGGTCATTGTTCTTATTAGGGAAAGGTCATAAGTCTTGAGGCGTTTTCATGCTGTCCTGAAAACTTTGCACAATTGACTAGAACTTAGGGCTTGGCTGGGCATAGGGGTTGATATGACCTGCCCCAAGGGCTAAGAGCTAGCAAGGATGAGGTCTAGATTGGTCTAGAGTCAATAAAAAGATAATTACAGGCTAGTTATTTATAATTGAAGCAGTAGGCCAATAATAACTATATAAGTGAGTTTGGACCCACTTATGATTATTATGAGCTATCCACGTGGAGAGGGAGGCCTCCAAGGCGTGGGGGACCTCAAGGCCAGAGTAGCTGCAGGCAGGCAAGTGGTCTGGTGGTATGAGACACCAGAGCATGTTGTCAGGGCTTGGTTGACTGAAGGCAATATGACCTTAAGCTCGAGGGTGGTAGCCTATGGTTGGGAGGAGAGCTGCTAGCCACAGTCTATCACTGTCATCAATCCAGATTTGATGTGGGTTATTTCTAACCCTTTTAGGGATTCCAGGTATGTGGTCCTAACACATTGTCCGGAGGCTTTCGGTACTCCTTTCTTCCAGGACATGGCCCGCTTGGGTTGACAAATCCTTTTGCAAGACCCCAACGGTAGCTGCTAACCGGCAGACCAAGGGCCTATCCAGTGATTTCCTCAAGGACTATTGGCACCTGTATTGTTGTAGCTTTGGGCCTCGGAAGATGACTCTTTTCCTATGGCTGTTGACACATCGCAGTCTCAACAATTGGCATGTGGTTGGCCATCACAGGACGTTTTGCCAAAAGGTCAAACCTGTTTGCTGGAGATTTCTTGGGCTCTTCACATCTGAGGTCAGGACTCTCTGGTTCGTTACATGGGGTGCGATTTCTTGGGCCACAAAGGTGTGTGCGGATTTACTCTATGAGGAGGATGGCGCAGACCTTGCCTTGCAGCTCACATGAGCACTGAGCATATTGTGAGCCCTTGTTCAGCGAGCAGTTGCCAGTTGCCAACAGGATTAGGTCTATGGTCAGTACCCAGCAATTGGCCTAATAAGCAGCAAGGGCACTTTTACCTAATAAGCAGTAAGGGCACTTTTACCAAATTCATCTCCAAGTGGGTTTCAGAACTGACAAGATCCCATTTACAGCTGTAAAGAGAGGCTCAGAGATGATGAACTTGTTCAATACGCCCTGTATGCCAGCAGGTTCATTGCTAACTTGTGATTCACAGTTCATTTCATGAAACTGCTTTACATGCTTCAGGTCTGTGTTTCTGCTGTGTCCTAGAAAAATAGTAATTACTTTTTTCTTGTGAGCTCGAGTTTGGCTAGATTTGGATGTTTCTTTGCTATTTTCTGTAAGGCTATTACGAGATCTGGTGCGATTTCTTGACAGGATAAAACAGGTGGAAAAGTGATTCACAGAGCTGGTGGTACGCTTCAGGTCTTCAGGGGTCGGAATTACAACAATAGGGACAGGCCTGACATTCCCCGGATGCTTTGGAGGCCTCATTCACCTCTCTACCCCAAGCTGATCACACAGAAACCAGGTGGCTTGAAGCTTCAGGAAGCAAATGCGTTGCGAAAACGCGGCCGTCAGATTATGCCACTTTGCAAGCTAGGTGGGAAATTGTGTTTTTCTCATTGTGTCCTTATAAACATGACATAAGCCAGTCTGATGCTAAACCGCTGACCACCGTGCACATGCAGCCAAAAATGGGTACTATGCTGACCTTGTACAGAATGTAAGGGAAGCCTTCGAAGATGATGATCTTGTAAGAATAGATTGCAAGGGCTTGAACAGGAGTGACTACAAGAAAATTGGTGCCAAACTCAGGGTGAGTTTGAGCTCAGAAAATATCAAAATTAGGGATTAAGCATGACACTTTAGAATAATAACATCTGTTAATATCTGTCTCTAATGTTAAAATTTGGCTTGCAGGATATGGTTCCCTGTATCTTGTTATCATTCCAAGGAGAACAAATACTTGTTTGGAAAGGGAAGGATCCTGGAAAGGCCAAAGCAGACTCGTCTGTGCAGGCTGACTCTGAACCTCATGTTGATGATGCTGCCGAGGATGTGGAAGGACAGGATGATAATTGTGGAGATACAGGTGAATCATCTGGTGTTGATGATGATGCTGATGAGGATGAGGATGTTGAATTAATGGATGATAGCTCGGAAAGCGCAGCAGATGCAAGTGATCTATCTGATGCTCACGATGATGCTTCCAGAGATGCTGAAGTCTCAAACAACACTTCAAAACATGATACAGAGTTAATTTCCATGAGTGAATCATCATCATCATCAGATGATGATGATGTTGAGGGTTGTGAGGACGATGAAGTATCGGAGGTTAATTCTGAATTCTCGATGCTGCCACTGGACACATCTGATTCAGAGGATTTGGAGCCATGCACACATGCCTCTGATACTGTGAGAACTGTGAGGTGCATTTTTAACTTGGACAAGACAGGGAAACGCTCAGCAGTTCACCCAGAGGATGTCACATAGGAAGCGATAACGGACTCCATGTGTGTGTGAAGGTTGTCTAGGAAAGAAACAAGACGTAACTGCCCACTTGTTGCGCACTTGAATCCAGCTCTTACCGATATACCCTCAGTCAAACACCCTTGTTTTGAGATCTCATCTATAACTGCAAAGTCCTCATTTGTGTGATATGTGTATGGTCCTCTCGGGAGGTAAAGGGTGTGTAATAGTGCTTAGTATCTTGTCTCTTTACCATCTGATAGAAGGCTTTCTGTCTGCTAAATCGGACAAAGAAGAGCCTTTTTGGTTGGTTGCTTGCTTGCATCCTTGATGTGCAGAGTGGCACCCCAAGCACCCCAGTGGTAGTTTTGAGAGGACAATCAGAATCATGTTGTGAGCTTTGATCCTATGAGTCCAGCTGAGATTTCATCATATAGTGTGGAAAAGCAAGAGAGTATGTCATAGTTTCCTGTGGTTGCAGCCCCTTTTTTGTGATTTATTCATCAACATGGAAGTCGGTGTTTTCCGCAGCCTTATGGTTGTAACTTCATGCGAGGGTTCTAAGAACAGTATTGTCTCAAACACTATCAACAGAGCTTCCACTCAACCTACCAATGGGTTTACTTGAATAGTGCCACTTTTCACTTTAAGTCCATCAATTCATTGTTTAAATATAGGTCTTTCAGCAATTGGAGCAATTGGCAGAGGTATAATGAATGGAATGGTAGTCATTCCTTAACAATTCAAGGCATCTATCAAAGAAGAGATTTTTACTTCACAAGGAGATTTGGAGTCTAAAAGAAGAGATTTAAAAATTCAAGGAGATTAAGCATCTAAAAAGAAGAGATTTTTACTTTATGATGTGCTTTTAAGTTTTAAAGCTAATAAAAATTTGCAGATCATGGACATAATTCTTGAAAGTACATACATGCTTGTATACTGAATAATTAATAATTTGAGAAATTGGCATTTGTTAAGTCAAAAGTTTTAAATTATGGCTTTAAAATTTTCCACAGAAGGGCTCAAATTTGAAGGCCTACCCTATCCTTCAATTTGAAGGCCATAAACTAGTTTGAGCTTCCAAAATTAACTTAATATGTATGTATGTCTAAAAATTTAGAGAAATTTTGAAAATAGTGGCCTTCTCTTGTAGCCCTAGTTTCTAAGAGGCCCTCTCTAGGAGGATGGAAGGGCTAGCTTCAAATTTCAGCACTGGACAGAAGCACGTGCTACCTCATTACCTATAAAAAAAATCTATTGGTTGGCTAAAATGTGATGGCGTAAGAAATGCCCACAAATGTACCAAGATATTTGTTCTCTATCAGTGGATTGCGAATAAAGAAATGTAGTAGAAACTAAGGTATAATTTTGGGGTGGTCACATTATATACATGTAACACATCATACTCCTCCATGAAGGTTTTTTTTATTTATAAAATTAGAGGGACTTACATGCCATATACATGCAAGAGGGGATCAAACAAATAGTTATTCAATAAAATAGTTAATCATAGAGAGGTGTTTTAAATTCAAACATGGATACTTATAAAAGGGGGATACACAATTGTAAAATTTTTTTAAAATATTGATATTTTGAATACATGCACGTAGGTATGTGTATAAAATCCAATTTCTCTCCATTCTAATAAATCTTTTACATGTTTAAGCTTACATGGAGAGCTAACCTTATTCTCTCCCTCATTGATTCTCATCACTCTATACTCTTTTTAATATTAGGTCCCATGGAGTTTGAATGTCTACTTTCTTTCTTTTGAGCACTGGTTTTTGCACAATTTATTTTTACGGTGGCTTCTCAAGATGTGAGGTTGACGTTTTATACATAGTTGAAAAATCTAGCACATACCTTCCCTTGAGTACTTAAATTTTCATCTTGGTTGGATAGGATCTTGAAATGGAAAATGAGGAAAGAAATCTCTTACTGAGCTCATCATTGTGATGCACAAGATGAGAGTACATGGTTGGAAGCACTTGTCATGAATTGAGCTCATCAATGTGATGCACAAGATGAGACTTCATTTAACTTATAAATGAGTAAAAAGTCGAATGTCAATGAACTTAGTGCAAGAGTATGCCTAGGGTTATGATTGGAGTCTCAAAACACAATGATGCACGTAAACCATCTAAAGCAAGATGCTAACTCTAAAAGAAAAAGTGCTCGTGATGAGATATTTATTTACATAGCAAAAGTCTGTTTTTGATCTTGAAATGGAAAATGAGGAAAGAAATCTCTTATTGAGCTAATCATTGTGATGCACAAGATGAGAGTACATGGTTGGAAGCACTTGTCATGAATTGAGCTCATCAATGTGATGCACAAGATGAGACTTCATTTAACTTATAAATGAATAAAAAGTCGAATGTCCATGAACTTAGTGCAAGAGTATGCCTAGGGTTATGATTGGAGTCTCAAAACATAATGATGCACGTAAACCATCTAAAGCAAGATGCTAACTCTAAAAGAAAAAGTGCTTGTGATGAGATATTTATTTACATAGCAAAAGTCTGTTTTTGTTTTGAAAGAATTTTAATTTTTGGTGCTTCCTTTTTGGTTGCAATAAATAGAGATAAGCCACCACTTCGTGGAGACCAAAGCAATGGTGGCCCAAAGACCTCTGCCAAGAGTATCTAAGAATCGCTAAGAACCTCTTACAGTGATGGTTTTCTACGGGAGAAAAAACGCAAGGTTCCACCCCATACAAAATCAAGGCATCTGTCTAAAGTATCATTGCTGGTGTCCCAGAGACCTACCAGGATTCTACATGGTGGTGATAGATGTGAGGTTGAGGTTTTATACATAGTTGAAAAATCTAGCAGAGACCTTTCCTTGAGTACTTAAATTTTCATCTTGATTGGATAGGATCTCGAAATGGAAAGCGAGGAAAGAAATCTCTTATTGAGCTCATCATTGAGATGCACAAGATGAGAGTACATGGTTGGAAGCACTTGTCATGAATTGAGCTTATCAATGTGATGCACAAGATGAGACTTCATTTAACTTATAAATGAGTAAAAAGTCGAATGTCCATGAACTTAGTGCAAGAGTATGCCTAGGGTTATGATTGGAGTCTCAAAACATAATGATGCACGTAAACCATCTAAAGCAAGATGATAACTCTAAAAGAAAAAGTGCTTGTGAGTGATGAGATATTTATTTACATAGCAAAAGTCTGTTTTTGTTTTGAAAGAATTTTAATTTTTGGTGCTTCCTTTTTGTTTGCAATAAATAGAGATAAGCCACCACCTCGTGTGGAGACCAAAGCAATGGTGGCCCAAAGACCTCTGCCAAGAGTATTTAAGAATCGCCAAGAACCTCTTACGGTGATGGTTTTCTATGGGAGAAAAAATCCAAGGTTCCACCCCATACAAAATCAAGGCATCGGTCTAAAGTATCATTGCTGGTGTCCCAGAGACCTGCCAGGATTCTACATGGTGATAGATGTGAGGTTGAAGTTTTATACATAGTTGAAAAGTCTAGCACAGACCTTCCCTTGAGTACTTAAATTTTCATCTTGGTTGGATAGGATCTTGAAATGGAAAATGAGGAAAGAAATCTCTTATTGAGCTCATCATTGTGATGCACAAGATGAGTGTTGTACATGGTTGGAAGCACTTGTCATGAATTGAGCTCATCAATGTGATGCACAAGATGAGACTTTATTTAACTTATAAATGAGTAAAAAGTCGAATGTCCATGAACTTAGTGCAAGAGTATGCCTAGGGTTATGATTGGAGTCTTAAAACATAATGATGCACGTAAACCATCTAAAGCAAGATGCTAACTCTAAAAGAAAAAGTGCTTGTGTGATGAGATATTTATTTACATAGCAAAAGTCTGTTTTTGTTTTGAAAGAATTTTAGTTTTTGGTGCTTCCTTTTTGTTTGCAATAAATAGAGATAAGCCACCACCTCGTTTTGAGACCAAAGCAATGGTGGCCCAAAGACCTCTGCCAAGAGTATCTAAGAATCGCTAAGAACCTCTTACGGCAATGGTTTTCTACGGGAGAAAAAACGCAAGGTTCCACCCCATACAAAATCAAGGCATCGGTCTAAAGTATCATTGCTGGTGCCCCAGAGACCTACCAGGATTCTACATGGTGATAGTTCTCTTCTTGGTCTTTTCTTTTCTACCCCCTATGGTGTATGATTTGTAATGCTATGGTATTGAGTTCTTATTCTTTCTCTTCCTCACCTACTTTGACAGCCTTAGCCTCAGTCTCTCATTCCTTTTGGGCTAGTGCACGGTTTTGGTTCCTTCGGGCCAAACGACTAAGTTTGGGTTGGCTAGAGACTTCCACCTGGGCTACATCAGTTGGGGGTGGTCTATAATACATGACTTTTTGTAACTTCTCCCCAATTGTTTATAAACTTTTGATGAACATCTATAGCACCAATGTACTATAGCCATTGGGCCATGGTTGTTCTTTTTTGGAACCTCCTGTGCATGTTTATCTTACAATGCTTTCGTTTGTTTTTTTCTTCAATGTTCTTTTTCTTTGGTAAGAAGATTCTTCATCTGATTCTATTTCTGTTTCACCTATCTCAAATTTTCTCGATTCGGTTCCACTCACCTGTGTTTGATTTGGTTCTATTTTCGTCTCATTTCTAGGCTCCTCACTAGAGGTGTAAGAGTTAGAAGGGTACGAATCAAAGTCTTCTTCCCATGTGGATTCAAGCTCACTATGATCCCTAATTCTCTCATTGTCTGAGTACATAGCACTCATCATTTGTAACGATAGAATTCCTCACCATTTTGTGCTACCCATGTTGATCCTCGCTTTTCCCAAGTGTCTATAGGAGGGTGGCCATCATTTAAATCCAAGTTAAATCATCACCTTCATCTATGAACTTTGATTGGGATGGTCCTTGGTTCGTATCAGTGTCCTTCTTGCATGTGAAGCAATATTGTAATGGAATAGAATTGATGGTGGTATATCTAATGCCAAAATGTCCACCACTACCCATAGGATGTACATGACTAGTCATAAGGTTTACTCTAAGGATTGAATCATCGAACTGCAAGCAGACATGGTTCCTTCCCCAGTCATGGACCATTTTAGCTTCAGGCATAAACAGTCTTCCTAGGATCATCTCATAGGAGTCGGGTTGTTTGGAGAAATCCATCAGGAGATGAAAGTATGCTTCACCCGATGTTTTAGCACCTTGATCCTAAGATCTTGTAACATCCCAATAGGTTTGAAAATTTTTCCATCCACCATCTTGACAACAATGTCGACACTTTAAGATAAGGTTTACCTATATTTTCCCAACACTTCTTGGTGATTAAACTTACTCCCGCACCATCATCTCGGACTCCCATTATTGTGAGAGGGTTCAAGATGAGGTTTACCTATATTTTCCCAACACTTCTTATGGTGAATAAACTTACTCCTACACCATCATCTAGGACTCCTATTACTATGATTCCCTTGGTAGTGAGATGGAGAGGGTTGCATTAGTCTCATCACTCTCAAAGTATTGTCCTAGTTTGTTTAGTGGTATTTTGATCACAGACTTAGTGTTGTCCTCCTCATCCATTTGAGGCTCTAGTGTAGTCTCATCGGAAGGATGTCATTTATGCATGCCTGTAAAGGGCAATAACCCAACATTAAGTTCCCCATTAAGAAGAGCTTTCAATGCAACAAAGAGTTCAAGGTCCCCACATAGACGTGCATGATTGTGGTCTCATCTTTTGAAGCCATGAAATCCATCAACTTGGGATGTTCAATGGAGAACCCATCACCTCTCCTACCATATGAGGGTGCTAGTGAGATTGGAATCCCCACCTCTATTGAATGAACGGGTTCAGGGTTCTCATACTCAAACATTCTCCTAAAGAGTTTAGAATCCATCCAATGGTTTGTGGGTTGCAAGACAAGATTTAGGTTGTTTGGATGAAGAGTGTGTCAGAGATGTTTACTTATTTTGGTCTTGGGTCTAACTCCTTTTGAGTATGTGTGACTATACTGTTGGAAATTAGGGTTAGGGTTTCAAAAATGCACACACACAAGATAGAGAAGCTTGAGAGCACACAAACTCACTAGAATAGGATGAACAAATGTGTCAGATATACTAAAGATAAGTACACACCCCAAAATGAGTAGATAAGAGGATGTACATACGCACGGGGAAAAAAACCTCCTAGTGAGGGAAAAAGTGTCCCAGCAGTCCTAAGTGTGTTCACACACATCACTACCATATAATGCTACAAATCTCCCCTGGAGTGATGATGTGAACATGTACAGGGTATGGCTGATCAATCCTAAAAAGGCAGTAAGCCCAAAGCTTTACGAAAAGCTTCAAACTTTTCACGAGGAAGAGCCTTCGTGAATAAATCTGCCATGTTGTCATGTTTAGGCACATAGACCAAACTGATCTCTACTGCAGAGAGCCTTTCCCAACAAAGTGGTAATGCATCTCAATATTAGTGCGAGCATGAAACACTTGGTTCCTCATCGTCGCAACAACTGCTAATGCGCTCTGGCTGTTAGTGAAAATTGTAGTGCTAGACGATTGTCCACCAACACCCAAATCCACCATAAGACATCTGAGCCACACACACTCAACTGTAGCTGTAAAAGTTACCCTGTACTTAGCTTCACAGCTGGAAGTGGCCACTGTAGGCTGCTTCTTACTATACTGAGCCATGATATACATGAATCACCAAGGCGAAAGCAAAACCCACTAGTGGACACTCGTGTGTCATAACATCCAGCCCAATCTGAAAATCACTAAAAGCATGCAGCTGTGTGACTCACCCCCTTTTGGATAAAACAATCCAAAATATTGAGTGCTTTGCAAATAGCGAAAAATCCGCTTGACAACCTGCCCATGCTTTATACCTGGGCTATGCATAAATCTGCTCAATTGTGAGACTGCATACTATATATCTGGCCTCGTGTTGCATACATAAAGAAGGGATCCATCAGCGTGCTGATACAAAATAGCATCAAAAGAGTCTCCTGCATCTTGAAGACTAAGTTCAGTACCTGTCTCCATAAGTGTAGCCACAGGTTTACAGTCTTCAAGATTAAACTCAATAGCTTATGTATATATTTAGACTGCAGCATAACAATGCCATCATTGCGTTACATAAACTGAATCCCCAAATAATAATGCAAGGGCCCCAAATCTGATATCTCAAACGATGATTGCAAATCAACCTTAAAGGATGAAATCTGATCTATATTGGGTCCCGTGAATAGCATTTCTCATCAACGTATAGGACGAGGACCAAAAATGTGTCCTTACTCCTCTTCACATAGAGGGTACTTTCTGTTGGACTGTTGCAAAAATCATTTGCAACCAAGTATGCATGAATCTTCTCATACCATGCTCTAGGAGCCTGCTTAAGGCCATAAAGAACCTTTTTCAACTGCATACTTTAGACTCTTCCCCTTTCACATCAAAACCAAGAGGCTACGATACATGCACCTCCTCATGTAAATCACCATTCTTTCAAGAATGTAGTCTTAATGTCCAACTGATGTACATTCTACCCATGATGTGCTACCAAAGCAATGAGACACCTAATGGTAGTCATACGAGATGTGTGTGCAAAGGTCTCATCATAATCAATGCTCTTTTGTTGGGCATACCCCTTTGCAACAAATCTGGCCTTGTAGCGATCAATGCTACCATCTACTTTGCGTTTTAACTTGTAAACCCACTTAGTACCACATCTGTCAAATACCAGGTGTCATTCTTGAGTATAGAGTTATACTCATCTTGCATCCAATGATCATTATCCTGTGCATGTATCCAATGATCATTATCCTGTGCTTCCTTAGGTTCCTCCTCATCTTGCATAGCATGCATCCAATGATCATTATCCTGTGCTTCCTCAAAGGAAATAGGTTCCTCCTCATTACATAAAGTAGAAATGAGAACATGATCCACATGAGAATAATCTGCATGATGAGAACCTGCACGAGTTCTGCTAGGTAAAGGAGCTACCAAACTTGCTATTCCTCGATGTCTGCACAAGCTATTTTGGCATACGCCTAGATTCTTCTATGGCTGCTCTCTCCTCATCCACTACATCCTCAATAATTGCCTCATCAAAAGGCTGATTTTGCACCTACAAAGGCTGAATTTCAGCACTTGGTTGAGTATTCAATTGCTCTACATATGGCTACCCTCCATTAAACAAAGGTAGGAGCGAATCAAACATGTCCTGTGAGCATACATTCTACTGTTTTTTGCATGAAAGCATGGGCTGAACTAAGTTTTCAACAAAAATAACATCTCTACTCATCAAAATCCGCTTTGAGGCTATATCCCTTGCTTTCTGAATTGTATCCCACAAATATGCATTTAACTGCCTTATCATCAAGCTTACTGTGTTGTTGCTTAGGCACAAGAGCATAAGCAAGACAACCAAAAACACGCAAATGAGCCACAAAAGGCTTCCTACCATGCCAAGCTTCATAAGAAGTTTTAGACTTGCCTTGGTTTCCTGCAATAGTGACACTTACCCTTATTTTTAGGCTTATCACCTTCTTTCTTTGCATCCTTACACCTGAGGATTCTGGTTTCGGCTTATAGCCACCATGTGAAGAAACTTTACCTTTGCCTTTCTGATTGGCAACAAAAGCTTGGTCACCAACTCGCATATTAGATCTATTTTGCCTAGACTACTCTTCTTGCAAGAGTACTGAAACCAGCTCATCAAATGTAAGGGCATTTGGATTTCCCTTCATCATGTGTCTAAGGGTAGAGGCAAAACTCTGATAAGAATCTAGCAATGCATTGAGAACTATGGGCACCAATGTACTATCAGGATATATCTCATCCACACTAGCAAGTTTCTCCTTGAAATCTTTGATCTTGGTCAAGAAGCTATCCATTGAGTCTCCCTCATTCATTTTCTCAGATTCCAACTGTTTGCATAGATATGCAACATGTGATTCATTGCACACCTGGTATAATGAGCAGCAAGTGCATCCCATGCCTGTTTTGAAGTCTTACATGATTGAATATGAGGAATAATGCTTCACTTCACAGAAAGTGCAAGCAATGCATGTGCATGTGCATCTCTTCCATCCCATATCGTTTGAGCAGTAGTGGGAGGTACTGGTGGTGTATGTGGAGGAGCCACATTTGTATCAGATTCTACTTCAGATGTACCTGCACCACCTAGTTGCACTGGTAGTTATGAAACAGGACGAGTTTCACTACCACTGACCACATTCCAAAGGCCTTTTTAGCAACCAGTACATGCCTTATCATATAGGACAACAATGGGTAGTTATTCCCATCAAGTTTGTCCTCATCAGCACAGACAACATGTTGAATACATCACTACTGCCAGCCATGACTTTCTACCAAATGCAAAATCTTTCAACACAGTGCAAGTACTTAGTATTCACTAGATGCAACCCTGGATGGCTGCCAACTAACTGAATCACCTGCAAAGTGTATGAAAAATAACACAGAGTAGAGAATAGAGTGTTACTGGCAAAAGTATGATGGTCGATGTTGTTGAAGATACTCTAGATGCTGCTGCATACCAAATCTTTACCGCTACACAGCCCAAACACTCAAATCTAATAGAACCAATCCAAAATGACGCCTCTCTAGAACATCTGTAGAAACCTTGTGGTGCCTAAAACGGACCTGAATCACGCCGTAGACCTCGAAAATGTTGTACACATCGTATACATCACACTACAGTATACACCTTCTTCTCCTAAGAGGGTATCTCAATCGGAGATAGAAAAATAGGGTCGTGATTGAGGAGGGAGGCAGACTACTAGATCAAGTGTCAAAAGGAAGCTAGCTCTGATACCAATTGTTGGAATTAGGGTTAGGTTTTCAACAATGCACACACACAAGATAGAGAAGCTTGAGAGCACACAAACTCACTAGAATAGAATGAACAAATGTGTGCCAGATACAAAAGATAAGTAAACACCCCAAAAGATAAGTAAACACCCCAAAATGAGTAGATAAGAGGGTGTACATACGCATGGGGGAAAAAACCTCATAGAGTGAGGGAAAAAGTGCCCCGGCGGTCCTAAGTGTGTTCACACACATCACTACCATATAATGCTACATATATCTCTGAGCTCATGAAGTTGTTCCAATTCTTTTATAGGGTTAGGGTATGAGCCAAGTTTCTCTTAGTTTGGTTTCTTGATGGCTTGCATCCTTTCCTTTTTACTCTCCTTAGTTTTTGTTTAAATGTCTCTCATTCACTCAGAACTAGCCTGTGTGTCTATTGAATTAGAATACTCATCAATATCATTCATGTAGACCGGTTCGTTAGGTGTTCCCAAGTTCATGCATGCTATTTTCTCACTTTTGCCTTCTTTTATAGATTTATTTCTTCTATGGCCCTTCTTCTTTTTGGATCCTGCTATTGAAGTAGTCTAGTTTTCTATTTTCTTTTCCCCATGAGAGGTGTGTTTTGAGCCACGAGTCTTGTTATTACATTCACAGGTGGGTAAGGGTTTCTCAAAATTGATCTTTCAGTTTGGCCATCCACTCCAATCCAGTTGAGAGGTGTGATGGTAGGACCATTATGCTAATTTGGAACTATAACTTTCATTGGTAAATCTTTGATCCAATGATCTATGCCACGATAATTACAAGTTGTAGATGGCATGCTAGAAGATGCAACTTGGGTGATTGGTTGGTTTCTGATGGGAGAATTAGAGACTCAGTGTGGTCCGTTGATAATGATAGCATTGAAGAGGCATTCTCTTGACAATAGAGTTATTGATGCCTTGACCTCTTTCTACTACGACCAGCTGGTATATTGGTCCTAAAATTGGTGGAGATACTGACACAATTTGTGCATTGTAAATCCCCTTTGCAATAGAGTGCTGTGCCATTTTCTCAGCATTGGGTTAAGGTGTTATAGTAGGCATTATAGCTTGTGGCTGTGATGGAGTTGGTAAAGCCAACTGATGCTCGTCTCGGAAGCATTAGCAAAGGTTTGTAAATGTGCATGGCACTGTGAAGCATCATGACCATAACGTCCACAGAAAGTACAATTCCCATTATATTGTGTCCTTATTAGGATTGGACACTCACTGGTTGAATTCCCTTGTCAGCACATTGAGCACCATTGAAGCACTTTGCTTGGGTACATATGTACATTTTTAGGAGCTTTATTTCCCTTCATCCCCTCTTGGAGTGCTTTCATGAAGTCGATGAAATTCATCTATGCTAAAGTGTTACCTTTAGCAATGGGTTTGACAATAGAAGTGTCACGTCCCATGACTCCAAAAGAAAAAGATTTAGAATTAGATGCTTTGGCTCCCTTGACCATCAGATTATCTTCTAATTGGATGGCATTTGTTGTGATTTCATCCCACATAGTGATCCCTCTAATGACTAAGCCACACTTGATCAAATACCTCCCAAATGTCTCCTAGGATCACCACCTCCACTGAATCTCTAAGTTATCTTGGCTATTTGGGCAGCCTTTCCATAGATATGTCAACCCCCATCTCTCATAACAAGCGTTATGCTCTTAGCTATCGCTCTTCCTAAGGCTTCTGCAAAAGTAGGTGGGTTTGTGGGTGGAGCTGGTGTTGCCATGAGAGGTGCAATAGGTGTAGGTGCTACACACAACAATGCATGAGGATACATTGGTGGAGTTGGATGTGCAACATAAGGCATGTGTCCTGCTGTTTCCCCAATAGGTGTTGTAGTCATATGGGCATTAAGTGCTGTTAGTCTCACAATAGGAGTTGGTGGCACACTCATTTTAGGAAATAGATGTGTTATGGGTGTGCTAGGATGAGATGTATGGGTGCACTAGAATGAGATGTAACGAATGGTGGATGTGAAGTTGATGATCCTCTTAGAATGGCTGTAGTAAATGTGCTAGGCAGCATAGGGGACTATGTGGAAAGTCGGGGTGGCTTCTACCGTGGTGGTGTCTTGGCTAGGGATAGCTCTAGGATCTAAGAATGTGAATCTCATGCTAGTGTGCTCTTGAGTCCCTACATGGCCTTGTGGGACAAAAGATATGGGTATAGCTAGGCGATACTACAAAATAGGAACTGTCGGGCTTAGAGGGCGTGTGACCATTTCACTCATTGTGGGTGCCCAACTTGTATCATAGGTCTTTGGATCCTTTTATGCTCGATGATCCTATGTATGTAATCGTAGATGCCTTGTAAGTGTTTCTCCTCTATTGTGTCCCCTAGAGAGTGATTGAATAATCTCTTTTTCGAACTAACACTGTAGATTTGAGTTGTGCCTAAATCCACAAGGGTTTGTGTAACTGCATCATACTCCCAATCATTTGTAAGAAGACATTTGTCTAAAAATTTCACGCCTAGTCCTTTTCTCGAGGTAGATGCGATGTTATTGCGTGTGTCTAGGCTATCAGGTACTTGTGTGGTTCTGGCTTAGGACTAGCTTTGGGTATAATGAGCTATTTGGGCTGCTAATTCTTGTTGCGCCAATTTGAAAAGTCTCTTCTTCTTTGGCTCTAACAGCCTTGATTAGTATCTCTACTTTATGCATGTCTTCTAATGTTCTACCATTAGGTATAATCACTTGTGTAGGGGTAGGTCAATGGTCATAGTTGTTGAAGGTGCATCGATAGAGATATCAACTTGAATGCTCCCTACTTGTAACAAAGAGATATCAACTTGAATGCTCCCTACTTGTAAATAACAAAGAGACTACGCTAGATGTCTCTCTGGATTTTACCTCATCCGCTCCATCATATGGTCGGTATGTACTAAGGTTGGGTTTGTAAGCAATTGAGGCCGAGCCTCTGAGGTAGCTAGCTACATGGTCAAAAAGTTTGGTAGTAGTTGGTTGGGCTGGTGAGGCCTGGTTAGGGTTCTCACTTCTTGGGACCGGGGATCCTTCCATTGTTGACTCGAAGTTAGATGAAATATCACTAGCCTTTATTGTTTATTGCAGATCCTTGTACAATTCTAAACTAGGGGGTTTTGATCAAAGGTCCTAAGCTTAGTGTAGGCTAGTACACACCTAGCTCGATAGATGTAATATCGTCTAGATAGGCCTCTAATACATGTCATAACTATAAGTGCACGTGAATTAAGGCTGGTCAAGGGGGCAAATAAATTAAATGACCAATTTAATTATTTTATTTTTTTGAGTCTTAGAGAAACTTGTCTCCAAAGTGGGTTTTAGAGAGTTTTGGACACTTTGGGAAGGGTTGTGCATACACTTTTTTTGGCCAAACAGAGAGTTTCCTATAGTGGGTCTTATCGTAATTTTTTCAGGTCTTGTGTAAAGTGCCAAAATGACAACAACAACCTAAAACCTGTAATAATAGGCAAGTTTGGGCATGCACTTTTTCAAAAAAAAATTGGGTCTCCTCACCCTTTTCCTTTTCCCTTTTACCTTTTTTTTTTCTTTTCACTTTTTTCTTTTTTACCTTTTTACTTTTCTTTTTTTTAAATTACTTTTTTACTCTTTTCTTTTTTACTTTTTTACTTTTTTCATGGTTGTAGTTTACGGTGTTCGATTTCACCACAACTACCCCAAAAGGGGTGTTGTGAGGATTTTTGAAAATTTCCTTTTTCCAATTTGTCTCCTTTCACTTGTGGTCTGAAAGCCTGCCGAAAATCCTTCCCACATTAAATGCGGCCAGTGCAAAAAAGAGAGAAAAAATGTAGAAATTAATTTGGTTTGTAAATCTGCCCTATTTCGTTGTTTTTCCTTTCTTTGTATAAGGAGTCAACATTGAGATAAATCCTATGCTTGAAACCTAATTTTGAGGTCTGTTTATCTCAATTGATTCAATTTTTAGTCTAATTTACTATTTTTTAATGAATATATGAAATGAATAGAAAATAGAAATATACAAAATATGCAAAAAATTAAAAGACACTCTAAGTTTAGAAATATTCATTCCCTAAGCAAAAAGAACAGAACTAGTAGAAATTTTAGAAATATGTAAATATTGCAACAAGATTAGCAAGAGTTTGAACAAAAAGTAGCCATAATGCAGCAAAAGATGCCATTTATTCCTTCCTACTTCATTCTTGAATTGAAAATAGAAATCTCATGAAATTAAACCATTCAAAAGGCATTGTGGCTATGTGGGGGCTTTTCCTTGGTAGCAGCACCACTGATGGGAAGCCCTAGCACCATGGAAAGGGTGCAACCAAACGTCATGGGGCTTTTCCTTTGCACTTGGGAGCACAATAGCTCAACTAAGAAATGGCCTAGTACACAAATGCATGGTCGGGGTGTGTTTCTCACCTCGTGAATGTAGGTTGCCTGGGATTCTTATAGGTAGTGTTGCTACTGTGCAGCTGCACCCAAAAGCTCCACTTCGCCTCTGCTGCTTTCTAATAGAAGCTCGACTCTCACTCTCTCTCTCTCTCTCTCTCTCTCTCTCTCTCTCACACACACACACACACACACACACACACACACACACACACACACACACAAGAGCTTAACACACACAAGAGATAAGTAAGGGAAGAGATGAAAAGAGCACTCACTTAGATTATGCATAAGAGAATAAGTGGTGAGAGTACATTTTGCCTTTTATATGTGGCTTCTAGGGTTTATACTCTTGGGGGCAGCCAAAGTTAAACTAGGTTCTCGGGCTCATTTGGTCACACTAGCTTGTGTAAACACCTAATCCATAACTAGTACTCTCCACCTAAGATCCTATGGTGCACCTTTAATAGACAAGCAATGATCAGACATGCAAAATAATATAATATAAGCACATTCCAATGAAATCTGGCATTTTCAGTGACTTCGGCCAAAATTGTTGAAGATGGTAAGGTTGCTGACATCGACATTGTAGATCCCTCTGGTAGCGGTTTAACAAAAGGAAAGGGTATAGACTCTACCATGTGGTCACAAGGTAGATTTTTGGTAAGTAGAGATTATCTTTGCTAAAAACTTAGTTTAGCCCATGCTTTTATGCAAAAATATCTTTTTCTATGATTGAAGTTGAAACCTTTTGTGGACTTTTTATTTCTATTCATATTTAAAGTTGGGTGGGGATCATCAAGAAAGAAGAAGATGAAATTATTTCTTCTTTAGGTATTGTCATATCAATGATTTTACCCTTTTTAGTTGAATCCATGGAATCCTCAATAAATTTAATGTAAACTTGTTAATGTAACAGGAGCATTAGATATATAGTAATGGAACATAACAAAGCATTGAGAGAACATCCATGTTTGTCAAATTTACCTAACTTCCTGGCGGTTGAAAGTTCACCTCCCAAAATGCATTTTGTTATAGCTTCTTGATACAACCAGAAAACAACATTTTTCATTTTGCACCTAGATCCCATTCTATTCATTACTTGTGCTATGAAATCCCATTGAAGAATATCAAAGGCTAACTATCTATGTCCACCTACATAATAAGGTCATCCCAGTGCATGTATTTGACATATTCTATGCGTGTATGAGCATCGACTTTATTGTCCATAATTTTCCTTCTTGGGATAAACCATATTGATTTGGATGGAGTGAAAGCATGGATTTGTGGTACCACCATTCTCCTTATTTTTTGGGTTTTCTTAAGTGGTTTTTGTGGGTGGACTTCTTGTGGACGGAAAACATTTACTCCGAGTGAATTAGTCGTAGTAGAAGGGAAGGAACTCCAAGTTTGAATTGCATGGTTAAAGGTGGGGGAAATAGCGCAATCATGTTTAGGTGCGAATTCACCAAACGTGCAAAAAGTATTTTCAAATGTGTAGCCTTGTTTTGCCTCATTGCAGTGAGGATACACTATACCCCTTCACTCTATTGTGGGACGTCAACGTAGCTCTATAGGTAGCACAACTCCCTCTCTCTCTCTCTCTCTCTCTCTCTCTCTCTCTCTCTCTCTCTCTCTCTCTCTCTCTCTCTCTCTCTCTCTTGCTTTTTGTTTTGCACAAACCTCGTTGCTCTCCCTCTCCCCCCTCTGCCCCCTTTCTCTATGGTAGCTACTCTGCAAGCATTTCCTAGTTAATTTGGAGCTACATAGCAGCTCTTGCCCACTTGCATCTCTCTCTCTCTCTCTCTCTCTCTTTGGTACATGCCCATTGATCATTTCTTTGGTGAATGTGCTTGATACTCGTGTTTCTTTATGTGTAGGCATGAAGACACTTCCTTGAAAGTGTGCCCCCAAAAACCTGCAAAGATGTTTTTTTGAATGATCTACCCACAGCAAAATCCTCGTCAAAGTGCTCTGTCAAAGGCGAACTGTGCATTAAATTATTTTCTTTGATGTCATTGTTTATGCATTGGTGTTTGCTAGTGAGGCATGTGCATGTGGTTTAAGACACGGGTCTTCGTGTGTGCAGGGAGTGGTCCAAAAGCAGTTTTGGAAAAAGACATGCCAGTGCTCTCACGATTTTGTATTAGAAAGGAGGACCTACATGTGGAGAAAGGGTTTAGCTTAGAAGGGAAGCTTCCATCACAGTTGTTGGTTGACGACCTTCCTGAGGAGGAGTGGCTCTGCTCTATCAGTATTCAAGTCACCCTTCTAGAAGAAATGCAAGCTTTATGTCCATATGCTACAGGAGGAATTTCAGTATGAGTGTCACTTACTATATGTTAAGGTGTATCAGGCAGCTCTCCCCAATAGTGAAATAAATCTAAAGTTTGCCCGTGAGAGATGAAAATCATCTCTCAAAGTGACCCCGACAAGCACCAGATTGCTTGGGTAAAGTTTGGGGAAAATGTGTTGCAAAAATACATGCAATCGAAAGGAGGCCTCGAGAGGAAAATGAACAATTGGAGAAAAGTGAATGGTCTGTGCAATGTTGAAGCAGCAGAGAGCATGGTGTCTTCTCAGTAGTCAGGGGCACATATATCAAGAAAAAGAGAAAGAAAAAGGTACAAGGCATGCACCTTGCTATATGCATGTTAAGCTCATGAAGGCCATGACTGCCTAGACCAAGCAAAGGGTGGCAAGTATAGCATTGGAATTGACAGGGGTGGCAAAAGACCTATCTGAAAAGAGGGATAGGTTGCTGAGGGCCAAAGGGGCTTCCAGTCCTACTACAAAGTTCTTAGTTGAGATGGAGTCTTTAACAAGGTAGCTTGCAGGGTTGAAAGGGGCGGCTATGTTGGACATGGTAGAGATTGGGAAAATCGAATTTTGCTAGATGGGCATATAGTATTGTGGGGTTGATGTGGAGACGTTGTCGGCCATGATAGATGACGTATCAACACAGAAGGCTGCTCTAGAGTTACTATACAGGTAGAGGAATTAAAAATAATTTTGAAATACTTGATTTATATGTTTATAAAAGTACTTTGAGTATTTTTACAAGTGTTTTGAGTACTTTTGCAAGTACTTTGAGTACTTTTATAGGAACTTTGAGAGCTTTGAGAACTTTTTATGAATAATTTTGTAAGTACTTTGAGTACTTTTATAGGAACTTTGAATACTTGTGCAAGCTCTTTGAATACTTTTCCAAAAACTTTGAGTACTTTTGTAAGTTCTTTGTGTTGGTGTCTTGTCAAGACCCAACACTTGCGTGGTTTTGGACCACCTAGTTGGCTCTTGAAGAGCAGTGACTAATACACCTATACCCAATGCGACAAGCCAACACTGGCACGCTGAGCTACTGGTCTGCCTAAGCTTGGGGAGTTGTGACTACGCAGAAGTTAGTACCTAGATCCTTCATGATTCTCGATAGGAGTTAACGTCTAGACATGCATGTAATTGACACAAGGTCGAAAGAACTATGTAGTATAGAGTAGAGACAAGTCAGAAAGCAACCTATAAGACATTCTTGAATATTAGCTTGGACTCTCAAAAGTACAATACACTAGCACAATGACAGCTCATGAACTCTTGAGCTCAACTATCCATTGATTTCTCTCTCTCTCTCTCTCTCTCTCTCTCTCTCTCTCTCTCTCTCTCTCTCTCTCTCTCTCTCTCTTGTAATAATCTCCTTCGTTCTTTACATCAACCCGGGTTTCCCTATTTTGCAAGAAGCCGTTATTACAAGTTGTTATACAAAACAAGAAAGATTAACCCATAATGGTTTGTTACAAAATGGGACGATCTGGGCGGCATCTAGATGGGTTGGTTGGCCACCAACACCTGGTGCTCATGGTGGACGGTGTGTTAGTAGCAAAGCCCACTATTCCTGTTGTTACTCTAAAAATTTTCAAAAACTTTCTGGATCCAGATTGTCTTTGACTCTGGACCATGTTGTCCAGACTTTTACGGCCTGTTCCAACTTCCTCCTTTTGGTTCGGCCTGTTTAGTGGTGCCCCCTAGTGCCACCTTTGCTGCTTCCCGCTTCTTTTTCAACTCCACTCGAGGTTGGTGCCTCGAGCGCCTTTGTTGGTTCTGGGCCAAAGGTTAGAGTTGGATCTGGATGTCTAAATTCTCCGTATATGGATTTCCATCTCCTGACTAGTGGGGAGTTATCTATTTGCAAGAAGGTGTGGTGGGTGCTTCCATTACTAATTTTAGCTTTTCCAAATAAGCCCCCAACACCTCCTTAGGGTCTTCCACTAGATAACTCTCCCACTGCTCCATCTTTTCCATGTCTACTAGCTCATAAACCTCTGGATACTCCTCAGCACCCAGTACTGCTAGCCATGCCTCTACCTTCACCAATTCTACTTTATCTTTGTCAGCCCTATTTTGGACATCCCTTATGATCTCTTTAGGTTCTCCTCCAAAATTAGGGTTACCTATGCTTCCATTCTTGCTTTCTCTTCTATGGCCTTGTTCATATCATCCTTCATTAGCATGGCTTTCTAGTCCCTTCTAGCCATGTGCTTGTTCATCTCTTCCATGTCATGCTTCAGGCTTTTATTGGCTTGTTGGAGCTCCTTAAGGGGTTGAATTCCCTCCTCTCTTGAGGGCAGAGTGATGATGTTGGATCACTAGAGCTTTTCTAATTGTTCACGTGCTCTAAAGTTATGCTAGAGCTTCTCCCAAGCCAGCTCTACGAATTTCTTAAGGCCCATTTTCTCTAGCCACTCTGCATGTTTGCATGATTCCTTGTACAGAGTGGACGACAAGTATTTGAATTCCACTATCCTATCAAGAAAGAGATAGCTAGGGTTGGGTGAGAGAAGGCAAGGATCACAACAAAGCTTAGCAATAAGAGGGAAGGTAGCACAACAAAGAAGAGAGCGGGGATTGCACAATAGAAACATGCAAATTAGGTGTTCGATTGAGAAAGTGCAGTGCCTTCCAGCTGTTGTCATGGCCCACGCCTCCCCTTAATTTCTTGATATTTCCATGATTTCTCATATTTCTTATGGTTGAAAATGTATCCAATTGTACTGTGGGCACCCTCCATTCTGATCGAGGGGGGAGTACATGTCTAAAGAGTTTGATGCATTTCTGGCTAGTCGTGGGATAAAAAACCAATGTACAGTGCCGTATACCCCTCAGCAAAATGGTGTTGCTGAGAGGAAGAACAGGTCACTTATGGAGATGGCACGATGTATGGTTAAGAGCCAAGCTTTGCCACATGCGTTTTGGCTTGAGGCTGTCATGTGTGCTGCATATGTACTCAACAAGTGTCCCACTAAGGCCTTGCAGTCTATTACTCCATACGAAGCTTGGCATGGTAGGAAGACTTCTATTGGTCACTTGCGTGTCTTTGGTTGCTTGGCCTATGCTTTAGTGCCTGTGCAACAACACAGAAAATTGAATGATAAGGCTGTCAAATGCATTTTTGTTGGTTACAGTGCTGAGAGCAAGGGTTACAGATTGTATCATCTGCAGTCAAAGCGTATCTTGATTAGTTGAGATGTTGTTTTTGTGGAAGATGCTGTGCAGCCTTTGTTATCATATACCAAAGAGACAGGTGTGAGCTCACGGGATGTATTTGATACGTTGTTGCCTCTATTTACAGGTGGGAATTCAAATGTAAGTCCTAATGAGGTAAATATTCAGCCTATGCAGATTTCAAACGACATCATAGATCAGCCTATTTCTGATGCAAATTTACAGGATATAATTCATGAGGATAGGGCTGAAAAAGAGCAGGCTAGAGGTATGCCTAAATGGCTGGTGCAAACCTTGCGTGATAGTAAAATTGATGCACCTATATCTAGTCGTACTCGTTCAGGTTTTCAGCATGCCTCTTATGCATCAGATTGTTATGCTTTGGCTGTGCCTAGTATGTGTGAAGAGGAAGAACCTCTTTCATTTGATGAGGCACAAAAATCAGAAAATTGGTTGGCTGCAATGTAAAGTGAATATGATGCTATAATGAAGAATGGTACATGGTCTTTATGTGATTTGCCTATTGGTAAAAAGGCCATTGGATGTAAGTGGGTTTTTAAGTTGAAACGAAAGCCAGATGGCAGTGTTGATCGCTATAAGGCTAGGCTTGTTGCAAAGGGTTATGCTCAAGAAAAGGGCATTGATTTTGATGAGACCTTTGCTCCCACTTGTCGTATGACTACCATTCGTAGCATTTGTGCATTGGCAGCTCATAATGGTTGGAATGTACATCAGTTGGATATAAAGACTACATTCTTGAATGGAGATTTGCATGAGGAGGTGTATGTATGGTAGCCTCGTGGTTTTGTTCAAAGAGGGTAGGAAAACAAAGTGTACAGGTTGAAAAAGGCTTTATATGGTTTAAAACAAGCTCCACGAGCTTGGTATGAAAAGATACATGCATATTTGACTGCACATGGTTTTCAGAATAGTCCAACAGAAAGCACTTTGTATGTTAAATGTGCAGATGATATACATCTAATCATTGCTCTCTATGTCGATGACATACTGCTCACAGGACCAAATGAGAGTCATATTGCTGATTTTAAGGCTGATTTGAATGCCTCTTTTGAGATATCAGATTTGGGGCATTTGCATCATTATTTGGGGATACAATTTAAGCACTGTGATGGAGGTATTGCTTTGTGTCAGACAAAGTATATTGAGACATTGTTGCGGAGATTTGGCCTTGAAGACTGCAAGCCTATTGCTACTCCAATGGAGACAGGTTTGAAGTTGAGTCTTCATGATGCTGGAGATCACTTTGATGTCACACTCTATCAGACAGCTGTTGGTTGCCTCATTTATGTATGCATTACGAGGTCGGACATTCAGTTTGCAGTCTCACAAGTGATCAGGTTTATGCATAGCCCAGGGTATCAGCATTGGAAGACAGTTAAACGCATCTTTCGCTACTTGAGTGGCACCATACATCTTGGGTTGTTTTATCCCAAGGGGGGATCGTTGCCGCCAGATTTACATGCTTTTTCGGACTTAGATTGGGCTGGTTGCTATGACACAAGAGTGTCCACAAGTGGTTTTTGTTTCATGCTCGGTAGCTCATGCATATCTTGGTTGAGCAAGAAGCAACCTATTGTGGCCACTTCTAGTTGTGAAGCTGAGTATAGGGCAGCTTTCACAGCTACGGTTGAGTGTGTGTGGCTCAGACGGCTTATGGCTGATTTGGGTGTTGGACAGGAGTCTGCAACCTCTATCTACACTGACAGCCAGAGCGCATTGGCAGTTGCGAGAAACCCAGTTTTTCATGCTCGCACAAAGCACATTGAGATACATTATCACTATGTCAGGGAGAGACTCTCAGCAGGAGAGATCAGCTTGGCCTATGTGCCAACACAGGACAACCTCGCCGATCTTTTCACAAAGGCGCTTCCTCATGAGAAGTTCGAAGCTTTTCGCAAAGCTTTGGGCTTGCTCCCCTTTGTGGATTGGGCATGGCACTCCCCTATACATGAGTGCCAGCTCTCGTTCACACCATCACTCCCAGGGGGGATTTGTTGCCATATACATAGGCAGTGATGTGTGTGAACACACTTAGGACCGTCGGGGCACTTTTTCCCTCTATGCACACAATGTAGGCCGTAACAAAGTGATTGTGTGAGAACCACCCTTTTCTACAGTCAAGAAAGATGCACACAATGCAGGTCGTACAAAATGATTCCAACATACTACCATGGTGAGGGAGTCCACCTTGTTGTACTTAAGAATCTCCCAAGGTTTGAAGAGCAATGGTGAAGACTACTATCAGGACCTTAATACCCTTGGAGAAAACATTCTAATTTTTCAACACAAAATTAGAGCATGACATATAGTTACACAAATTAAAAACATAAACCTTAAGGACCAAAATTAATTAAATAAAAAGAGATGGAGAATATATTATAGAAGTCACCGTCAACACAAGATTGGGTTGAATCTTCCCTCAATACAGTGTGGCCCTTCTATCACTCACCCATATTTATAAAGATAATTTCAAAAACAAAGCACAAGTGCTTTTGAGTTTATGAGTGTACAAGCTCTACAGAAATATAGCAAGCATTAATATAAAGTCTTGGGCCTACCAAAAGTATAAAATACTATTTGGTATGTACAAAGGTATGAGGCCTTAGCCTTACAAAAATATAGATGCCTGAATATGAAACCATAAAACGCATTCACATGTCTTCCAAATTATCCCATAGTGGTCCAACACATGTTCCACCTGCTTAATACATAATCTACCACACTCAATCATTGCCTTCATCTAAGATAATATTAGTCTGTGCATACAGTTGATTAAACACATTAATCCTAGTAAATGATATAAATAAAAGGCACATCCACGATAAAATATCCTAAAATAAAGTAATGGGCGTTTACATTCCATCTTTCTCTCATTTACAATTGACCTCAATCACATGGATGATATGAGTGGATGAGATTTTAGTAAAGAATAAAAATATTTTCTAGCATTCATTTGGCATGTTCAATAGGATGATTCAAGATATCTAACATAAGTGTTGCAGTGCATGTAGTATTCATCTCATGGTGGTGTATGATAAAATCAGGTATAAGATATTCTTGTTGTATAATGTTGAAAGGTCCAGAAAATTTAAAAGATAATCTTAGCATATATTAATTCCTTGTACTAATATTATCTTATGGTATCAAAGATTTAGGGACCACTCAAGGAGAAGAATTTTTGAAGAAAAAAATTAAAAACCAAGGTTTACACAATTTACTTGGTGCAAATAAGGCTAAAGGTAGCTTAATTTTTGAAATTACTAAAGCTTCAAACAAATCAAGAAGAAAAATCACACAAAAAAAGGCCTGCAAAATGCTGCCAACAAGGGTACAAGTGTGCTTGGACAAAGAGAGGAGTTTATTAAATATCCAAAGTATAAAGAGAAGAAGGCTATAAAAACCTTGCAAAGGTTGGATGGTTTATTAGAATTTCATGAGCCATTGGATCAAGATCAAGATCAAGGGCTAGAGTTGAATAAAGACTTTTTCAAAAACCACCTCTACAAAACCAAAAACCACCCCCCTTTTTTACAAACTACCTTCTTCAATTCTAAATCCCTCAGGAATCAAGCCTTATGGAATTGCAAGAGCTCCAACCTCCTAATCTTGGAATTGCTAAGATCATCTCCTAATCCATATTCAAGGGCGCTAATTTTTTCTCCTAATCCCAAGTTAAATCTCTCTCTTGGGCGCGAGCGGTTTTTTTTTCCTCCATCATTTTTTCCCTCTTTAAAAAAAAAATTCACACTGGCTCGCCAAGAGTTTCTTCTCTTTTCTCTCTTCTGGCGAGATAGCCCATCGCTTAGCCAATCTTTTCTTCTCTCTCATTTTTTGTGCCACAGCCACATGTTCATCATTTTTTTTACGTTGAAGCCTTCCATATTACAAAGCTTTGATCTTTTTTATTTAAAGATTTAAAATTAAAGCTAAGATTGTTTATTGAAAGCTTAAGTATTTAAGCTTTAAAGCTTATCGCTTAAAGCTTCTATCAAGCTTTGTGTTCTCACAAAGCTATCTTAAGACTTCCTATCAAGCTTTGTGTTCTCAAAAAACGTATCAGCCCTCAATAAAAGCAACTCTTCAAGCTTTTCAAAAGAGTCGCAAGCTTTTACCCCTCCTCACACTTTGCTTTAAAACAAATATATATCTCTGAAAAAAAAATATCTCTACAAAAACGGGTTTCTCCAAAAAAAAAAGCTTTGTATTAAAAAAAAGAGAGAGAAAAGAAAGTTCAAAGGCTTGAAAAATTCAAACTTTGGGATCACTACAAAAGCGGGTTTGTCCAAAATTGATTTTTGGAATAAAGGCAATCATCTCAAAAGCGGAATAGGCTACTTCGACAAATTGATCTCAAAGGCTTCAAATACCACCTACAGGCTTTGTGACACTTGAAATTAGAAATTCTTTGCCTACAAATTTGAGACGACATATGACTTCAACAAATTCGAAGCAAGGACCGCAAGTATTACTCTTCACATATTGTTTATTTGCTTATCTTAATTACTATCAAGTTTTTACAATTTTATTTTTCTCTCTCTCTATTCCTCATCATGTCAAACCCACAACCTCCTTTTATTTTCGAGCAACTACTATCTCTTCAAGATCAATTAAATGAAGAATGAGCTAAGAGCATAGAATTGGAAGAACTAGTTTCTAATAGGAAAAGATCAAGAAGTGTTGAATCTTATTTTGACATTAGACACCCCATTAAAGAAAATTTTCATGAACAAGAGAAATAAAAAGGAAAGAAAATTAATTGTAAAGCTTTCACATTTCAAAATTTTGATGGTAAGGAGGTAAAAACAGTGTTGTCTCGTAGATTAGTCAACTTGATGATTATTTTTCTAGGGAAGAATTTTTCGAGAGATAAAGTCAAGTGTGCTACAACTCATTTGGTTGAAACGACATCATTATGGTGAAATGTAAGCAAGCGAGGATATGAAAGACCTAAAACTTAAAAATATTTTCAAAATCTTATTAAAAATAATTTCTTGCCACCTTAATATAAAGCAAGAGCACGTCAACAATGGGATAGGCTTCATCAACGTGACAAAGAGACTATACAACTTTATGTGGACAAATTTTGGCAAGTTCTCATTCAACTCCAAGCCATTGAACGAGTGAGAAAAAAGAAGCAAAGACACAAATTCATTGCTGAATTAAAGCCTACTCTTTAAACAAAGATTAACATGTTCCAATCTCATTATCTCTCCATGGTGATCTCTTTGTCTTACTATAGGATTCTCATACTAACAAATTTAGAAAGTTTGTTCCTTTCAATTGCCCAAAGGAAAAGAAGAAGTCAACAACTACACATGTCAACATGATTGATGGAGAAGAAGATGCAGAGGACAATGACTTCTCTCTCTAGTAAGAGGGTAATTTTGAATATTTATAATGATCCAGGTATGCCTAAACCTATTCAAAATATAGTTGACCCTTGGTGGAGAAATAATTCTAATTTCTCAACACAAAAATTAGAGTATAACATATACTTACACAAATTAAAAACCTAAACCTTAAGAAACTAAATTAAATAAATAAGAAGAGATGGAGAATAGAATAGAAGTCACCGTCAACACAAGATTAGGTTGAATCTCCCTTGGGTAGAGTGTGGCCCTTGTACCACCCACCCATATCTATATGTATTAGAAAAAGGCACTTGCTTTCCAAAAAGATAATTTCAAAAACAAATCACAAGTGCTTTTGAGTTTATGAGCATGCAAGCTCTACAAAAATATAGAAAGCATTAATATAAAGTCTTGGGCCTACTAAAAGTATAAATTATTTGGTATGTACAAAGGTATGAGGCCTTAGCCTTACAAAAATATAGATGAGGCCCTGGTATGTACAAATGTATGAGGACTTAGCCTTACAAAACTATAGATGCCTAAATATGAAACCATAAAAGATGTTCACATGTCTTCTAAATATCCCATAGTGTTCCAACACATGTTCCACTCATGAATTAACACATAATCCACAACTCAGTCATCATCGTCTTCATCCAAAATAATATTAGTCAGTGCACACAGCTGATTAAACACATTAATCATGGTCATATCATACCAGCACAAGCAATTGATTAAACATATTAATCTTGGTAAATGATATAAATAAAAGGTGCCCAAAATAAAATATCTCGAAATAAAATAATGGGCATCCCCAAAGAGGTTACAACTACAAGGAGCACTAAACTCTACACAAATGAGAGCCAGAAATTGGAAAAGAAGATAAGATAAGCATAAGATGTAATCAGGAGACTTAGTAATGATAATTAGAGAATCAAGATCATGAACTAGGCTTGCAATGAGAGCAATGGAGAGCTAAGCCCCCCGATCTCTGATACCATGTTAGCATGCATGGATCAAGCTCACCATGGTTATGGTAGAGATAGTGGAAGAGGTGAAGGCTATGGTGGCTCAAAGCATGAGGGGCTCATGGTGTAGTGAGTGCAGTGCTAATTAAGATAGATTAGATGAACTTAAAGCAAAGAGAGTACAAAAAAGAAGTGAGTGCAGTGCTAATTAAGATAGATTAGATGAACTTAAAGCAAAGAGAGCACAAAAAAGAAGTACCTATGAAAAGCTTGAGCTGATTGCATTACATTAGGGAATGCCCCTTTTATATATAGCCATACACCCATTTTCCATAACATCATATATGTGATAAAATTAACTCATCATCCACACATCCTAGCTTTCTCATCTACTATGCAGGCCCATCCATACATGTGCCCAAGCATGGTTGGCACCATATTTCCAATAGGGGTGTTCCTCAGACTGGTACTGCTTTATTCTCTCCCTTTCACGTGGACTTATAGACCAAAAGCAAAGAGTTGACCCTAAACCAGTCTAATGTGCACCAATTATTAACACTAATAATACAAGTAATGCATGCAAGGAAATATACCTCCTTCCCTAGCCACAATGCGAGGATGTCGAGACATCCATTACCTTGCCATATAAGGAATTTCTACTATGCACCTAGGTTTTGCGCAGTGCAAGCTCTTGGCATTCATCATTGCAAAGAACATAGGGTGGTACTTGTGTCTTCATGAAAGCATGTACATCGCGACAATCTCTATGTAACCATATTTGGTAGTGATGTGTGTGAACACACTAGGACCCTCTTTTGCAAGTTTTTCCCCCATGCTAGTATACACCAATCTTAGGGGTATACTTATCATCTTTGTACGGCACACATTCATTATCTATCTATCATCTCATTGTGTTCTCCCTTGAGCTTCTCCAGTCTATGTGTGTGTGCATTCCTCCAACACTATTTTCAACATTTGGTATAAGAGCATACGCTCCTCACCCCTGTGTTGTTGTCTATCCTTCACCCTGAGTCACTTGTCTTCTTGAATCAAATCAAGGAGCCCTTTTGGGAGAAGAAAGAGGACCATGAAGTGTGCAATACTTTGTACTATGATTTTTTGGTTAGATTTTTGTTTTGGGCATGTTTTGGGTGCCGTTCGTGCAGTTTTCGGTTTTCTATAGACATCTTCGCGGGGTCAAACTTGCACTGTTCTTCATCAGAGTCTAGAGTAGTATTATCATATCTGCTATTAATAGGTGTGTAGATACATGAGAAAGCATCAACAAATACTCACCACACCGGATCCTTCGGGCTACACTTCAGCAACATCGATCTCTACATCTAGCAAGTAAAATTTCTAGTCACTTTACTCTACATTTGTTTCATACACATTGCATGTCTCCATTGTCAGTGGCCTTATTATTAGCAGCCACCTTGGTTGTATCAAAGGAGCACTTAGCACTTTGCAAGTTACGTGATTACTTGCTTGGGTATTATAAAAAATGGCAGACAATTATGTATTTCGGATGTTGTCCGCTAAGGATAAGCTTGAGAGGACCAACTACCCATTATGGTCCTATATGATGTGGCATGTATTGGTAGCCAAAGGGCTATGGAATGTTGTGGTTAGTACTAAGAAATGTCATAGTTTCTCTAGAGAACGTGATGTAGAAGTCACATCTATAGACACAGACTCAATTTCATACGGTGCATTACCACAAGATAGCACATGTCCTTTTACAGAGAATAACAAACAAAGCGGGATGAAAGAGATGTGCATGCACATACATTACTTGCTTTGTCAATCAAACGGAGTATCATTCCTCACAATTCGATCATACAGGATTGCTAAGCAATGCATGTGCAGGCACATATATTTTTCCTTTATCAATCAAGTGGAGTATCATTCCTCACGTTTGATCATACATGATTGCTAAACATGCTTGGGATGCATTTGCATCATTGTACCTCATACTTAATAAAGCACATGTTTCTTATCTATGCAAGAAATTAGAGGCAGAGAATATGGATGAGGGAGACTCCATGAATAGTTTCCTTACAAAAATCAAGGATTTTAAGGCGTAGTTGGCCAATGTTGATGAAGTATATCTTGACAGTTCATTAGTGTCTACTATCTTGAATAAGTTGCATGAACAAGTTGGTCAGTGTTGATGAAGTATATCCTGATAGTTCATTAGTGTCTACTGTCTTGAATAAGTTGCCTAAATGCATTGCCATACTTGTATCAAGGTTTTGCTTCTACCATCAGACTCGTGATGATGAAAGGTAATCTAAACTCCTTGAAGTTTGAGGAGTTGGTTTATATGCTCTTGCAAAGAAGAGAAATCAAGGCAAAAAAAAAAATCTATCATACGCATGGGAGAGCAAGCTTTTGCTACCATCCAACAATGCAGCAAAGCCTTAAATCCTTTCCTCAGGGTAGTCATAAGCCAAAATCAGAGTCATCGGGCAAGCCTACAAAATAAGAAAGGTGACAAGCCAAAGAAAAAGGACAAATGCAACTATTGCAGGAATCCTAGTCACTCCATTAATGAGTGCAAGAAACGACTAGAGAGAGAAAAACAAAGAATCTACAAACTATGTATATGATGATTGGGCTTTCATTGTGTAATGCAGTTTTAAACCTTTGCATAAGGATGTATGTATGGCTATTACAAATGTATATGTCTAGCATTTTGACAGTGGTTCTAGTAAGCACATTACTTCTCATCACTTGAATCTACTCCACAAGGAAACACTGTTACAATGTGTAAACAACTCTTCATATCATGTCAAAGGGATTAGTAAAATTATTCTCACTATTATAAATGGTGAAACAATCACGCTTTCAGATGTATTATATGTACCAAGGATCAAGAAGGACTTATTATCTGTCTCTGCCATTACTAAGGTTGGCTTAGTAGCCAAGTTTGTTGATGACAGATGTATTTATTATTCATCATAGTGATGGCAATACAATTGTTTCTTTTGGTACTTTGTCTCATGGCCTTTACATGCTACATGCATATGAAAGATAAAGGTGTGTTTTATGTATAGTTTTTGCCACAAAGGCAATGGATGATGCTAAGTTGTGGCATGCATGCTTTGGTCACTTGAACTTTGGTAGTTTTGTATAAACATGACATGGTGTCTAAGCTACCACATCTTGAAGCCCCTATCAAACATGTTTGTGATGGCTATATTCTTGAGAAATTATAATGGGCATCATTTCCCAAAGATGGTTCATTCCAAAAGATATAACTTATACACAGTGATGTATGTTGTCCTACGAGGGCACTATCGATTGGGGCTTACCTCTATTTCGTCACATTCATTGATGATTACTCCATACATACCTGGGTAAATCCATTGAAACAAAAATCAGAGGTTTTTATATACTTTAGGAACTTTGTTGCTATGGTTGAAATTGTTTCAACATGTAAGATTGGCATGGTCCCTACATACTGACCGAGGGGGGATTATATGTCTAAGGAGTTTCATGCATACATGGCTGATCATGGGATAAAACACTAATGTATTACTCCCTCTACACCTCAGCAAAATGGTGTAGCTGAATATAAAAATAGGTCTCTCATGGAGATGGCATATTATATGGTCAAAAGTCAAGAGTTACCTCATGTTTTCTGGCTAGAAGCAGTCATGTTGCAACATATATTTTGAACAAGTATCCTATAAAGAGAAATAAAGGGGGAGAGTAAGAACACCAGGAGCGGCAAAACAGGAGGAAGGAAGATCAAGAAGAAGAAGAATTGGTAGCTGTGGGGGAAGGATGTCTCTCAAATACCCAAAGTTCAAGGAAAAGAGCGAGGAGGATCTAGATGCCCACATCTTTTCCTTCAAGACCACCTTCTTGTGGCCACCCAAGCCCCATACCACAAAAGACAAATTACTTTACAACAACTCTAGGTGTGAAGGCCACCCAGCTGGTACACTCAATATGGTTTGGAGCACTTCCATATGTTTGAAGAACTAAAGAAAGCTTTCTAGTTAGGAGTCGGCGGATGCCAAAGAACGAAAGCCTTGGAAGAAGAAAGGCAGGAAGAAGGTAGTGGATGTTCAAGAAGAATTGAAGGGCCGCCCTAGCTAATCTTTCTAGAGGACACGCAGGATCCAAACTGAGACAATGTAGGAATGCCCGCTCCTAAGTGAGCATGTTGACACAAATCCAGACAGAACAAGCCTTGTCAAGAAGAGGGAAGACATTGTAGCAGGCAAGAATCTGCTAGGCAATGATAAGATGACTAAAGAAAGGATGCAGAAGTGCAAACTAGAGCCCATAACACCATATTGGGGAATATGGGAATTTCCCATAAGTTTGGGACACGTGGTCAAAACTTTGGATTTGCCATAACTTGAACACCATTACTCCAAATTGTGCGCTTTAAAGCTAAATAGATCCCTCTTTTCAAGCGCTTTCCAATGATAGGTCACATGATAGGGTTTTGAGAAACTTATAGACATGTTAATCGGGTCCCACCTTTTTAGTATTACAAAAATGGGACTTGGGAGATTCCCAAACTCACGAATATGGTGTTCCATTACAGCAACCCAGAGCAGTAAAAGCATACTACAAAAGAAAATGGAAAGAAATCCAAAGAAATTTTGGATAGGAAAACTACTCATTTCTAGATGGATTCAATGGGTACAACCAAGTACGCATGGCTCCAAAGGATAAGATAGCCTTTGTAACTAAATGGGTGGATTTTGCCTATTATGTGATAACTTTTGGGCTGAAGAATGCTCCAACCACGTTTGAGAGAATGGTGCAAGAAATATTCTATGAATATTTAACTACCTTCATGAGGGTCTTCGTGGACGACTTCAGTGTTTGGAAGAAAAGAGGACCTCATAAAGCACCTGATCATGTGTCTGGACAAGTATAGAACAGCCAGACGAGCCTCAATCCAACTAAGTGTGCCTTTGTATCCACTAGAGGATCTCTATTGGGGCACATAGTGTCTGTAGAAGGACTGACAAAGTGGATCCAGAAAAAGTCAAGATCATAGTAAAATTGTAGCTACCCAAGAATACCAAGGAGCTAGTCAAATTCCTAGGATTAATCAAATGGCATAGTAGATTCATGATGAGGTTCCCAGCAAAAACGTGGCAATACCCCTGTGCAATTTGACCGTGAGTGAAGGATGCAGAATATGTCTGGTCAGGAGCCTTTCAAGAAGCATTCTAGAACCTGAAACAAATTCTCTCATAAGCACCAATTCTTCAGTAAGCCAAATTCTGATGTGGTGTTCCATGTTTTCATGGATGCTTCTAACTTTGCCATAGGATGTGCTTTGGTGCAGGAGTCACATGAAGGCTGGTTCTAGCTGATCTATTATACAAGAAGACTGTCAAAGCCAGAGAGGAATTATTTCACCACCACCACAAAAAAAGGAATCACCAGGGATGATCTATTCAATCAAGAAATCTAGGGATTATCTATTGGGTATTGTTTTTTAATTTCATGTGGACCATAAAGCACTCTTGTACCTAGTAAACAAGTCAGACTTGGCAAGAAAATTAGCTAGATGGATGTTGTTTTGCTACAAGAGTTTAAGTTCACCATCAAGCACACCCTAGGAAACAAACATGCAATGGCAGATTTCTAATCTAAACTGGAGTCAAGAGGTACTCCAGATGGGGTGGAGGATGATTTCCTAGATGCTCACCTCTTCATCATAGATGGAGAGAGACCCAGTTGGTATGATGAGATACTTCAGTGCCTTTCGGACTTATCTTTTCCATAGTACATGTCTAGAGAACAAGGAAAAAGCAAACTCTCCGAAGCAAGTCATTCATGGTGGTAGCAAGATAACTATACAAGATGGGCATTGACCAAATTTTGAGAAAGTGCATTCTTGAGCATGAACATCAAGTTGTGCTGGCAGAGGCACATCAAGGGATGAGTGGAGGCCACTTTTTAGAGAGATCATAGGAAGAAAGGTATTCCAAGCAGGACTATGGTGGCCAACAACATTGAAAGATGTCTGCAAGTTTGCAAAGGAGTGTGACATGTGCCAAAGGCTAGGGTAGCCAAATGACTTAGACAACATGCCTCAGGCGCCCTGATACTACCACTTGAGCCATTCTAGAAATGGGGTCTGGACTTTGTAAGCCCATTTAAGCTAGTAACGCAGAGAACAAGGAACAAATATATACTGGTGGCTATAGACTACTACATGAAGTGGGTAGAAGCTAAAGCTTTGAAAGACTGTAAGGCATCATCACAGTGCTAAAGTTTCTGTATAAAACTCTCATGTGACAAGATTCAGATGCTCAATTGAGATAGTCAGCAATCAAGGAAGCCACTTCCTCAATAAGGTGATCAAGAGATTGACAGAGTAGAACGTAATTATTGCACAAGAAATCAACAATCTACTTTCCACACGTTAATGGTCAACTAAAATCCACAAACAGAATCCTGAAAGGATCTCTGATCAAGACGGTAAATGAAAATAGGACAAACTGGACACAAAGTTGCATTCTTCGTTATGGGCATTTAGAACAGCTTACAAGAATGCAACGGGACTTATGCCATTCAGCATGGTGTATGGACTAGAAGTAGTAGTGCCCATGGAGCCTCTTACACAAAGCCTCAAGATAGCTGTGGTGGCAAAAAGACTCTCTTCAAAAGAGTCAGAAGTGCACAAAATTGAGCAACTCCTTCAACTAGATGAAAAGAAACTGCATAGTGTGTGGACAGTCAAGATCGTGTAGAAAAGAAGAAAGCTCCACGTGGATAGGAACACAAAATTCAAAATCTTTGAGCAAGGAGACACAATCTTGCTATTCTCCTCAAGAATGGGGCTTCACACAGGAAAGTTGAAGATGAGATAGACATGCCCATTCAAAATCATTACGAGAATGGGAATGGGAACCTTCAAACTAGCAAGCCTAGATGGAGAAAGGCTAAAGAAACTAGGTTGAAGCCTTATCATATGGAAGGATGTCAGAACAAGAAGAGATCCAAGTAGGATAAGTGTGTCCACATCTGGAGAGTGTCCAAGGAGTAGAATCCGAATCTAGGAAGTGGAAGTGGGACAGGATTCTGGAGAGAGCAAAAATGAAAAAGCACAAAATCCACAAATAGAAACTATCATCATAAATATGGTTTCAGTGTGTACATAAAATGAGGAGCCAGCTGGCTACTACATAGAGGTGGCAGGAAAATCGATGTTGCCGCCCTGTAAAAGGATGCATGGATTGAAAGGGAAAGGCATCACATCAACTTCGCCCCACCATAACCTGTCCACCATAAGTAACCTCGTGGCTTGTTCACTAGGCACTCATAAACAAAATTTGAATCTCATCAATGAAAGTCACGAAGTACAAGTGTTTACCAAATGACGGAGTTTGCATAGGCCCACATACATCACTAGGTACAAGTTGCAATTTGCGAGTGGCCCGCACAAAACCATCCTTTGGAAACGCAGAACGCTGCATTTTGCCCAAAATACAGCCTTCACAAACATGTTTCAATGGTGCCTCAAGAGGGGGCAATGAAGCAACCATATCAAATTTCTGCAAACGCAGCAAACTAGCAAAGTTCAGATGACCAAAACGAGCATGCCATAGTTTTGCATCTGAAACTGCCTTTTCATCAGAAACTGCATTTGCTGAATCTTCCACACACTTGTCATAAGAATTAAGCCTATACAGTCCACGAAACAAGGTGCCAGATGCAATAATCGTATCACCAGAAGTCAAACCATGAACAGTACATCTGTCATCCACAAATTTGACTACAAATCCCAGTCTAGCAAGCGCAGAGACAGACAATAGATTCTTCTTTATCCGTGGCACATACAAAGCATCTGAAAGTGTGAAAGCACTGCCATTTGCAGCAGTAAGCATAATTTTACCAACGCCCTTCACTGGGTAAGAAGCATTATTGGCACATGTGACAGTATTCCCATTAGAGACAGCCTCAAGACAAGTGAACATATCACGATGTGAGGTAATGTGCTTTGTAGCACCACTGTCAAAATACTATACATTAGAGTCAACAGAAACTGCCAAACATGCATCATGTACAGATGGGTCATACTGGCAATACACGCTAGACGCCCATTCTGTATCCTGCACAACATTTGCAGAATCTGCATTTGTAGAAGCATCCGCTATTGTGGCTGCATTTGCCTCTTTCTTCTTTGCCTCTTTAGCCTTTAGATTAGGGCAATTCTTAATGACATGACCATTTGCCTTACAATAGTTGCACCTAATCTTTTTCTTGCCTTTATAAAGAGCCTTCTCAGACTTATTGTTGCTACCTGTGGAAGGAGAAGAAGTTGCAGACCTACTAATAGGAGAAGAAACATTGGAAGGGGCTGCCTTACCACTTCTTCTCTGCTTCTGGTGGGCAGTAATAAATGCTTGATCAACTGCACGCTGCCTGGCCCTGTTTTGCCTGGACTGCGCTTCTTGCAAGAGCTTGTTGACTAAAGTATCATACTTGACAGCATCAGGTCTGTCCTCAGTAAGAAGTCTCCACGTGGAAGCAAAAGTCTGATATGTCTCAGGTAAAGCATCAAGAACAGTCTACACAAGAGAATGATCAGGAATAATCTCACCTGCAGAAATCAACTGTTCTTTGAGATCTTTAATCTCAGCAAGAAAAACATTCATGTCATCATCTTCCTGCATAATCTTCAATTCTAGCTCTTTACGCAGGTAAGAGATTTTTGCCTCGTTTTACGAGACCTGCATACAAACCAGCTAGAATATCCCAAGCCTGTTTTACTGTTTTAGCTGAATGAATATGTGGGGTGATGTTATGTTTGACAGAAAGTGCAATCAAGGCATGAGCCTGCGCATCTTTACCATCCCAACGAGCTTGTTCAGCAGTGGGTAAAACAGCAGCAAACAGTAGAGCTGCTAGAACCTGCAACATCCTCAACAGATCCTACATCCACAGAACCTGGACATACATCCATACCCTGCACAATGTTCCACACTCCTTTTGCAACCAAAACATGCTGCATCATGTATGCCCAAAGTGGGTGGTTGCCGTCTCCATCCAGTTTGTCTTCAGCAGACAACATGCGAAATACATCATTGCTGTTATCAGCCATGGCCACTGACTGAAACTGATGCAAAAGCTACCTGTAATAAAGCAAAGACTGAACAGAAAACAACTCGTGCTATGTAGCACGGTCCACAATAGAGTACGTATGCCTGTTTTGCAGAAAACTGCACTGTCAAAATTTCTGCACAAAATGACGAAAACACCTGTGCAGAACTTGAAATGCAAAAACGGAGCCCGAAACAACCTCAGATGCGATTTCTGAGAACGCGTAGTCCTACGGGCTGATTTGCAGAGTATAGGGGCCTGCAAGCGCTCGTGAAAGCTCACCTCAATCGAAGAACGTGAGTCGGAGGATGCTGGCGGCGTAGCCCTGGGAGCCGATGCCTGCCCTGATACCAATTGTTGGAATTAGGGTTGCAGGAAAGCAAACAAAGCTTGGAGAAGAAGAAGCAAGAAGGCACACAACACACAATGTATTAGATTGTGTCAATGTACAAAAGATAAGTTAGCCCTAGAATGATGGGCGTATATACAAACCGGGGAAAAAAACCTCCTAAAGAGGGAAAAAGTGCCCCGACGGTCCTAAGTGTGTTCACACACATCACTGCCTATGTATATGGCAACACAAATTAGCTCAATTCCTCTCGAATTGCTCTATACGGCCTGCATTGTGTGCATCTTTATTATCGACTGTAGAGAATGGTGGTTTTCCCATTATACTTCAAACTAGCTAAATTCCTCTTAGAGGAGCATTTTGAACCTTATGAGAAGCTTGCTCACAAATTCTTAACTTATTTAAAGGTTTATGCAAGCTCCTGCAAGATAAACCCGGACCTCTGGAAGAATTCTCATGGCCGTTGGTTTTCTCTTACGAGAAACCCTGACCTCGGAGTAATGGCCGGAACAACGAGGAACCAAGGGCATAGGTGCAAGCCGAAGGCAAGCGACCAACTCGGCAGGGCCTGTGAATGCGGCAAAATGCAAGGATGCACAAACCCAGAAACATTTTATTACCACAAACCGCTCTCACCGGTCTTTCATCTCTTTAAATCCTTAGTGTTCAATTTGAGAATTTTAGGCCATAAGACGCAATTCTGCAAGCGAAAAAAGGGACTCGAACCACTGCGGGGAAATTGAGTAAATAGAATGGTAACCTAGTGACCATGACCTAGTGAAAGGTGATCGCTTCGCTCAGGCTTCCTTCGGGGAAGCCTTTTGTTACGCTTGCCTTTAGGTCCATTTCCAGAATCCGAGCTTGCACTCATCAATAGATGCAGCCACGTAACCTCTTGCCGGTGAAAGCGGTTGACCATTAAGCAAGAGCGAGAGATCGAATGAAAAGACTAGTTCAAATTTTTTGCTCAAATCTATAGTTGTTCATGAGAAAAACTACATTTTGGAGTTTGGGCCTTGCTATTACAAAGGAAAACTTTCTTTAGGTAAAAGAACCATCAATTTTCTCCTCTTCAAGCTTAATCTACGCCACTAAAGTTTTTGCTTGCTAAGCGTTGAGATGTATGTGTCAATGCACGCTATGCACCCCTTTTATCCTACTCCCATGCTATGATGTTGCTCATGTTTATGCCCATGTTAATGCTATGTCCCATATGTTATGTCATGTAATGGGACCATGTATCTCATGTATGTCTATGCCTATGTGTTGACCATGGCCACCGATGATGTAGGCCAAGCAACAAGGTCTATGTTTATGTAAGTCACCTGGCCACCGATGATGTAGGCTATGTGACCATGTAACCATGTCTATGTGCTCTTACCCTTAGGATGAGACGCATGTGGGCACTTAGGGGGGGTAACCATGTATGTCTCCATGTTATTTGTACTACTCACTTGGGATGAGACCCAATTTGGGAACCAAGGGGGGGTGTTGGAATATGGTCCCAACCATGTTTGGGCACATGTATGGATGAGGATGTGGATTAGATGAGAAGCCTAGGGTGTGTGGATGATGAGAGTCAAGTTTATCCCATATGTGATGTTATGGCAAATGGGTGTTTGGCTACGTATAAAAGGGGCATTCCTTCATGTAATGCAATCAACTCAAGATTTGCATAAGGACTTCTCTCTTGTGCTCTTTTTGCTTTAAGTTCATCTAATCTATCCTAATTAGTGTTGCACTCACTACACCATGAGCCCCTCATGCTTTGAGACACCATAAACTTCACCTCTTCCACTATCTCCACCATAGCCATGGCGATCTTCATCCATGCATGTTAATAACCCCCACCTATTTGATGATATCAAGTCTGAGCCAGCTGTGGATATGGATAGTAGCCTTGGGGGTGCTCATCAGGATGTAGCTGCACTAAATGTAAGATTCCTCTCTCCAACTTTTGAGGTGTGCAAGTGTAAGAACCTCCCCTTCTGATCTTATAATTATTCCCCTCTCTGAAATAAAAGAAAGATCATGTTTTACCCTATTTTGGCCACGAGAGAGAAAGTGTCCAGAGGGAGGTAATTCAAAATTGAGATATTTTTGGATATAAAAATCCTCCTATTGTCTAAAATGGTTTCCCCTAAAATAAAAATTCAAAAAGAACTTTCCAATGTGCAATTGGAATTAATTAAAAATAGGCATAAAAGGACCGTAGCCTAAGGATCCAGATTTTTAGAAATTTTTAGATTATGGTCCAATTAAGGTTCCTATGGACCAATAAGATTAATCCAAATGTAGGGAGGAGATAAATTGAACAATAAAAGAAAACCCCCCCAAAAATGAGTAAATGCTCACATAAGATGAAGAGTGGACTAAGGACCAAAGAAAACAATTAAAAAATTGAATTTTGACACCTCAGTGTGGGGATCTCCCCTCATGAAGTAGGCACCTTTTTCTCATCATTACCCCTGATTTTTAATCAATAAAATGAGATATTTTCATCTCTCCTCTCTCCTAATTCAAAACTAGATCCAAAAAGTAACCTGAACTGGCCCAAAAATGGTCAAAAATTGACCAAACTGATCTGGAAAAATCTAGAATTAGTTTGCTTGGTTAGAGGCTCACTTTTTCCTATAAATAGAAGCCTCCTCCTTTGTAAAAGCTTAATGGTGTTTATGCATTGTTACTTTGCTCCTGTCCTGAGCCATCTACATTGAATTTTTTAATAATTCAATTATTTTTGGCCTAATCTTCTCCAAAGTGAATTGGTGGCCACTCTTGCTTCAAACAAGAGTAGAACCCTCAATCCCTCAAGCCAAATGAGAGCTTACAAGCTCCATGTAAGCTAATTTTCTTACTTGTTTAATGAAAAACCTATGGTTTTCTTGATTTTTATGTTTTGCAGATGTTGAATTAAATTCAAATGCTATGCCTTTAATAAAAAGGCCACCCCCCCTTCTCCTCTTTACATTCCAACCTTTCTCTATCCTAGAAAGATTACCTAAAGGATTAATTAAACTCTTCTTATTGTTTACTCTCTTGAATTTAGAAAATTGTGTAGATTAGAGTTCTATAAATCTAATTTGGGTTAATTTAAGTTAAATAAAGAATGATAAAAATGAGAAATGGTCAGCCATACAAAGGAGGTTATGGCAAAATTTTCCAGATTTTTATGGAAAAGAAAGTTTATTTTTATGTTATTCCAAAAGAGTAATTCCCACCATTTTTGCATCTAAAAGAAATATTCTAATTACTCCATGTACATATTCACCTATGAATATGGATGGATATCAATGGTATTAGTTATTAAAATTGATTTTTATGCATAGAAAGATGCATAAAGAAATTTTTTTATTACAAAAGTGTTACTCTCATTAAATTTGATTTTTATGCATAGAAAGATGCATAAAGGAATTTTTTTAATTACAAAAGTGTTATTCTCATTAAATTTGATTTTTATGCATAAAGAAATTTTTTTATTACAAAAGTGTTATTCTCATTAAATTTGATTTTTATGCATAGAAAGATACATAAAGGAAATTTTTTTATTACAAAAGTGTTATTCTCATTAAATTTGATTTTTATGCATAAAAAGATGCATAAAGAAAAAAAAATTTATTACAAAAGTGTTATTCTCATTAAATTTGATTTTTATGCATAGAAAGATGCATAAATGAATTTTTTAAATTACAAAAGTGTTATTCTCATTAAATTTGATTTTTATGCATAGAAAGATGCGTAAAGAATTTTTTTTTCATTACAAAACTGTTATTCTCATTAAAATTAATTTTATGCATAGAAAGATGCATAAAGGATTTTTTTTTAAATTACAAAAGTGTTACATAGAGGAATTTTTTTAATTACAAAAGTGTTATTCTCATTAAATTTGATTTTTATGCATAAAGGAAATTTTTTAATTACAAAAGTGTTATTCTCTATAAATTTGATTTTTACGCATAGAAAGATGCATAAAGGAAATTTTTTTATTACAAAAGTGTTTATCTTATTAAATTTGATTTTTAGGCATAGAAAGATGCATAAAGGAATTTTTATTATTATAAAAGCGTTATTCTTATAAAAATTGATTTTTATGCATAAAGAAATTCTTTTTCTTTGAAAAAGTGTCATTCCTATTAAATTTGATTTTATGCATAAATATATTTTTTTAATAAAAGAGTTATTCCCACTGAAGTTGATTTTTATGCATAAATAGATGCATGAAGAATTTTTACATCAAAATTAGAATTCTCTGAAAGTCTATGTTTAAATTCTATGAGTATTTGATAAATGAATAATTAAATACTCTAAGAGAGAAATTTCTATCGTTTTATATTCACACGGATTGTAAAAAGAGAATTCAGGAAATCTATCAAGATTAAAATATTAAGATAAATGATTAATCTATTCCTCATTGGAATTCGTAACTAATTTAGAAATCAATTAAGTGAATATTCAAAGAAAGAAATTCAGTAAAATAGTAACTGAATTATCAAACCTTTTCGAGAAAGATAGATTAGGAAAAATCTTATCCGACTCGAACCTTGAATCAGACTATGACCAAGACCAAACTCTTTCATCAGTTTCGAGGAAAGAAGGTGTGACTAGTTTAGAAAAGTACACTCAAAACTCTCGCCAAATCAGAAACTAAGTTTGAGACCCTTCGAATTAATATGTGGATCAAGGTTATAGAATTCGAGGAATTCTGATATGAAATTCAAAATTTCGATCAAGAAGTTTTGGGGATTCTGATTCAAGAAATACTCCTTGTATTCAAAAGAAAATCAAACTGAAAACTTGCATAGAAATGAGATGTGATGTGAATAGATGTGATGAGATGCGATGTGAATCAGATAGATGTGAATGAATGGATGGATGTAATGTGATGTGAATAGATGTAATGAGATGCGATGTGAATCAGCTAGATGTGAATGAATGGATGGATGTAATGTGATGTGAATAGATGTGATGAGATGTGATGTGAATAGATGTGATGAGATGTGATATGAATCGGATAGATGTGAATGAATGGATGAATGTAATGTGATGCGAATAGATGTGATGAGATGCGATGTGAATCAGATAGATGTGATGAGATGCGATGTGAATCAGATAGATGTGAATGAATGGATGAGATGTAATGTGATGTGAATTGGGATGTGAATGGATGTGAATGTGTATGTGAAGAATGGATATGGATGTGTATGTGAAGAATGGATGTGAATGTGTATGTGAAAATGGATGTGAATGTGTATGTAAAGAATGGATATGGATGTGTTTGTGAAAATGGACGTGAATATGTATATGAAGAATGGATGTGAATATCTATGTGAAGAATGGATATGGATGTGTATGTGAAGAATGGATATGGATGTGTATGTGAAGAATGGATGTGAATGTGTATGTGAAGAATGGATATGGATGTGTATGTGAAGAATGGATGTGGATGTGTATGTGAAAATGGATGTGGATGCGTATGTGAAGAATGGATGTGGATGTGGATGTGAAGAATGGATGTGGATGTGTATGTGAAAATGGATGTGGATGTGTATGTGAAGAATGGATATGAATGTGTATGTGAGAATGGATCATGTGGATGTATGTGAAAGAATGGATGTGTATGTGTATGCGAAAGAATGTGATGTGATGTAAAGAGATGTGATGTGACATGTATATATGTGGATGTGAAGTGATAGATATGAATGTATGGATAGATGTGAGTAGTCGTACATGTGAACGATTGGATGGATGTGGATGAATGAGATGAGATGTGTATGAATGAGATATGATGTGAATAGAAGTGTTGTGATATAATGTGGATAGAATGCATGTGATGGGATGGTTATGAGAATGAATGTGGTGGATATGAATGAATGTGATGTGATGGATATAAATGGATGTGATGTAAATGAATGTGATGGACGTGAATAGATGTCATGTGATGTGAATCGGGATGTGAATGAATGAGATGTGAATCGGGATGTGAATGAATGAGATGTGATGTAAATTGGGATAGATGTGATATGTGATGTGAATGAATATGATGTGATATGTGATGTGAATGAATATGATGTGATGAGATGTAGATATGGGTAGATGCGAGTGGATGAGATCTTATGTGAATAAATGAGAAAAGATGTGATGAGATAAAAAATTATGTGATGAGAATGTGAATACATATGAAATAAATGAGCATTGATGTGGAACAATGTAGAAAGACGAGAGTTTGTTATAGAAACTGTATTTATGACAAGTTTTTAAATGACTGTTTTATGTCAAAAATGATGGGGAAGCATTTTGACCGTCTTGTGAATGAGGTCGTGGAGACCTAATTGATAAAGTTACAACAGCTGATGGAGCACGTCTTGCATAGCAAGGTCGGCCGAGGTCTTAACCAGCCTCGGTTCGATTTAAATGGTGAGCTTCCGGTACGGTGGATGAGGGAATAAGGAAGCGGCCTATGAGTGAAGCGCTAGGTGACTTGCGAAGGATCCTAGAGGGTGTTGACCATACGGTGCTCGGGCTCTGAGATACTGAAGATACCCACATGTATGTCGTGGAAGATTTTGGAACAAGGAGTAAGAGTTGTTTTCTGAATTCGGGCATGGATCTGGTTGATTGACCTTGCTGGTCCTCAACGGATGAGTCCATGGGTTTTTTCTATGGATCTATTGGTTGATCTTGCTGAAATGGAGATTCCATTTTGATTTTTATAAGTGAATATATTTTCGGGTAATATGAGCTAGGAACTATCGAAAAGGCCCCTGAGTGGACAGGTGGTGAGCGTTTTGGTTACCAATGATGTCATAGGTACACCGAGGAAAGAAAAATTAGAAATTAGGATTCAACCGGATATTTTGGAGGATTATGATCAGTGATACTATAGTCTCATTAAAAGATTGTTTTAAAGACAGCTGAATCTGTGAGAAAGGCAATTTCATATTGGGTGTGTAAGTGGTGTGACTAGTTTTAAGTTTGCATGAATATCCGGCTCTAGGGGGCCTGGGAACTCTTTTCCCTGGTACCCATGACAAAACCTAACCAAATTCTTAAATGGATTCTATCACTACAGTGGTTGGGCGGTTGGCTAACCCACGGGACTGGATGGGGTTAGGCTGGACTGATGGATCCCTAATATGAGACTCAATTCTGTTATGGTACGATAGATGAAGTAAATCTCGGCGGATAGAAACTGTTCTATGGAAAAGAATCAATGGTTGTTTCTCTCAATGAGGAAAAAAGCGTTGGTCTCTATGATCCAAGTGCAAGTCTTTTCCTTGATCTGACTATGGGAATTTACGAGTTCGGTCAGATCAGTTCAGTTAGTTAAGACTCTTGACTACATTAGAGTAAAAATATCCTGGAGGAATCGCCTGTGCTTTCTAGGTGAGGGAAGTTTTTCCGGGTTCGGTTTTAGAAGAACCGAGGGATTAGTCTCTTGTCCGGATATACGTGGGCGAGGCCCCGAGTGAAGGACCCCGTCCCGTGCAAGAAGTGCTACTTTCGCTGCTAGCACCCTAGGATTCGTTGCGCGGTGGGGACAGGGATCTTTCAGCTGGTATCAGAGTAATTTGGCTAAAGTGGATCAACCAAGAAACCATAAATGTCAAAAATTTATGAAGTAGCAGTAAAAGGTTGTAATTGTGTCATGAAATTCATACAAATTGATATTCAAATTGAAGATTCATAAATAGGTAATTGGGTCTTCAAATGGAAGTACCGCAATTGTATGGAATCCCTGACTTGCTTGAGGCCTAGACATGATGGTATTTACCTTAAAATTCCAAGGACCGTGACTACCCGTATATATCGAGGATATAACTGTAGCTCTTTACTGGCAGTATATACGAGTAAATCTAAGACCTTGAAATTATAAGCAAAAATGCTATCCAGATGATGAATTCGAATGTGGTTGATATGATTTTAAAATTCTGGTTGAGAATTGATGAGTTGAATTGGATTCTGATTGAAAAAATGATGATTCCTGAATTTTGGTTGAAAAGCGATAAGCTGAGCAAAACCACAATGAGGATAAATGGGACGAGTCCCTGTGATGATATTCGTAACTGGAATGACGAAAATGACTTCAGCAAATCACTATGAGATTAGTGGATTGTGCTGACAAATTGCTACTGTTAACACTTGACCCAGTGGATCAAGTTAAGGAATGACAAATTAAAAACCTGTATATATGAAATTTCCATGGAGGAATTTCAGATGGAAATTTCGGTCTAATGGACCATTATTGTGTTAAGGATATGAATGATATGATCTGAATGAATTGTTATCTGATGATGAGTTCTATATAAGGGATCTTTATCCCAGGATTCTGTTGGGTTCACCAGACTATAAGGAACCCTATATCAGTTAGATCTTAAGGAAAAGAGTTGTCTTTAGTTTGCGAGATGAGGACATCTCGTATTTTTTAAGTGGGGTAGGATGTAAGATTTCTCCCTCCAGCTTTTGAGGTGTGCAGATGTAAGAACCTCCCCTTCTGATCTTATAATTATTCCCCTCTCTAAAATAAAAGAAAGATCTTGTTTTACCCTGTTTTGGCATGGAGAGAGAAAATGTCTAGAGGGAGGTAATTCAAAATTGAGATATTTTTGGATATAAAAATCCTCCTAGTGTCTAAAATGGTTTCTCCTAAAACAGAAATTCAAAAAAAGAACTTTTCAATGTGCAATTGGAATTAATTAAAAATAGGTATAAAGGACCTTAGCCTAAGGGTCTAGATTTTTAAAATTTTTTAGATTATAGTCCAATTAAGGTTCCTATGGACTAATAAGATTAATCCAAATGTAGGGAGGAGATAAATTGAAGAATAAAAGAAAAACCCCCCCAAAAATGAGTAAATACTCACATAAGATGAAGAGTGGACTAAGGACTAAAGAAAACAATTAAAAAAATAAATTTTGACACCTCAGTGTGGGGATATCCCCTCATGAAGTAGGCACCTTTTTCTCATCATTACTCCCAAAAATGGTCAAAAATTGACCAAATTGATCTGAAAAATTCTAGAATCAGTTTGCTTGGTTAGAGGCTCACTTTTTCTTATAAATAGAAGCCTCCCCCTTTGTAAAAGCTTAATGGTGTTTATGCACTGTTACTCTGCTCCTATCCTGAGCTATCTACATTGAATTTTTTAATAATTCAATTGTTTTTGGCCTAATCTTCTCCAAAGTGAATTGGTGGCCACTCTTGCTTCAAACAAGAGTAGAACCCTCAATCCCTCAAGCCAAAGGAGAGCTCACAACCTCCATGTAAGCTAATTTTCTTACTTGTTTAATGAAAAATCTATGGTTTTTCTTAATTTTTATGTTTTGCAGATGTTGAATTAAATTCAAATGCTATTGATAAAAAGGCCTTCCCCTTCTCCTCTTTACATTCCAACCTTTCTCTATCCTAGAAAGATTAACTAAAGGATTCATTAAACTCTTCTTATTGTTTACTCTCTTGAATTTAGAAAATTGTGTAGATTAGAGTTCTATAAATATAATTTAGGTTAATTTAAGTTAGATAAAAAATGATAAAAATTAGAAATGGTCAGCCATACAAAGGAGGTTATGGCAAAATTTTTTAGAATTTTGTGGAAAAGAAAGTTTATTTTTATGTTATTCCAAAAGAGTAATTCCCACCATTTTTGCATCTAAAAGAAATATTCTAATTACTCCATATACATATTCACCTATGAATATGCATGGATATCACTGATATTAATTATTAAAATTGATTTTTATGCATAGAAAGATGCATAAAGGAAATTTTTAATTACAAAAGTGTCATTAAATTTGATTTTTATGCATAGAAAGATGCATAAAGGAATTTTTTTAATTACAAAAGTGTTATTCTCATTAAATTTGATTTTTATGCATAGAAAGATGCACAAAGGAATTTTTTTATTACAAAAGCGTTATTCTCATTAAATTTGATTTTATGCATAGAGAAAATTTTTAATTACAAAAGTGTTATTCTCATTAAATTTAATTTTTATGCATAGAAAGATGCATAAAGGAATTTTTTTATTACAAAAGTGTTATTCTCATTAAATTTGATTTTTATGCATAGAAAGATGCATAAAGAAATTTGTTTTATTACAAAAGTGTTATTCTCATTAAATTTGATTTCTATGCATAGAAAGATACATAAAGGAATTTTTTAAATAACAAAAGTGTTATTCTCATTAAATTTGATTTTTATGCATAGAAAGATGCATAAAGGATTTTTTTTAAAATTACAAAAGTGTTATTCTCATTAAAATTGATTTTATGCATAGAAAGATGCATAAAGGATTTTTTTAAATTACAAAAGTGTTACTCATTAAAATTGATTTTATGCATAGAAAGATGCATAGAGGAATTTTTTTATTACAAAAGTGTTATTCTCATTAAATTTTATTTCTATGCATAGAAAGATGCATAAAGGAAAATTTTTTATTACAAAAGTGTTATTCTCATTAAATTTGATTTTTATGCATAGAAAGATGCATAAAGGAATTTTTATTACAAAAGTGTTATTCTTATTAAATTTGATTTTTATGCATAGAAAGATGCATAAAGGAAACTTTTCATTATAAAAGCGTTATTCTTATAAAAATTGATTTTTATGCATAAATAGATGCGTAAAGAAATTTTTTTTATTTTAAAAAGTGTTATTTCTATTAAATTTGATTTTATGCATAAATAGATACATAAAAGGATTTTTTTTTATAAAAGAGTTATTCCCAGTAAAGTTGATTTTTATGCATAAAGAATTTTTATATCAAAATTAGAATTCTCTTAAATTCTATGTTTAAATTCTATGAGTATTTGATAAATGAATAATTAAATACTCTAAGACAGAAATTTCTATCGTTTTATATTCACACGGATTGTAAAAAGAGAATTCAGGAAATCTATCAAGATCAAAATATTCAGATAAATGATTAATCTATTCCTCATTGGAATTCGTAACTAATTTAGAAATTAGTTAAGTGAATATTCAAAGAAAGAAATTCAGTAAAATAGTAACTGAATTATCAAACCTTTTCGAGAAAGATAGATCAACAAAAATCTTATCCGACTACTCGAACCTTGAAAATCAGACTATGACCAAGACCAAACTCTTTCGTCAGGTTCGAGGAAAGAAGGTGTGACGAGTTTAGAAAAGTACACTCAAAACTCCCGCCAAATCGAAAACTAAGTTTGAGACCCTTCGAATTGATCTGTAGATCAAGGTTATAGAATTCAAGGAATTCTGGTATGAAATTCAGAATTCCGATCAAGAAGTTTTGGGGATACGGATTCAAGAAATACTCCTTGTATTCAAAAGAAAATCAAACTGAAAACTTGTATAGAAATGAGATGTGATGTGAATAGATATGATGAGATGCGATGTGAATGAATGGATGGATGTAATGTGATGTGAATCAGACAGATGTGAATGAATGGATGGATGTAATGTGATGTGAATAGATGTGATGAGATGTGATGTGAATCGGATAGATGTGAATGAATGGATGGATGTAATGTGATGTGAATAGATGTGATGAGATGCGATTTGAATCAGATAGATGTGAATAGATGGATTAGATGTAATGTGATGTGAATGGATGGATTAGATGTAATGTGATGTGAATGGATGTGAATGTGTATGTGAAGAATGGATATGGATGTGTAGTGAAGAATGGATGCGAACGTGTATGTGAAAATGGATGTGAATATGTATGTGAAGAATGGATATGAATGTGTATGTGAAGAATGGATGTGAATGTGTATGTGAAAATGGATGTGAATGTATATGTGAAGAAGGGATATGGATGTGTATGTGAGGAATGGATGTGAATGTGTGTGAAAATGGATGTGAATGTGTATGTGAAGAATGGATATCGATGTGTATGTGAAGAATGGATGTGAATGTGTATGTGAAAATGGATGTGCATGTGTATGTGAAGAATGGATATGGATGTGTATGTAAAGAATGGATGTGGATGTGGATGTGTATATGAGAATGGATGTGGATGTATGTGAAGAATGGATGTGAATGTGTATGTGAAAATGGATGTGAATGTGTATGTGAAGAATGGATGTGGATATGTATGTGAAGAATGGATGTGAATGTAAATGTGAAAATGGATGTGAATGTGTATGTGAACAAAGGATATGGATGTGTATGTGAAGAATGGATGTGAATGTGTATGTGAGAATGGATGTGGATGTATGTGAAAGAATGGATGTGGATGTGTATGCGAAAGAATGTGATGTGATGTGATGTAAAGAGATGTGATGTGACATGTATATATGTGGATGTGAAGTGATAAATATGAAAGTATGGATAGATGTGAGTAGTCGTACATATGAACGATTGGATGGATGTGGATGAATGAGATGAGGTATGTATAAATGAGATATGATGTGGATAGAAGTGATGTGAAGAATGTATGTGATGGGATGGTTATGAGAATGAATGTGGTGGATATGAATGAATGTGATGTGATGGATGTGATGTAAATAAATATGATGTGATGGATGTGATGTAAATAAATATGATGGACGTGAATAGATGTCATGTGATGTGAATCGGGATGTGAATGAATGAGATGTGATGTAAATTGGGATAGATGTGATATGTGATGTGAATGGATATGATGTGATGAGATGTAGATATGGGTAGATGCGAATGGATGAGATTTGATGTGGATAAATGAGGAAAGATATGATGAGATGGAAAATGATGTGATGAGAATGGGAATACATATGAAATAAATGAGCATTGATGTGGAACAATGTGGAAAGACGAGAGTTCGTTATAGAAACTGTATTTATGACCTATTTTTTAAATGACTGTTTTATGTCAAAAATGCTGGGGAAGCATTTTGACCGTCTTGTGAATGAGGTCGTGGAGACCTAACTGATAAAGTTGCAACAGCTGTGAGACGGAGAGTCAACGGAGGACGTCTCATGTAGCAAGGTCGGCCGAGATCTTTGACCACCCTCGGTTCGATTTGAATGGTGAGTTTCCGATACGGTGGATGAGAGACTAAGAAAGCGGGCTATGAGTGAAGCGCTAGGTGACCTGCGAGCGAAGGATCCTAGAGGGTGCTGACCATACGGTGCTCGGGCTCTGAGTCGCCGAAGATACCCACATGCACGTCGTGGAAGATTTTGGAACAAGGAGTAAGAGTTGTTTTCTGAATTCGGACATGGATCTGGTTGATTGACCTTGCTGGTCCTCACCAACGGATGAGTCCATGGCTTTTTTATATGGATCTGTTGGTTGATCTTGCTAAATCTTTAACGGAGATTCCATTTTGATTTTTATAAGTGAATATATTGTCGGGTACTATGAGCTATGAACTATCGAAAAGGTGGATCCAAAACTTGTGGTTTCCCTTCATATCCCTCTACACATTGGTGATGTCTAAAAGGTTACCCTCTGTATCCCTCTACACATTGGTGATGTCGAAGAGGTTGCTTTGGGTATCCTCGTACTAGCCTATATCACCTTGACTAACTATAACTTTTCTTAAAAATAATCTATCCTTTCGAGACTCTTGAGCTTTGAGAGTAGCTTGCACAGTCCTTTGAATAGGGTCGTCATCAGAATCCAAAGAATCCAAAGAATTAGATTTAGAATACACACGCCTTCGCTTCTTACGAGTAAATCTCCGCTCGAAGTATTCTCTTTGCCCCTTCTCACTCAACAACTAATCTTGAAGTGCATTTACTTGATCTTGGATGGTGGGTGGTTGTCAATAGATTGCCATTGTAAAAGAAACAAGTAAAATATTATGGAATTGCAGAAATAAAATAGAAAAGGCGAAAAATTTATCTGACTCCTGTATATTTCGAAAGAAGGATCGTTGAAGTGCTTGAAGTTAATGGCATCCCACGAAGAATAAGTATAATAATCCAATATGTTTTGATGTTGACAATTTGGAAAAGAGCTCATTCAAAAAACCACTTCGAAAGATCTTCAGAAATATTGGTAAAAAATAATGGTCAAAACCTTTGTTGTTGCAAGAAGCTTTTAAACGAATATGAAGATTTTATTTTATTTTTTTAAATTATGACCCTTTCTCCTCTTTGAAACCCTCAAAAGCTTTTTTTTTTGAAATTAAGCTTGTATGTGCTTATTAATTAAACTTATATATATATATATATATATATAACTATTAAAGCTTTAAGGCTTTTAATACTAGGCCTTCATAAAGCTTATACTAAGCTTCTCCAAACCGGCTGTAGACGGGCGTATAAAAGAATTCCAGCCACTAGCGCAGCGCGCAATCGCCATGAGAACGAATTTTTAAAAAAAAATAAAGTGAATTCTGAAATTTTGCTGCTGAATCGCCACCTTCCATTGAATTTGGAGAGGAGAGAATTTATATATATATATATATATATATATATATATATATATATATATAACGATTTAAGCTTTATGTCATAAAGCTTTTAATATTAAGCGTATTAAGCTTTGCAATCAAGTTTTGCACGAAGGTGGCGCAGAAGGGAAAGAAGGGAAAAAAATTTCAGTCGCCTACGGCTACGCGATTTGTAGAGAGAAGGGTGGGAAAAAAAAGTTTAATTGGGAAGTATATATATATATATATACTTGACTCTTCAAGAAAAAGTAAACCACTAACGACGCAGTATTATTTTTGGAAAAGAGGAGGGGAAATTTTATGAGCCCTCCAATATAGAAATTCTCTGTGAGATGAGTTTTCTGAGAATAGACCCAAAATCTTCTCAAGAGAGCTGATTTCATCCATAAGGATAGATTATGGAGAGAATTTGAATTGAGAAAGGTAGTTTTTGAGAGAAGAAGGGTGGTTTTCTTCAAAGGGTGGCTTTCTTGCTAACCTTTGATCCAAATCTACCTTTGATTCAAATCTTGATCTAATGGTTCTCAAAATTCACATAACCATGCCTTCTTTTGTTTTGCCCAAAGGTCTTCCACACCTTCTCTTCTTTACCTCTTTGATTTTTGAATGACTTCTAGTCTTTATCTCGCTCTTCTCTAGTTCTTCCATTCTCTTCTCTAGTTCTTCCATTGTCGCTCGCTCTTCTCTAGCTCTTCCACTGCAAGTATTTTGAATTTATTGAAAACCCTTCAAATTTGCTCCAAGCCAATAGTCTTTGAGAAAAAATAAATTTCTTGATTTTTCTTCAACTCTCCATTACCCAAATTCAATTCTTGAGTTTGCCGTGCTCTGATACCATTGTTACAAGACCATGGTATATGGAGATTAGATTATTCCACAAAATTAAATAATAAAAGAAATTAACCATAACATCATAGCATAAATCAAGAGCATGAAAGATCAAAGAACACAAGATTGGGTGCAATCTCCCCCCTGACGTGTGTGGCTCCACTCCCACACGCACGATATTTAAATCAGATTAATAAATTTAGTCCTTGGAGCTATAAATAGCATAGCTTTTCCAAAATTGGGCTTTTACAAAATTAAACCTTAGTCCACCAATGCTTTTTAAAGCATCTCATAAAAAATAAACCTTGCCCAATATATGTACAATGTGCCAAACCATACAAAATTAAATATTTAGCACACATGTGCTTGGCTAGATAATCTCGTCCAACGTCCACCTTGGTCATCTCGAACTCGTGATCTATACTCAACATAGTCCACAATTTTAGTTCACAATTACTTTGGAATCACTCACAAAAATAATTATAACAAATGGAAATCATTCATTACCATGCTTCACACATGAACCACGCATCACACATAATTATTTGGATTCACTCCCATGATAAAATATTCTGAAAAATCTCACTTCCCTGATAGGTTAAGCTAGAAACATTCAACCACCTTTATCTCCAATCATGCTCAATCACACTCTCACCCAAGCACTCAACACACTCCATCCACACACACAACTTATAATATATAGTCAAGCAGGTAAGAACTTAAGAGAATAAGAAAGCTTTACACTTGAGAAATGATTGAAATTTTTTATTTACATTACAAAAGCTATATATATACAAATGGGCTTCGCCCAACCCCCCAACTTAAGTGGGTACTCATTGCCTATCTCTACCCATATATATATACAAGGCTTTTGCATGCTCACGGCCATACATAATGTGAATAAATCCTAGGCTAGAGAGAGGGATTTTGGATGTACTAAAAAGAGTTAACATGAGCCAAACCCTTATATCTACTTATTGAACCCTTTAAATCACAACTTTTGGCTTTTGATTAATCCCCCAAAAGGCCTGCAAATATGGCAAAGTTATTTTTGTTCCCTTATTGTCTACAAACATGGGAAGAAATGTGATCAACAACCTTGTCCACGCATCCATTGAAATTTACCTCTACTTGATTTATTTAATTGCACACTACCTTTACTGTTTCATTTGCTTCCACATCCAAGCTCCAATTTGTTGAGGGCTCCATGGTCCCAATTAGATAGTCTTGTGTATACTTTACACACATAAAATGCCAATATTTTCCCAAGTCTTTGTTCTTATTACAAGAATTATTTAAGCAATCACTCTTGAATTGATGATATTCTTAAAGTTTTGTGTGTGTGTGTGTGTTTTTTTTTTCTTCCTTTATATATATATTTTTTGAAAATCCGAATTCGGTTTACGAAAGATTTCATTGATAAGACAAGACATCTTATCTATAATTACACGTGGCCTATCCCGGCCCCGCGCCGCGCAGGTAGTGGTGAGCGCAAGTGTCGCCGTAACGGCATCCCTGTGGGTGGTGACTCCACCGTAAGAAGCTGTTAGCTTCTATGTCATGCAAACGGTGTGCCAGTTATCATCATCCGGGCAAATGCGGCGTCCGCTGAGGAGGCGGCGGAGCTTGGAGAGAGAGCGCTCTGAGCTGAAGGAGGCGGCGGCGGCGGAGCTTCGAGGAGGATGAGCCGGTGATTCCTGCTTCATCTCACAGTGGTAACTACGCGTAGCTTGTTAGTAAGTCGCGTTTCATCATCGTTCTTTCTCGCTGGATTTCAATGGTAGGGGCGGCTTCAGCCGCGTTCCAAATAGCATCGCTTCGGAGCCTCACGGCATGGATGCTTCCCCCGCAGCCCCCACCTTGGCCGGCGGGTGGGACATCAACAGCACCAGACCCGCAGCACCCCACTTCGCATCTGCCTTTGATGTCAAACCCACATGCGGTGAAGCCCCTAGAGCTCATCTGAATGCTGGCTTGGCCCCATCATCTGGCCTAGCCTCTAATGATTACCTCGGAGGTCATAGATTGATTGTGGGCTCCAATTTCGGTTCTTCTGCTATGATTGGTCTCCGACCCAATGATCCTAATTATTACATTAAAGAGTTTGTGCCACGGAGTGAAGATTTTGTGGGCCTTTATGACCAGCATAGACTATCCAGAAGGAGAGAAGAGGAGCTGGGAGCTGCCACTCCTGCTGCGGCGAATGGTAGGCTTGATGGGACTGAAGAAGATGGGGATGCAAGTATAGCTTGCCTCTCCCAGTACTCTGCCAGAATATTGCCCATGTTGACAACAGATAAGGGTGCTGCCACAGTTAATGAGGTAGCGAAACATGAAGAGGAAGGGGATGACGGCGATGGCAACGATGACAATGATGACGGAACAGCTTGGCCTTGCCAAACAACACCCACCACGACATCGGCTTCAATGCATGAGAAAGGTGTGAAGGTGTTGAGACAAGAATCTTCTGCTAGAGGCACAAGCCCCATAGCTTGCCAGGATTGTGGTAACCAAGCCAAGAAGGACTGTGTGCACTCAAGATGCAGGACCTGCTGCAAGAGCCGTGGCCTCGACTGTGTGACACACGTGAAGAGCACTTGGGTCCCTGCTTACAAGAGGAGACAAAGGCAGCAGCTATTTTCCAACAATGGAGAGCAACCCATGAAACCTCTTCGCACCAACAAGCCCACACGAGCTGGCCGCCCTAATCTGGAACAGGGGGCTGCATCTGATGCTGCTGCTGCTACCAGCTCTTACACATCAACCTCTACTGGGACTCCACCTCCATGTTCAAATCTCAACTGGCTTCAACAAGGTACATCCACAATAAGGCTATTTTTTTGAAGCAAAAAAAAGGGTCAAATACCAGAGCAGATGTTCAGTAACCCATGTCCAACAACTACATGCATATGTATTTATTATATCCATATTTTAACATATATATAGCATATTACACATGTATACATGTGTGTGTGTGTGTGTGTGTGTGTGAGAGAGAGAGAGAGAGAGATTTCATGTACTGCTCATCTTATGCAGAGGGCAACTTGAAAAGGGTGCTGCCTGCAGAAGCCAGGGAGCAAGCAGTTTTCAAGTGTGTGAGATTAACAGGAGTTAATGATGGGCAGGAGGAATATGCCTACCAAACAGTGGTGAAAATTGGGGGTCACGTATACAAGGGTATGCTCTATGATCAGGGTCAGGATAGGGGGCAGGCATCATCTTCGAGCATTGCAGAGCTTCGGCTAGGTGGAAGAAGTGTAGGACCATCAAGCTCAGCCACTATTGATCTCGCTGGACACCTCTATGGAACTTCTGAAAATGTTTTTCCAGGGGGTAACCATGCCACCCATTAGTTTGGTGTCATGAAGTCTCACCATCTTCACATTGTTGATTGGTTGATGTTAGCAAGTGTAAAGTAACTTTGTCTTTCCATCCCAAGAAGACTTTTGGAATGGCTGCAACAAGCCTAACTTCAGCCAAATTTTTGTTTGCTAGAAGCTTTACAGATGCACATATTTAGCTTCAAAAGCTTGCCATAGCTGCAAAGAAATGCTTGGTGGTTTTGTAACGGTCGATATGGTTACATAAAGATGAGTGCAGGGGGTGTGCCCCATCATGCTGGAATCAGAACCAGTCGTGCATGAGCTGCCAGCAAATGCACGCACTATCATGTATATTCAGAGGAGGGTGCTTGAGCTGACCTCTGGATGTGTATCTTGGTTAAGCTCACCTGTGTGGAATTTTGAGGTGAAAAGGCAAATCTGAGGGATACCATCCATTTGTAGGACCTTTTTGCATGCTATGGGATAATCTCCTGTACCAATAATTACTAGTGTAAAGGCTTTGCTCGGCACCTTTGATACCTTGGTGTCATGCTATGCCTGATGAACTCTTAGGTGAGTAGAAATCAAGATTGCATTCTTTGACTGGCTCTTAGTAGGTATGGCAATAAATTGAATTCTGTTGCTACTGGGCCCTCTCCGAGTCTCCACATGGGATATTCTTTCTTCCATGAAGTAGCCCTTCAACTTCAGGTCTGAGGATCAGTGGAAAACAATGAAAGGTACCTTTGTTGTGAAAGGAAGGTTCATAACATTGTACCTATTTTGGATATTCATCAATCATTGGATCTTGGTTTTAATGATATCTAAGTTTGCGCTCTCTCTCTCTCTCTTTCTCTCTCATGCCCCTGTTCATGTGCAATGTACAGCATATTTGCAACTCATGACATTTCCAGAGATGTTAAATGATGTTTTGTCACATGCATCACTTCTCCAAGGTGTATGGTGCATGTGGTTATATGTAAGGTTAGGGCTGGACAGCTTGAGATCAGGCAGTAATCTCAGCCATGCATTTGTAGGAAAGATTATCAATGATTAGAGCGGATCAGAGTTTTGGTAGCCTCAATGTGTTTGTTCCGGAGGCATCATGCATTGGCCAGAGCAAAGGCAGGAGATCATGACCCTGTGTGGTTGGGTAGTCTAGCATGCCACTGCAAACTTTGCAGACTTGTGTCACTGTGCTGTCAACACCATCATGATGAGGTGCCTGGAGGGGGCTATTCTTCAGAGGGCCGATCGCGGCGTCAGCCAGGTACGTTCTTACTGGTTCTGGGAGGCCAGTTTTCTAAGAAACGTGAAGAATCCTTTTCTGAAACCAGCCCGGGGCTTTTAAGGAGCAGCTTCAAGTTCAAGGAGATGTGCCGAATAGGGCTCATCAAACATGGGTGCAGGCAAGTGAAATCTCTAACCATGCTAGTCAATCCACACAATGGAAGAGTGTCCTATCCTAGCCTCCCTCACTCATGCACATTCATTCAAATAAGAAGCAAGCATTAAGCAAGAGAAGAGAAGAGAAAAGCTTGCTAGCTAGAATGTAAAATGGGAAGTTTCTTCTTTATTGCTTACAAAATTGACTTATATATAGAGAGTCGTTTGTTGGGCCAATACTTTAAAATAGTCTTGGGTGTCTTTGAACGTGACCCCGGGCTCTAACTTAAAAGAAGAAGGGTAAGGATTTTAACTCTTCAAATCAAAAGAAAAAGGTTATCATGTGAGAAGACATTGGATTACTTGCCATAGATTAGGGCCCATAATTGTTGTTCTTTAAGTTTGGGAGGTTGATTTTCTCCAAGTAAAGGGCGATGTCTAGGTCAGTGAGAGTGCTTCATAACACCCACTTGTATGATATGCTACCTTGAAGTCTTGATTTCTATCAGCCCGCATGTGCAAGTAGATTACCCCACCATGTAGCTTTGCTATTACTTCAATGCCAAGTGGAGAACCCTCTCAACAAACCATCCTCATGTAGCATAACATCTTGGATGCTTGGTTAGAATCGATTGCTTTCGTGGTTGGTTTGAGTTACTTAGCTGTGAAGTCATGATGGTGGAGATGCCTTGCATGATGAAAATGTATGTGGCCAATAAGGAAATCATCTTCCTACTATCTCCTTGTTCTACCATTAGTTTTTTTTTTTTTGGTTCTACATGATAATGATTATGAGCTAGATGAGACACCAAGATAGGGTGTTTTCACTGTCAAGATGGTGTGAGCATGAGGATAAGGTAGTAACGATTGTGAGGATATTGTGGCCATGAATAGTGCAGCTAGGTAGCATCACATGCGTCAGCATAGCATAGCCATGCTCACGCCCACGAGTATACTTTCAATGTAACTTTTTACCTCTCATTCCTCCTCTTTATTTTTTAGTTTCTTTTTCCGATTTTCTAGTTTCTCCTTCTTTCTTTTACTTTTTGGCTTCATTTTTGTCTTTTTGTTTTTTCTAAGAATTATTTTCTTAAAATTTTCATATAGATTTTCTTTGTATACTATTTCTAAACAATTATATTTACACTACACTATGTATACTAATGGGCAAGGACTTAGATTGAGGTTTCATGCCAATCTACTTGAGGTATCTTAAGGAGATGAAGAGTGGGATAAGTGCACTACTAGCAAAAGGTTCTTGTGTCACTTTGCCATTTGTTGGTTGCTTAGCGTGCACTACGAGGCGAGAGGACTTTACCATTTTTAGGCATAGGTTCTTATGACCGCCATTTTCATATCTTTTTTCCTCCATGAAGGTGACTGGTTCTTGTGTTTGTATCCCTATTTTAAGGATATGGGTGCTTGTGTCTTCTTTCACAAGAGATGTTGGTCATTAAGTGGTTGGCAATGTAGATGGCTCAAATTTGTTCATGGGGCTAACTAGGCTAAAACCTTTGTGGCTCTCTATTGATTAGCAAGGTAGGAGCAATGCTTCCAAGCGGCGTGTATTGTTACCATTATAGAATTACTGGTAAAAGCTAGAGTATCTAAAATTTGTTTCCAAAGATGTGGTTAATACAGAAGGCTGACCTTTCCAGGATGTGCAACATTACTGGGATGAAGGTTGCTTTCCCCATGGACTAAATGCTTAACAAAAGCAAAGGCTAACAAGGAGAGCTTGTCCTTTTACCATTTTGGGTGACATTCTTTATAGGCAAGGTAAGGATAAGGTTCTCAGGAGGGTGGTGAGCTTTGAGGAATCTAAACGGATTATGAAAATGTGTCATAAATGCTCAGGACACTTTGCCTTAGCTAGCACAACTCGCAAGATCCTTAACAAAGGGTATTACTGGCCTCGGCTCCTCATCATGGAGCACATATTTTGTAATTTCCACGAGAATATGCAATCTCATAAGAGATAGGGATCCAATCTAATATCAAAATCTAAAATATCAGAGATCATGCATTTTAACTCAAAATTTGATGACACCTGGGACCACGACACAATCAATATGTTATGTGATATATTTGATAATCGCAAAACATATAACTTAGATGGAATGAGCGGGAAAAAAGACAGAGAGGCTGATCGACAAAGTCACAAGACGGAAGCCTCAAGTCATGTTTTTGAAAATGCGAAACTCTCGAGGCTTTTGCGCAAGCCTGCTCATTCTAAGTCTATGAACTCAACATGGATGGACCAATAACTAGAGTTACATGTCTTCCTTTCTCTTCTTCATAATTATTAAAAATGAGAGTATATTTTATATTATCTTCTTCGTGAAATTTTAAAAATTTAAAAATTGAGTGTCGTTTACCGGCAGATTCCTATCGACAAGATTGTTGCCAGAAAACAATATGTTATCTAAGTCAAGATCCGAGGCAAAGTCTATACTATCAGATTTGGGCATGGGTTACAAGCGTATCCATGCTTACATCAATGACTATATCTTGTATAAAGGAGAATATACAAAAATCACGCACTGTCCTAAGTGCCGCTTTAAAGAGGACTCTACAAATGGCAAAGTACCAAGAAAGGTCCTACAACATTTTCCTCTTAAACCCCGTCTAAAGTTAATATTCGGATGTCCATCACTTGCAGAATATATGGACTGGCATGCAAAAAATCAAAGCACTGATGGAAAGTTGCAAATCCCAACAAATTGTAAAGCATTTCAACATATTGAGTGAGAATGACCAAAAGAGGGCCCCCATAATTTACGACTTGGACTAGCACTTGATGGGATCAACCCTTTCTCCATACAGTCATCCAAATGGTCAAACCTGGCCTGTTCTATTGATTAACTACAATATTCCACTCTTCATGGCAATAAAAAAGGAGCACTTGATTCTTAGTCTTCTAATTCCCGATCAGTAATTGTTCTTAGGCATCTCTTTTTTTTAAATTTATAAGGATATATAATGGTGTAAGGTTAACTTATCTTCTTTCATGACATGTTAGGAAAGCACCAAGTATCGAACATGAACGTGTACTTGGCACATCTTAGGAGCTCCAAGAGCTTTGGTGGGGTTTCGAGATGCATTATAGATCTAGATCAGACGAACATCAAAACTTCCTTCTATGAGGCATACTCACATGGACCATTCATAGGCTTTCCACTATGTTCAGTACGGACTATAGCATTTACCCGACATATATAGATTTATTGTCTCACTTAGCATATGGCTTGATAATAAAACAAAACATTGATAACAAGTCTTGCTACAAAAGGCCATCATGCTTGTGGGGACCAGAACTTGATTCATGATGCACTGAGAACTTTGTTTTTACCTATGGATCACCCATTCAGGACTACCAAGGTAGTAAAGTTTGCAGGATAACTCCACATGACGACTGGATTTTTGCTAAAATCCACATGACTAGATTTTGGCATATTGATTTGAAATTTGTAGACATAAGAATCCGAGGGAGGAACCCATAGGAATAAAGCCCAAAAAGTCAATCTTCTATAGACTAAAGTATTGGAGTAAGCTGAGAATTGTTCACCTATTGGATCCTATGCACATCTTTAAGAATATTGCAGACTCCCTTTGTAGGCATCTTACATGGCAAGAAGGACTCACTCGTCGTCGTTCGCAGAGGAGTCAAAAACGATCTTGTCAAGTCTAAAGGTAAACCGCATCTGTGGTCTCAACAAAACTTGAAAAAAACTATAAGCTTTTAACGTCGTGCTCCATGGGTTCTTTCGAACCGAGAGTATGCAATAAACATGGAAAGAATAAATCAATTTTGAACACTAACTGAATATGGAGCATCATATTGAAACCTTTTCACCTCAAAGAACGACAAGTTATCGGGACTAAAGTCCCATGATTGGCATAACTTCTTGCAGGTTGGGCACAATAATTAAGCACTAACTCACCTTAAATTGTGACTCAATTTTGCACTAACTTTGACTGTCCTGGGATCTTTTTCATCTCCTAGGTTTATTTCCCAATATCTCTGCAACTCTCCCCAGAAATTTTCCATCTCTTAAGGTGTTGGTACATGTTGTTGTTGGAAGAGTGGATGCACAGGAAACTTGTGTAGTGATTTCTGGGATCACTTGTAATACACTTGTAATACAAATGCAAATGTGAAGGAGTGGAATAAAAAGACGCATTAGGCACTCCACTACATCTCCATTACTCTTGAGGATAATATCCTTGGTCACATACGAGACAAGGAGACCGTGAAGGACACATGGGATACGATCCAAAAGTTGTTTGAGACAAGCACGAAGGCTCGAAAACTTCAGTTGAAGCAGGAATTACATGATGTTGCTCGTTTTAAGGGATCGAGCATTCAGAACTATGTCTTATGCATAAAGGGTATTGTTGACTAGCTTGGCAACATCAACGTTACAGTTGAGGATGATAACTTAGTCGCAGTGTGCTTACATGGTTTGGGTAAGGAGTATCAGTCCTTCATTACCTGCATCTCCGTTCAGGGAGAATATACCAGAGTTTGGTGAGATGCGACTGGTCATGTGAGATCCCTGTTCCCCACCGATCAACGGATTCGGGGTACTAGCAGCGGAAGTAGCACATCATGCGTGGGTAGGGGTCTCACACTCGGGGCCTCGCCCACGGATATCCGGACAAGAGACTAATCCGTCGGTTTGTCCAAAACCGAAACTGGAAAAACTTCCTTTACTCGGAAAGCATGGGCGATTCCACCAGGATAACTCTTTACTCTAACGTAGTCAAGATCATTACGGATCAACTGATCTGACTGCACCTTTAACGGTACTTGGTCAATTCAAGGTAGAAACTTGCACTTGGATCATTGGGATCAACGCTTTTTTCCCCATCAAGAGGCACAGCCGTTGATTCCTATCCATAGAACAATTTCTATCCGGGATTTACTTTATCTATCGTAAAAACAAAGTTGAGTCTCGATTTATGGATCCATCAGTCCAGCCTAACCCCATCCGATCCCATGGGTTAGCCAACCGCCCAACCACTGTAGTGATGGGATCCAATTTGGAATTTGGTTAGGTTTTGTCCCGGGTACCAAGGAAAAGAGTTCCAAGGCCCCCTAGCCGGAAGTTTATGCAAACATAAAACTAGCCACACCACTTACACACCCAATATGAAAATTGCCTTTTTCTTAGCATCAGCTAACTTTAAAACAATCCTTTAATGAAACCATAGTACCACTGATCACAATCTTCCAATTTATCCAGTTGATTCATAATTTTCCATCATTCCTTCATCAGAGTATCTATGGCATCATTGGCAACTAGAACGCTCACCACCTGTCCACACAGGGGCCTTTTCAATAGTTCCTAGCCCATAATACTCGGCAATATAATCACTTATAAAAATCAAGATGGACTCTCGTTGAAGATCAGCAAGATCAACCAACAGATCCATATAAAGAGCCATGGACTCATCCATTGAAGACCAGCAAGGTCAATTAACCAGATCCATGCCCGGTTTCACAAAACAACTCTTACTCCTTGTTCCAATATCTTCCTCGACGCACGCGTGGGTATCCTGGGCGACCCAGAGCCCGAGCACCGTATGGTCAGTACCCTCTAGGATCCTTCGCAGGTGACCTAGCGCTTCACTCATAGGCCGCTTCCTTGGTCCCTCATCCACCGTACCGGAAGCTCACCATTTTAATCGAACCGAGGCTGGTCAAGACCTCGGCCGACCTTGCTACGCGAGACGTCCTCCATTGACTCTCCGTCAGCAATTGCAACTTTATCAGATAGGTCTCCACGACCTTAATCACAAGACGGTCAAAATGCTTTCCCAGCATTCTTGACATAAAACAGCCATTTACAAACAGCATTTACAACAGTTTACAAATACAATTTCTATATTAACTCTCATTTTTCCACATTATCCCTCATACAATCCACATTACTTATTCCACATTTCATTTATATGTGTACGCATCCAATCATATCATTTTCCATCTCTTCACTTCAGATTCCTTCACATCACATATCATATATTCACATCCATATCCACATCCATACATCCACATCCACATCCACATTCACATCCATACATCCACATCTACATGCTTATCTCCATTTTCACATCCTCATTTATACATCCACATCCCATATCCACATTCATACATACACATCCATATCCACATCCATATCCGCATTCATACATACACATCCATATCCACATCCACATGCATACATTCATTATCACGTCCTCATTCATACATCCACATCCACATACATACATACATCCACATCCACATTCCCATTCACATCTATACATCCACATCTACATCCACATTCACATACATCCACATCCACATTCCCATTCACATCTATACATCCACATCTACATCCACATACATACATACATCCACATACATACATACATACATCCACATCCACATTCCCATTCACATCTATTCATCCACATCTACATCCACATTCACATCCACATTCCCATTCACATCTATACATCCACATTCACATCCATACATCCACATTCACATCCACACATCCATATCCACATTCCCATTCACATCTATACATCCACATCTACATCCACATTCCCATTCACATCTATACATCCACATCTACATCCACATTCACATCTATGCATATACATCTTCATGTATACATCTATTTTCACATTCGTACATCCATACTCCCATCTCCACATCCACACATCCATATACATACATCCATTTCCACATTCCCATTCATATAACCCCATATGCCTTCACATCTAATCTTTTACATCACATCCATTCTTGCCCTATCACAACCCATATACATCTTATCCTATCACATACACTTCTTACCTCATCCCATACACATCTTATCACATCTTAATTCATCTTATCACTTCTTATCACCTCTTATACACCTCTTATCACATCCTATCACATCTTAATTCATCTTATCACCTCTTATACACCTCTTATCACATCCTATCACATCTCATATCTATTTATAGAATACAAGAGAATTCTTATATTTGATATAAGATTTCTTTACACATTTACTTATCCATAAATTCTATTTAAGGAGATTAATACTTCCGAAGTAAAATCAATCTTTTATGCATCTTCCTATGCATAAATTCATTTTAAATGAAAATGACACTTTTGAATTAAAATTCAATCTTTTATGCATCTTCCTATGCATAAATTCAATTTAGATGAGAATGACACTTTTGAATTAAAAATCAATTTTTTATGCATCTTCTTATGCATAAATTCAATTTAGTAGGAATTACACTTTTAGAATAAAAGAATTTCTCTGATGCATCTAAGTTATGCATAAAATCCATTTATGAGAAAAATCACACTTTTAGTATAAAAAGAATATCTTTTATGCATACCTCTATGCATGAAATCCAATATGATAAAAGTAACACCCTTACAATAAAATAATCAACTTTTTATGCATACCTCTATGCATGAAATTCAAATTTGATAAAAGTAACACTTTTGATATAAAAATTTATCCATTATGTATACTTCTATGCATGAAATAAAAATGATAAAAGTAACACTTTTGATATAAAAATTTATCCTTTATGCATACTTCTATGCATGAAAATAAAAATAATAAAAATAACACTTTTGATATAAAAATTTATCCATTATGCATACTTCTATGCATGAAAATAAAAATAATAAAAGTAACACTTTTGATATAAAAATTTAAGCATTATGCATACTTCTATGCATGAAATAAAAATGGTAAAAATAACACTTTTGATATAAAAATTTATCCTTTATGCATACTTCTATGCATGAAAATAAAAATAATAAAAATAACACTTTTGATATAAAAATTTATCCATTATGCATACTTCTATGCATGAAAATAAAAATAATAAAAGTAACACTTTTGATATAAAAATTTAAGCATTATGCATACTTCTATGCATGAAATAAAAATGGTAAAAATAACACTTTTGATATAAAAACTTATCCTTTATGCATGATTAAAATTCAATTTCTCCATGATTATAATAAAATTCTTTCAATTTATCTAGGATGATAATTCCTAGAATATGATAGGAAGTCCTCTTTTTATGCTTTGAATGAAATTATTTTATGCATAATTTTTATAAAAATTTTGCCATAGCTCCGCTGCTATGACTGATAAATCTCAATTTTTCTAAGGGATAAAGCTTATCATTAAGAAAAATAATTAAAATGATCTCTAATTGGATCATTAAACTATAATAGATTGAATCATCAATATGCATAAACTAAAAGTATAGAAAAAAGCCATTAATTTGGCCTCAAGCATAGCTTAATCTTGGGTTAAGGAAAAGCTTTATGAAAAGCTTGATTTGGATTGAGAATGGGTCATGAGTATGACCATTTCTTGAGTGAGAGAGAGAAATTACATAAAAACCATTAAAATTTAAACATAAATGAAAATTAACTTCAATAGCATTTATTAAATTATGTAACTCTTCACTACTATTCACCAATTAACTTTAATAGCATTTAAAAAAAACCATACTAATTAAGCTTCTCAAGCTTGAGAGGGGTTGAGAAGAGAGAAACATTGAGAAATTATAGAAAAGATCAATATTCACTAATTACCTTCCAAATTGCTTGATTCTTTGTTCACGGTAGAGGCCCCCAACCAATCAATTGGTTAAGTATGTTGATGGAGCCACTAATGGAGATTGAAGAAAGAGGGAAGCTCCAAAAACTAGTGAATTATTAAATGAATTCACAGTTCTTGGCTTAGGTGGAGTAGAGTAACGATGCATAAACACTATATATTTTTCAACAAGGGTGAGGCTTCTATTTATAGGAAAAATTGAGCTCCTAACCAAACAAACTGATTCTAGAATTTTCTAAATCAGTTTGGTCAATATTTGACCATTTTTAGGTCAGTTAAGCTAACTTTTTGGAACTAGACTTGAATGAGGAGAGAGGAGAGATGAAATATCTCAATTTTTATGAGTTTAAAACTCATTCAAGCATGTGAAATATGCACCTCCTTTAAAGAACTCCCCTTCCTTACATGTGTCATATTTTTAATATTGCTCATAGTTTTTTTACTAATAAACCTTGTACATTTTCAACTCTTCATCTTATGTGAAATATGCACCTCCTTTAAAGAACTCCCCTTCCTTACATATGTCATACTTTTAATATTGCTCATAATTTTTTATTAATAAACCTTGTACATTTTCAACTCTTCATCTTATGTGAAATATGCACCTCCTTTAAAGAACTCCTCTTCCTTACATATGTCATACTTTTAATATTGCTCATAATTTTTTACTAATAAACCTTGTACATTTTCAACTCTTCATCTTATGTGAAATATGCACCTCCTTTAAAGAACTCCCCTTCCTTACATATGTCATACTTTTAATATTGCTCATAGTTTTTTTACTAATAAACCTTGTACATTTTCAACTCTTCACCTCATGTGAGCATTTACTCATTTTTGGGTATTTTCTTTTTACAAGTTGGATTTATCTCCTCCCTACACATGGATTGATGCTATTGGTCCATAGGAACCTTAATTGGACCATAGTCTAAAGATTTCTGAAAATCTAGACCCTTAGGCTAAGGTTCTTTATAGCTATTTTCAATTAATTCCAATTGCACATTGAAAAATTCTTTTTGAATTTCTGTTTCAAGGGAACTCATCTGAATTAGAAGAGATATTTTTCTATCCAAAAATATTCAAAATCTGAATATTCTCTCTCTAGAATATTTTTCTCTCTCTAGGCTAAAACAGATAGAAACAAGGTCTTTATATTTCTGAAGAGGGATTGATTACAGGGAAAGATACTAGACATCAAAAAGGGGGTGGGGGAGGAATCTTACATTCTACCCCACTTAAAAAAATGCGAGATGTCCTCATCTCGCAAACTGGGATAATTTCGCAAGATGCACGAATATGAGACTTAGAGAAAAATTTTAATCAAGATTAACCACCAAGATAAGTCTTAAAGAGAGCAAGATTCAAAATACGAACAAGATTTAAACTTTATTCATTCTCGGAACTTATACAGTAAAGATAGAGGAACTCTTTACACTTCCATAAGCCCGTCCATCATATGGTCACAAAAGCAGTCCTCACAAGCTGCACAAGTATAAGGTAACTCATCTATGGGAATGATTCTGTGGGTTATTGCTGCGCCTATCTCAGTGGTATGAGGTGTTCTAAGAAAAGGACCTCTGAGAGGCAAGCCAAAAACGGGGTAAAGGCATATCTTCTCATGAGGAAGAAAACACGCCAGTAAGAAAACCCGCTCAGAAAACCCAGGATGCCTTGATCTCATGACGCAGTAGTATCGGGGACCCAAACCCAAAGCTTCAATAACCATGGCCAAGCGGACATTGTTACGAAAGTGCTGCTGACCCCAGGGTGTTACCCTAGTTATGTCTTGATAGGTCCGCCATTTTGTCTACGCTACAGAAGTTCCCAAGTGAGGGAAAAGTGAGCGCTCATACTGCTCTATAAAATCTTTCTTCACAGACTCCCTTGCGTCTTGAAGGTGAGAAATCATCATGGATAAAACTAATTCTTGTTGCCAAGCCATGAAGGAGATTAAGAAAGAAAGGAGATCGATGGAAGTAAGATTACTGTGAACGACAAGTAAAAGTTACAACTTATATAAAGGAAGGAGCTAGCGTAACTTAGAAGCCAACGGTAACTTGCCACTGAAGTTTTACCGTCTTTCCATGATTTGGGTTTGGCACATTTTTCTATAGAAGGCATTCAAACTTTGAGATGAGGAGATAAAAGAAGCTCGTAAGCTAAATCACCTACTTTCTTTGGTCCACAATATCTGGGAGATAACTTCTTCCCAAGAGATAAAGAACTTCTTTTGGGCCGTACTCGAATGAAGACCAAAACCTTGATATCCAAAACATCGATTCTCCTTCTGAACTCATTGTTCTGAATCTTAAAACAGGTGGGACTCTTGAGAAGTATTCAGGAAAAAGGTTCTTCCTTTTTTAAACAGAATCTTTCTTTTATTTTAGAGAGAGAATAATTATAAGATCAGAAAGGGAGATTCTTACTCCTGTATACCTCTAAGGCTGGCGGAGAATCTTACATTCTACCCCACTTGAAAAGTGCGAGATGTCCTCATCTCGCAAGGTAGAGGACTCTTTTTCTTAAGATCCAATTTATTCTGGGGTTCCTTATATTCTGGTCAACCCAACAGAATACGGGGATAATTATCCCTTATATAGAACTCATCATTAAATAACAATTCATTCAGATCATATCATTCATATCTTTAACACGATAATGGTCCATTAGTCTGAAAATTTTCCTTCTGAACATTCCTCCACAGGAATTTTAGTTAAGCAAGTTCTCAATTTGTCATCCCTTAACTTAATCTACCGTCTCAAGTGTTAACAGTAGCAATCTGACAGCACAATCCACTAATCTCATAGTGATTTGCTGAAATCATTATCATCATTCCAGTTATGAATATCATCACTGGGACTCGTCCCATTCATCCTCATTGTGGTTTCGCTCAGCTTATTACATTTCAACTAAATTTCGAAAATCGTCATTTTTCAATCAGAATCCAATTCAATTCATCAATTCTCAAACAGAATTAAAAATCATATCAACCACATTCGAAATCATCATCTGGATAGCATTAACGCTTATAATTTCAAGTCTTAGATTTACTCGTATATACTATCGGTAAAGAGCTGCAGTTATACCCTCGGTATATACGGATAGTCATGATACTCGAAACTATAAGGTAAATACCATCATGTCTAGGTCTCAAGCAAGTCAGGGTTCCATACAATTGTGGTACTTCCAATTGAAGACCCAATTACTAATTTACGAATTTCAATTTGAATTAACAATTTGTATGAATTATATCAAACAATTACAACCTTTTTGTGCGTCTTGATAAACTTTTGACATAATTTGCTCCTCAGTTGATCTTATTGGAGATCTATGACTTAAGTCTGATAAATAGATTTTTCTTTATCCGATCGTCCGTAAAAAAAACATTTGTATATTTATATACAAGTTGCAATAATTACATAGAGTGGTTCGGCTCCAAAATTCAAAATCTCTTCGAGAGACGTATAAGACGACGGTACTGGGCCATAGTCATGCCCTGTTACATAAGTTCTCTAACTGCGAAGGAAATTATTATTTTCTCCTTAGGGATAAATCGACTAAGGAGTCTATAAATTTGACATGAAAGTCTGAAATTTCGAGGTGTCGAATGATATAGAATGACACCACGCACCATTTTCAGCTTTAACAGGATCATAGTCAATGAGAGATTCTGCCACAGCATTGTACGGCGGTTGCAATGAGCGTGGACATATTGCCCTGCAACCCACTTATGTTGTATTCTCTCCACTGGGGTAGGAAAATATAAATCCTTGAAATGGCGTGCAAGTCTTACTCGGCTTGTTTGAGTTGAAGCGGAAGAGATGAGATGCTCGAAGGCAAATGCAATCATATCTTGAGACTGGGTGAGGTCGGGAATACCAGATAAATGTGGAACTTCCATCTATAAAAACAATTTCTTTGATTAAAATTTCTTCATTAAAGAAGCTTACGGGATGAAAATACATTATGAAAATGCTGTTTCTGAATTCTTATTACCAATTTCAGATAAGAATTTAATTATCTTTATTAGCTTTCAAAAGCGGCTCTGATACCAACTGTGAGATCCCTGTTCCCCACCGATCAACGGATTCGGGGTACTAGCAGCGGAAGTAGCACATCATGCGTGGGTAGGGGTCTCACACTCGGGGCCTCGCCCACGGATATCCGGACAAGAGACTAATCCGTCCTTTATGCATGATATTAAAATTCAATTTCTCCATGATTATAATGAAATTCTTTCAATTAATCTAGGATGATAATTCCTAGAATATGGTAGGAAGTCCTCTTTTTATGCTTTGAATGAAATTATTTTATGCATATTTTTTATAAAAATTTTGCCATAGCTCCGCTGCTATGACTGATAAATCTCAATTTTTTCTAAGGGATAAAGCTTATCATTAAGGAAATAATTAAAATGATCTCTAATTAGATCATTAATCTATAATGGATTGAATAATATTTTATTATAAAAGTGTTACTTTTAGCATAATTGAATTTCATGCATAGAGGTATGCATAAAAGATATGGGAAGTGATAAGATATGATAAGATGCATGTGGATGTGGATATGGATGTGTATGTATGAATGTGGATATGGGATGTGGATGTATAAATGAGGATGTGAAAATGGAGATAAGCATGTAGATGTGGATGTATGGATGTGAATGTGGATGTGGATGTGGATGTATGAATGTGGATGTATGGATGTATGAATGTGGATGTATGGATGTGAATGAGGATGTAGATGTGGATGCATGGATGTAAATGTGGATGTGGATGTATGGATGTATGCATGTAGATGTGGATGCATGAATGTGGATGTATGGATGTGAATGAGCATATAGATGTGGATGTATGGATGTGAATGTGCATGTAGATATGGATGTATATATGTGAATGGGAATGTGGATGTGGATGTATGTATGCATGTGTATGTGGATATGGATGTGTATGTATGAATGTGGATATGGGATGTGGATGTATAAATGAGGATGTGAAAATGGAGATAAGCATGTAGATGTGGATGTATGGATGTGGATGTGGATGTATGAATGTGGATGTATGGATGTATGAATGTGGATGTATGGATGTGAATGAGGATGTAGATGTGAATGCATGGATGTAAATGTGGATGTGGATGTATGGATGTATGCATGTAGATGTGGATGCATGAATGTGGATGTATGGATGTGAATGAGCATATAGATGTGGATGTATGGATGTGAATGTGCATGTAGATATGGATGTATATATGTGAATGGAAATGTGGATGTGGATGTATGTATGCATGTGGATGTGGATATGGATGTGTATGTATGAATGTGGATATGGGATGTGGATGTATAAATGAGGATGTGAAAATGGAGATAAGCATGTAGATGTGGATGTATGGATGTGAATGTGGATGTGGATGTGGATGTATGAATTTGGATGTATGGATGTGAATGAGGATGTGGATGTGGATGCATGGATGTAAATGTGGATGTGTATGTATGGATGTATGCATGTAGATGTGGATACATGAATGTGGATGTATGGATGTGAATGAGGATATAGATGTGGATGTATGGATGTGAATGTGCATGTAGATATGGATGTATAGATGTGAATGGAAATGTGGATGTGGATGTATGTATGTATGTGGATGTGGATGTATGAATGAGGACGTGATAATGAATGTATGCATGTGGATGTGGATATAGATGTGTATGTATGATGCGGATATGGATGTGGATATGGATGTGTATGTATGAATGTGGATATGGGATGTGGATGTATAAATGAGGATGTGAAAATGGAGATAAGCATGTAGATGTGGATGTATGGATGTGAATGTGGATGTGGATGTGGATGTATGGATGTGGATATAGATGTGAATATATGATATGTGATGTGAAGGAATCTGAAGTGAAGAGATGGAAAATGATGTGATTGGATGAGTACACATATAAATGAAATGTGGAATAAGTAATGTGGATTGTATGAGGGATAATGTGGAAAAATGAGAGTTAACATAGAAATTGTATTTGTAAACTGTTTGTAAATGCTGTCTGTAAATGGCTGTTTTATGTCAAGAATGTTGGGAAAGCATTTTGACCGTCTTGTGATTAAGGTCGTGGAGACCTAACTGATAAAGTTGCAACTGCTGACGGAGAGTCAATGGAGGACGTCTCACGTAGCAAGGTCGGCCGAGGTCTTGACCAGCCTCGGTTCGATTAAAATGGTGAGCTTCCGGTACGGTGGATGAGGGACCAAGGAAGCGGCCTATGAGTGAAGCTCTAGGTCACCTGCGAAGGATCCTAGAGGGTGCTGACCATACAGTGCTCGGGCTCTGGGTCGCCTAGGATACCCACGCGTGCGTCGAGGAAGATATTGGAACAAGGAGTAAGAGTTGTTTTGTGAAACCGGGCATGGATCTGGTTGATTGACCTTGCTGGTCTTCAATGGATGAGTCCATGGCTCTTTATATGGATCTGTTGGTTGATCTTGCTGATCTTCAACGAGAGTCCATCTTGATTTTTATAAGTGATTATATTGCCGAGTATTATGGGCTAGGAACTATTGAAAAGGCCCCTGTGTGGACAGGTGGTGAGCGTTCTAGTTGCCAATGATGCCATAGATACTCTGATGAAGGAATGATGGGAAATTATGAATCAATTGGATAAATTGGAAGATCGTGATCAGTGGTACTATGGTTTCATTAAAGGATTGTTTTAAAGTTAGCTGATGCTAAGAAAAGGCAATTTTCATATTGGGTGTGTAAGTGGTGTGGCTAGTTTTATGTTTGCATGAACTTCCGGCTAGGGTGCCTTGGAACTCTTTTCCTTGGTACCCGGGACAAAACCTAACCAAATTCCAAATTGGATCCCATCACTACAGTGGTTGGGTGGTTGGCTAACCCATGGGATCGGATGGGGTTAGGCTGGACTGATGGATCCATAAATCGAGATTTAATTTCTATTATTACGATAGATGAAGTAAATCCCGGATAGAAATTGTTCTATGGATAGGAATCAACGGCTGTGCCTCTTGATGGGGAAAAAAGCGTTGATCCCAATGATCCAAGTGCAAGTTTCTTCCTTGATTTGACCAAGTACCGTTAAAGGTGCAGTCAGATCAGTTGATTCGTAATGATCTTGACTACGTTAGAGTAAAGAGTTATCCTGGTGGAATCGCCCATGCTTTCCGGGTAAAGGAAGTTTTTCCGGTTTTGGTTTTGGACAAACCGACGGATTAGTCTCTTGTCCGGATATCCGTGGGCGAGGCCCCGAATGTGGGACCCCTGTCCCGCGCGAGAAGTGCTACTTCCGCTGCCAGTATCGTGAATCCGTTGCTCGGTGGGAACAGGGATCTTACAGTAAATCCAATATGATAAAAGTAACACTTTTGATATAAAAAAATTATCCTTTATGCATACTTCTATGCATGAAAATTAAAAATGATAAAAGTAACACTTTTGATATAAAAGAATTATCCTTTATGCATGATATTAAAATTCAATTTCTCCATGATTATAATGAAATTCTTTCAATTAATCTAGGATGATAATTCCTAGAATATGGTAGGAAGTCCTCTTTTTATGCTTTGAATGAAATTATTTTATGCATATTTTTTATAAAAATTTTGCCATAGCTCCGCTGCTATGACTGATAAATCTCAATTTTTTCTAAGAGATAAAGCTTATCATTAAGGAAATAATTAAAATGATCTCTAATTGGATCATTAATCTATAATGGATTGAATCATCAATATGCATAAACTAAAAGCATATGAAAAAGCCATTAATTTGGCCTCAAGCATAGCTTAATCTTGGATTAAGGAAAAGCTTTATGAAAAGCCTCATGTGGATGGAGAATGGGTCATGAGTATGACCATTTCTTGAGTGAGAGAGAGAAATTACATAAAAACCATTAGAGTTTAAACATAAATAAAAATTAACTTCAATAGCATTTATTAAATTATGTAACTCTTCACTACTATTCACCAATTAACTTTAATAGCATTTAAAAAAACCATACCAATTAAGCTTCTCAAGCTTGAGAGGGGTTGAGAAGAGAGAAACATTGAGAAATTATAGAAAAGAGCAATATTCACTAATTACCTTACAAATTGCTTGATTCTTTGTTCACGGTAGAGGCCCCCAACCAATCAATTGGTTAAGTATGTTGATGGAGCCACTAATGGGGATTGAAGAAAGAGGGAAGCTCCAAAAACTAGTGAATTATTAAATGAATTCACAGTTCTTGGCTTAGGTGGAGTAGAGTAACGATGCATAAACACTATATATTTTTCAACAAGGGGGAGGCTTCTATTTATAGGAAAATTTGAGCTCCTAACCAAACAAACTGATTCTAGAATTTTCCAAATCAGTTTGGTCAATTTTTGACCATTTTTAGGTCAGTTAAGCTAATTTTTTGGAACTAGACTTGAATGAGGAGAGAGGAGAGATGAAATATCTCAATTTTTATGAGTTTAAAACTCATTCAAGCATGTGAAATATGCACCTCCTTTAAAGAACTCCCCTTCCTTACATATGTCATATTTTTAATATTGCTCATAGTTTTTTTACTAATAAACCTTGTACATTTTCAACTCTTCATCTTATGTGAAATATGCACCTCCTTTAAAGAACTCCCCTTCCTTACATATGTCATACTTTTAATATTGCTCATAATTTTTTACTAATAAACCTTGTACATTTTCAACTCTTCATCTTATGTGAAATATGCACCTCCTTTAAAGAACTCCCCTTCCTTACATATGTCATACTTTTAATATTGCTCATAATTTTTTACTAATAAACCTTGTACATTTTCAACTCTTCATCTTATGTGAAATATGCACCTCCTTTAAAGAACTCCCCTTCCTTACATATGTCATACTTTTAATATTGCTCATAATTTTTTACTAATAAACCTTGTACATTTTTAACTCTTCATCTTATGTGAGCATTTACTCATTTTTGGGTATCTTCTTTTACAAATAGGATTTATCTCCTCCCTACACATGGATTGATGCTATTGGCCCATAGGAACCTTAATTGGACCATAATCCAAAAATTTCTGAAAATCTAGACCCTTAGGCTAAGGTCCTTTATACCCATTTCTAATTAATTCCAATTGCACATTGGAAAGTTCTTTTTGAATTTCTGTTTCAGGGGAACTTATTTTAATAAGATGAGATAATTTTCTATCCAAAAATATTCAAAATCTGAATATTCTCTCTCTAGAATATTTTCTCTCTCTAGATTAAAACAGTTAGAAACAAGTCTTTTATATTTCTGAAGAGGGATTGATTATAGGAGAAGATGCTGGACATTTTGAGAGGCTGGGGAGGAATCTTACATTGTCCTCATCTCGCAAACTGGGATAATTTCGCAAGATGCACGAATATGAGACTTAGAGAAAAATTTTAATCAAGATTAACCACCAAGATAAGTCTTAAAGAGAGCAAGATTCAAAATACGAACAAGATTTAAACTTTATTCATTCTCGAAACTTATACAGTAAAGATAGAGGAACTCTTTACACTTCCATAAGCCCGTCCATCATATGGTCACAAAAGCAGTCCTCACAAGCTGCACAAGTATAAGGTAACTCATCTATGGGAATGATTCTGTGGGTTATTGCTGCGCCTATCTCAGTGGTATTGTGACACGAAGTTGGGGTTTGGACTTCGATCACTTCTCAGAATCAAAACACACTTGTATGAAACCTCACAGCCTCCTCACCTCCCTTTCTCTCCCTAGATTAGGATAAAGATATACACATCAAAGGTGAGATCATAATTCATGGAAGGAAAGATGAAAGGCTCCGGAGAAGCAAGAATTTCTGCCAGTCTTGCAGCTCCAAACAAAAGGGCGATTCTTTGTTGGAAGAAAATCTTCCGACTCAGGATTATGTGAACGGAAACATATGGGGAATATTGGTAAGGTTCATCTGTTCGAATTGGGCGATTCGGACGGAACATATTAAAGAAAATGAATATGGCAATCACTTACAAGAGGATAAGACACATGGGGTTTGCCTTTTGATAAGGGATTAGGAGAAATTAATCATGATTAAGAAGAAAGAATAGCCAAAAAGCTATAAAAACAGAGATACACAGAGAATTGCAGTTTTTAATCCATAAAGGCTGTGCAAGAGAGGATTATATAGATGCGTAGAGCTTGAAGAGAGCTTCGCGCCTATATAAAAACTTTCAAAAACGGGCAACCGAGCGAAAAGTTATGAGCATTTTACTGCAAGACTATAAAACTGCCAAAATTCTATAAAAACAGAGATACACAGAGAATTGCAGTTTTAAATCCATATAGGCTGTGCAAGAGATGATTAGATAGGTGCGTAGATCTTGAAGAGAGCTTCGCGCCCATATAAAAACTTTCAAAAACGGACAACCGAGCGAAAAGTTATGAGCATTTTACTACAAGACTATAAAACTGCCAAAATTCGCCTAGAAATTAGCAACTTTGGGAGAAATTCTAATCATCAATGAAGTAAGTGATTAAGAAATTAGTTACATGAGTGGAAAGAGCATAGAAAGAGCTTCCTAGCCATATGATCAATTTAAGAAAACAATACCCGAGTGATGAGTAATTACCGGTTGAAATTTGGGTATTGGACCACAAAAAACTGCACTTCTCTCTCTTTGAATGAAACCTCAATTTTCACATAGCCTCTTGCCTTTCATCTCCTTCATGATTCAAGCTAGAGGGTAAGGGTTAACATTGCTCAGCGGACAATCGTGAAGATTTACCTATGGTCCCCAAAGTCTTTCCACATGCTCATTACCGCTAAAACCATTGGTACCTCCAAAGGAGGGCGGCAATAAGGCAAGGGCTACCTTGAGAAGTCACAGGCCCGCCAAGATAATAACTCCTTATCCCCCTTATCATGAATCATCAAAGAGGTCCAAAATTGGGTTAAGCATGAGGAGCTAATGCTAAATGAGACATTCACATGTAAAGAGAGTGTTTGAATAAGGGTTTGAAAGATAAGGGAATGGCAATGACACAAAATGCTCAATTGAGGAGGCTCATTCCTTGATTTGAAAGGGAGAGGAGGGCTCCTTTTATAGGTGGAGAATCACCCTCTCTTCCATTGTTACAAATTACAACATAAAAAACTTCAACCCTTCAGTGACATAAGGGTAGATGTCACCATCAATTGTCTTCTTAGGCTAAGTCTTCTATTGATTATTAAATTGAAGACTTTTTGACTTTGAGGGTGTGATGAGATAATAGCCAAGCCTAAGTGGCATGTAGGTGGAGATCCCACTTACACATGGCGGAATTCTCCTCTTCCATGTAGGCATTCTAGAAGAATCTTTCCCAATTATGCACCTACACACACTCCTCCACATGCCTTCCACACTCCCCAACTTGTAGCCTTATGGTGAATACCATATTAATAATACAATTAAAATCCATGTGAGCATGAAGGCCCACTTTTATTTTCCACATCACTAGCCTATCTACCATACCAAAGTATTTATCAAGCATACTTGTGGCATTTACAATGTGTGCACCCTAAATCAAGTAAAACCATTATATTTGAAGATAGAATGTTGTTATCGGGGTAGCCGCCAAGCCGCCGCATCACCACGCCGTTATTCCATTGTGGGCGCCGCAATCTTCTTGGACAAGCTTCCACCTTATTACCATTGCGAAACCATCAAAATATGCACAAAATTGACAATGAAAGATATTAATTTTTCACGTCACATCTTTCCCCCCCCAGCAGATCCTCCATGCTTGTCTGGGGGGTCTGCTGGCCATGGTGCTCGAGGGTAGAATATCTTTAGCCGGTACTCATTGGCACGTCCGGGAACCTCCTGGCCACTTGCATCCTCTAGAAGATAGGTGTTATTTTTGAACTTTTGCTTTATCCTGAAGGGGCCTTCCCAACGTCGAAGAAGCTTCTTATCTAGCCGTTTCTCCACACGGCCATCATACCTCATGACTAAGCTTCCTTGCTTGAGTTCTGGCTTCTTCTTCTTCCTCACGAGAGTGTCATGCCTTGCCTTGCGCCGTTGTTGTGCAGCCTCCAGATTTTGAAGTGCCTGAAGTCGCCTCTCATCCAAGATCTCCAGTTGTGCTAGGCGTTGGACATGTGTTTCTTCTGCATTATTCAAGCGTGCAAAAGATGTGCGAAGGCTTGTGATTTCCAATTCTATTGGCAAAATAGCCTCCATTCCATAAACTAACTGAAAAGGTGTGAAACCAAGAGAGAGTTTGTGAGTTGTCCTATAGGCCCATAGGACCTCTGGCAAATGCACATCCCACTTTCTCTTCATAGCATCCACTAGCTTAGACAAAGATCCACAAAGCAGTCCATTAGTTTTTTCTACTAAACCATTGCATTGGGGGTAATAGGGAGTTGACATAGCATGCTTTATTTTTAATTTCTGCACCAAAGCTTCAATCAAGTCATTCCTGAAAGACCTCCCCCCATCCGTAAGGATTTCTAATGGACACCCAAATCGGGCACATATATATTCCCTGAGAAAGGATGCCACAGCCACTGCTTTATTATTGACCATTGCCTTTGCTTCTGCCCACCTTGTTGCATAATCTGTGGCTACCAATATGTAGTACTTCCCATGTGAGGAACGAGGAAGTGGGCCCACAAAATCTAATCCCCACCTTTCAAATGGACCATAGGCTGGGATAGGGTTTAAGGGTCCGGGAACCAATTGCTTATGCCCATATGCCTGGCATACTTCACAGCTTCTGCACCACTCATGGACATCTTTGCTGAGTCGAGGCCAATAATACCCTGTGTTAAGGATCCTCCGAGTTGTGCTGGCTGAGGCAAAGTGACCTGAACATTCATGACATAATTCCATAATCCTTTTAGACTCCTCTAGGCTCACTACCCTCCTAAGAATCTTATCCTTACCTTGCTTGTAAAGAATATCCCCTAGAATGGTGTAAGGATGAGCTTTCCTGGTAAGCCTTTGTTTTTGTTGAGGATTCAATCCAGGAGGGAAGTATCCTGTATCTAAATAGTGTTGAACGTCTTGGAGCTCAGGCCAACCTGTATCCATTAATGCAAGAGTAGCTTCTTTGAAAGAAGCCAAGGTTTTAGTAGCCAATTCATCAGCCTTTTGATTATCCTTCCTGTTAACATGCACAAATTTACAAAACTCAAAAGCTTCTTTCAACTCCATTGCCCTTTTATACAATTCTTGGAGATTAGGACTCCTTGCCTTATACTCTCCTTTCATTTGTCGGATGACCAATTGTGAATCCCCTTTAACCTCTACCTCTTCAATTCCATCTTTTATGCAATCTTCTAATCCCCAAATTAATGCATTGTACTCAGCCACATTATTTGATATAGCCTTTGGAAATTCCCTACCCTTGGCCCATACCTCTTTTCCTTCTGGATCAAATAAAACTATCCCCCCAGCCCCACATTGCCTGGAAGGGCTAAAGGCTCCATCAAAATGCATAGTGAAAGCAGTTGGTGGCGTTTCCAAATCTTCATATACCTCTTCCTTTGCTCCTGTTTCTTCTTCCTCTTCCTTCCTGGTAAGCAAATCTGCAAGAGAGGCTCTAGTGGTGTTTTCTGTGATAAAAGTGAAAGAGAATTCTTGAAGCTCACAAATCCACTTTGCAAACTTTCCTCCTGCAGGATTGGGCTTGCGGACCAAGAATTGTAAATAAGGTTGAGATGTGAGGAAGAAAAAAGGGCGAGGTAACAAGTATGACCTGAACTTCTTTACTGCAAAAACAAGAGACAAACCACCTTTCTCCATTTCATCATACCTCTCCTCGGCATCAGTGAGTTGTCGGCTTGCATAATACACTGGTTGCATACGCCCTTGCTCTCCCTTTTGCAAGAGAATAGCACCCACTGAATGTGATGAGACACTTGGGTTCACATAAAAGTCCTCCCCCCACTTAGGAGGCTGAACAATTGGACTTTGACTCATGCATTCCTTGAGCAAACAAAAAGATTGAATTTGATCGGGCCCCCATTGGAAAGAAACATTCTTCTTTGTTAACAGATTCATAGGATACATCTTTTCAGAGAACATGTCAACAAAGCGTTGGTAATACTTTGTTTTACCCAAAATCCTCCGTACCTCCCTTACATTGGTAGGTGGTGGGAGGGCCACAATTGCCTGCACCTTCTCAGGATCCATCTCTATGCCTTCTTCTGAGATAACATGTCCCAAGAGAACCACCTTCCTTCGTGCCAAGCGGCATTTTCCAGGATTAAGACACCCTTTTGCATCATCAATACTTTGCAAGGCCAACCTCAACTTTTCCAAGTGATCCATGCGGCTTGAATAAATGCAAAAATCATCCAGAAAGACCCTTATAAACTTCCCCAAGTAAGGTGCAAATACCTGACTCATGAAGCGTTGAAAAGTTGCTGGTGCATTGGTCAAGCCAAATGGCATCACCCTATAGGCATACACTCCCCAAGGGGTGATAAATGAGGTTTTCCTTTGATCTTCTTCACAAATCCGGATTTGAAAGTATCCAGAGTATCCATCACACACTGAATACAACTCATGACCTGCAACTTGATCCAAAATCTCATCCTGAAAGGGTAGAGGATAATAATCCCTCTTTGTGCATGCATTCAGAGGGCGAAAGTCCACACACACACGCCATTTTCCACCCTTTTTTGGAGTGACTACAACTGGGGAAATCCATTCTGAATTCTCTACTGGAAAAATAAATCCAGCTTCAAGCAAATTTGTTACCTCCTTCTTAAGCACCTCTGCTTGCAGTACTCCCAAACGCCTTAGTCGCTGCACCACTGGCTTACTTTGGGGCTTGAGATCAATCTTGTGCTCTACTAAGGTAACTTGGCGTACTTGTGAGTAGCTGTTTGCAAAAAGGTTAGGAAATCCATCTAACATTTTTAAGTAATCCTCCCTTTCAGTACCTGCTATGGACTCATCAAGAAGAAGTTCATTTTGTTGGTGAAGACTAGTGAGGTCCACATCTCCTTTCTTGCACATGGTTGAAGAAGCTTCCCCTTCCAAGGCTCCATTGTCTTCAGCATCCCCTCGATCCCTTCCTAGGGAAAGACCAAATGCAACTCCCTCCACCTCTCCTTCTGAGATGGAATCCTCGGAGCTACCACTTGTCTCTTCTTCATCGGATGACTCTGACTCTGAACTTTCGGAAGTTGAAGGTTCACCTCTTACCACCTTCTTGCGACGACTCTTAATGTTGTAGTGGACCTTCTTATTCTCACCTTGTAGAATAAGATCACCTGTCTCCCACTTTTGAATTGCCTTCACTTGGCGAAGCCATGGCCTACCCAATATCAATGGGTAAGCCCTAGCATCAGGCTTTGTAGGAATGACCTGAAAAGTTGTAGGCACAGAAATACCACATACATCCACTCCCAAATTCCTGACAATTCCTAAGGTTTTCACCCTAGTATTATCAGCAAGTTTGATGCGATAGGGAGAGTTGGTAGAAGACAACTTTAAATCAGCATCTTTCATTGTTTTTTCACTCATGACATTGATTGATGCACCTCCATCAATGTATGCATTAGAAATTGTCTGCCCTTCAATGATGACATCAATCACAGGCACATCATCTCCTACATCAATATCCACCTTTTGAACCATAGGAGTCCCATTATCCCTCTTCTTCTTTTTCTTAGATTCCCTTGTGCTAGCCAGCTTACCCCATTCCTTTCTGAGCTTTGGAGAGAGTGCCAAAAGCTGCCCAAAGGTGATTTGTGCCGTTTTCTCCCTAAGATCTGTCAAGAGGTCATAACTAAGAGATCCTTGTCCAAGAGGAAAGTCAGATTGTCCAATTTTTCTCCTAGATGACTTCTTCTTCTTCTTATTTTTCTCCTCTTCTTCAGATTTATCTTCTTCTTCTTCTTCTTGACTCCTAGTTTTACGACCTCTTTTTGCCATTAATGGCATCAATGTTTCCTCTTCTTCTTCTGAGCATGTTTCCTCTAAAAGTGCTAAACTTTTATCCTCACTTTTCCTCAATTTTGGACACTCAGTACGATAGTGCCCCTTCTCTTGACATTCATAGCATGTGACACTACTTCTATCCCTAGGTTTATCCTCAGCTCTTGGAACCCTAGGCGGCCTTGCATTGACTAAGTGTAACTTCAAATCAGCAAATTCTGCCATAAGTTGTGCAATGTTATGATCCAAGGATGGAGCTTGTACCTGAGATGTTGAGGCTATCTCTACTCGTGGTGGGGTTGGCACACTTGGAGAAGATTGGAATGTGGACTCAATATGAAGAGTGGCCTCCTTCTTCAAAGCAATACGAAGGGCCTCTTTAAAACTAGTGGGATCTTTGCTAAGAACTTTTCCATGCAAGCGGGGATCCAAAGCCCTAATAAACTTGCTCATCTTAAGGTGCTCCATTGCTAAAGAACTCTTTGAATCTTCCATAGAAGGTGAAGAAGAAGAAGAAGCAACAACATGTAAAGCAGCTTGTTGATATTTGATAAATAAGGCTTCATACCTCACTGAAAAGGCAGAAACTGACTCTCCATCCTTTTGGAAAATTTGATCCAATTGCAATAGTAAAGCATTTGGCGACTCCACTGTCCCAAATCTCTCCTTCATTGCTTTGGTCAACCTTTCCCAATCATTCTTGGACTCCTCTGGCAAAGCCTCATGCCAAGTTAAGGCCATACCCTCCAAGAAATCTGGAAGTATTTCTGCCCTCTCCTTCATAGACCAAGCCGTCAAGCGACATGCTCGGTTAAACTCTCGGAGATAACTCCCCGGGTCTTCTCCTTCCGATCCACGGAACACCGGAATGTTGAACATCTTGCACCAAAAGATGAGTAGTGACAAGGGAAATTTACTTGTTTCAAAACAACTTTCCTTTAATCATGCAGGACCTTGAGGTTAAAATAGAATAATTCTAAGTAAAACCTGCCCGTCAACTCCACCAAAAGATGTGACACGAAGTTGGGGTTTGGACTTCGATCACTTCTCAGAATCAAAACACACTTGTATGAAACCTCACAGCCTCCTCACCTCCCTTTCTCTCCCTAGATTAGGATAAAGATATACACATCAAAGGTGAGATCATAATTCATGGAAGGAAAGATGAAAGGCTCCGGAGAAGCAAGAATTTCTGCCAGTCTTGCAGCTCCAAACAAAAGGGCGATTCTTTGTTGGAAGAAAATCTTCCGACTCAGGATTATGTGAACGGAAACATATGGGGAATATTGGTAAGGTTCATCTGTTCGAATTGGGCGATTCGGACGGAACATATTAAAGAAAATGAATATGGCAATCACTTACAAGAGGATAAGACACATGGGGTTTGCCTTTTGATAAGGGATTAGGAGAAATTAATCATGATTAAGAAGAAAGAATAGCCAAAAAGCTATAAAAACAGAGATACACAGAGAATTGCAGTTTTTAATCCATAAAGGCTGTGCAAGAGAGGATTATATAGATGCGTAGAGCTTGAAGAGAGCTTCGCGCCTATATAAAAACTTTCAAAAACGGGCAACCGAGCGAAAAGTTATGAGCATTTTACTGCAAGACTATAAAACTGCCAAAATTCTATAAAAACAGAGATACACAGAGAATTGCAGTTTTAAATCCATATAGGCTGTGCAAGAGATGATTAGATAGGTGCGTAGATCTTGAAGAGAGCTTCGCGCCCATATAAAAACTTTCAAAAACGGACAACCGAGCGAAAAGTTATGAGCATTTTACTACAAGACTATAAAACTGCCAAAATTCGCCTAGAAATTAGCAACTTTGGGAGAAATTCTAATCATCAATGAAGTAAGTGATTAAGAAATTAGTTACATGAGTGGAAAGAGCATAGAAAGAGCTTCCTAGCCATATGATCAATTTAAGAAAACAATACCCGAGTGATGAGTAATTACCGGTTGAAATTTGGGTATTGGACCACAAAAAACTGCACTTCTCTCTCTTTGAATGAAACCTCAATTTTCACATAGCCTCTTGCCTTTCATCTCCTTCATGATTCAAGCTAGAGGGTAAGGGTTAACATTGCTCAGTGGACAATCGTGAAGATTTACCTATGGTCCCCAAAGTCTTTCCACATGCTCATTACCGCTAAAACCATTGGTACCTCCAAAGGAGGGCGGCAATAAGGCAAGGGCTACCTTGAGAAGTCACAGGCCCGCCAAGATAATAACTCCTTATCCCCCTTATCATGAATCATCAAAGAGGTCCAAAATTGGGTTAAGCATGAGGAGCTAATGCTAAATGAGACATTCACATGTAAAGAGAGTGTTTGAATAAGGGTTTGAAAGATAAGGGAATGGCAATGACACAAAATGCTCAATTGAGGAGGCTCATTCCTTGATTTGAAAGGGAGAGGAGGGCTCCTTTTATAGGTGGAGAATCACCCTCTCTTCCATTGTTACAAATTACAACATAAAAAACTTCAACCCTTCAGTGACATAAGGGTAGATGTCACCATCAATTGTCCTCTTAGGCTAAGTCTTCTATTGATTATTAAATTGAAGACTTTTTGACTTTGAGGGTGTGATGAGATAATAGCCAAGCCTAAGTGGCATGTAGGTGGAGATCCCACTTACACATGGCGGAATTCTCCTCTTCCATGTAGGCATTCTAGAAGAATCTTTCCCAATTATGCACCTACACACACTCCTCCACATGCCTTCCACACTCCCCAACTTGTAGCCTTATGGTGAATACCATATTAATAATACAATTAAAATCCATGTGAGCATGAAGGCCCACTTTTATTTTCCACATCACTAGCCTATCTACCATACCAAAGTATTTATCAAGCATACTTGTGGCATTTACAATGTGTGCACCCTAAATCAAGTAAAACCATTATATTTGAAGATAGAATGTTGTTATCGGGGTAGCCGCCAAGCCGCCGCATCACCACGCCGTTATTCCATTGTGGGCGCCGCAATCTTCTTGGACAAGCTTCCACCTTATTACCATTGCGAAACCATCAAAATATGCACAAAATTGACAATGAAAGATATCAATTTTTCACGTCACAGTATGAGGTGTTCTAAGAAAAGGACATCTGAGAGGCAAGCCAAAAACGGGGTAAAGGCATATCTTCTCATGAGGAAGAAAACACGCCAGTAAGAAAACCCGCTCAGAAAACCCAGGATGCCTTGATCTCATGATGCAGTAGTATCGGGGACCCAAACCCAAAGCTTCAATAACCATGGCCAAGCGGACATTGTTACGAAAGTGCTGCTGACCCCAGGGTGTTACCCTAGTTATGTCTTGATAGGTCCGCCATTTTGTCTGCGCTACAGAAGTTCCCAAGTGAGGGAAAAGTGAGCGCTCATACTGCTCTATAAAATCTTTCTTCACAGACTCCCTTGCGTCTTGAAGGTGAGAAATCATCATGGATAAAACTAATTCTTGTTGCCAAGCCATGAAGGAGATTAAGAAAGAAAGGAGATCGATGGAAGTAAGATTACTGTGAACGACAAGTAAAAGTTACGACTTATATAAAGGAAGGAGCTAGCGTAACTTAGAAGCCAACGGTAACTTGCCACTGAAGTTTTACCGTCTTTCCATGATTTGGGTTTGGCACATTTTTCTATAGAAGGCATTCAAACTTTGAGATGAGGAGATAAAAGAAGCTCGTAAGCTAAATCACCTACTTTCTTTGGTCCACAATATCTGGGAGATAACTTCTTCCCAAGAGATAAAGAACTTCTTTTGGGCCGTACTCGAATGAAGACCAAAACCTTGATATCCAAAACATCGATTCTCCTTCTGAACTCATTGTTCTGAATCTTAAAACAGGTGGGACTCTTGAGAAGTATTCAGGAAAAAGGTTCTTCCTTTTTTAAACAGAATCTTTCTTTTATTTTAGAGAGAGAATAATTATAAGATCAGAAAGGGAGATTCTTACTCCTGTATACCTCTAAGGCTGGGGGAGAATCTTACATTCTACCCCACTTGAAAAGTGCGAGATGTCCTCATCTCGCAAGGTAGAGGACAACTCTTTTTCTTAAGATCCAATTTATTCTGGGGTTCCTTATATTCTGGTCAACCCAACAGAATACGGGGATAATTATCCCTTATATAGAACTCATCATTAAATAACAATTCATTCAGATCATATCATTCATATCTTTAACACGATAATGGTCCATTAGTCTGAAAATTTTCCTTCTGAACATTCCTCCATAGGAATTTTAGTTAAGCAAGTTCTCAATTTGTCATCCCTTAACTTAATCTACCGTCTCAAGTGTTAACAGTAGCAATCTGACAGCACAATCCACTAATCTCATAGTGATTTGCTGAAATCATTATCATCATTCCAGTTATGAATATCATCACTGGGACTCGTCCCATTCATCCTCATTGTGGTTTCGCTCAGCTTATTACATTTCAACTAAATTTCGAAAATCGTCATTTTTCAATCAGAATCCAATTCAATTCATCAATTCTCAAACAGAATTAAAAATCATATCAACCACATTCGAAATCATCATCTGGATAGCATTAACGCTTATAATTTCAAGTCTTAGATTTACTCGTATATACTATCGGTAAAGAGCTGCAGTTATACCCTCGGTATATACGGATAGTCGAAACTATAAGGTAAATACCATCATGTCTAGGTCTCAAGCAAGTCAGGGTTCCATACAATTGTGGTACTTCCAATTGAAGACCCAATTACTAATTTACGAATTTCAATTTGAATTAACAATTTGTATGAATTATATCAAACAATTACAACCTTTTTGTGCGTCTTGATAAACTTTTGACATAATTTGCTCCTCAGTTGATCTTATTGGAGATCTATGACTTAAGTCTGATAAATAGATTTTTCTTTATCCGATCGTCCGTAAAAAAAACATTTGTATATTTATATACAAGTTGCAATAATTACATAGAGTGGTTCGGCTCCAAAATTCAAAATCTCTTCGAGAGACGTATAAGACGACGGTACTGGGCCATAGTCATGCCCTGTTACATAAGTTCTCTAACTGCGAAGGAAATTATTATTTTCTCCTTAGGGATAAATCGACTAAGGAGTCTATAAATTTGACATGAAAGTCTGAAATTTCGAGGTGTCGAATGATATAGAATGACACCACGCACCATTTTCAGCTTTAACAGGATCATAGTCAATGAGAGATTCTGCCACAGCATTGTACGGCGGTTGCAATGAGCGTGGACATATTGCCCTGCAACCCACTTATGTTGTATTCTCTCCACTGGGGTAGGAAAATATAAATCCTTGAAATGGCGTGCAAGTCTTACTCGGCTTGTTTAAGTTGAAGCGGAAGAGATGAGATGCTCGAAGGCAAATGCAATCATATCTTGAGACTGGGTGAGGTCGGGAATACCAGATAAATGTGGAACTTCCATCTATAAAAACAATTTCTTTGATTAAAATTTCTTCATTAAAGAAGCTTACGGGATGAAAATACATTATGAAAATGCTGTTTCTGAATTCTTATTACCAATTTCAGATAAGAATTTAATTATCTTTATTAGCTTTCAAAACCTGGCTCTGATACCAACTGTGAGATCCCTGTTCCCCACCGATCAACGGATTCGGGGTACTAGCAGCGGAAGTAGCACATCATGCGTGGGTAGGGGTCTCACACTCGGGGCCTCGCCCACGGATATCCGGACAAGAGACTAATCCGTTGGTTTGTCCAAAACCGAAACTGGAAAAACTTCCTTTACTCGGAAAGCATGGACGATTCCACCAGGATAACTTTTTACTCTAACGTAGTCAAGATCATTACGGATCAACTGATCTGACTGCACCTTTAACGGTACTTGGTCAATTCAAGGTAGAAACTTGCACTTGGATCATTGGGATCAACGCTTTTTTCCCCATCAAGAGGCACAGCCGTTGATTCCTATCCATAGAACAATTTCTATCCGGGATTTACTTTATCTATCGTAAAAACAAAGTTGAGTCTCGATTTATGGATCCATCAGTCCAGCCTAACCCCATCCGATCCCATGGGTTAGCCAACCGCCCAACCACTGTAGTGATGGGATCCAATTTGGAATTTGGTTAGGTTTTGTCCCGGGTACCAAGGAAAAGAGTTCCAAGGCCCCCTAGCCGGAAGTTCATGCAAACATAAAACTAGCCACACCACTTACACACCCAATATGAAAATTGCCTTTTTCTTAGCATCAGCTAACTTTAAAACAATCCTTTAATGAAACCATAGTACCACTGATCACAATCTTCCAATTTATCCAGTTGATTCATAATTTCCCATCATTCCTTCATCAGAGTATCTATGGCATCATTGGCAACTAGAACGCTCACCACCTGTCCACACAGGGGCCTTTTCAATAGTTCCTAGCCCATAATACTCGGCAATATAATCACTTATAAAAATCAAGATGGACTCTCGTTGAAGATCAGCAAGATCAACCAACAGATCCATATAAAGAGCCATGGACTCATCCATTGAAGACCAGCAAGGTCAATCAACCAGATCCATGCCCGGTTTCACAAAACAACTCTTACTCCTTGTTCCAATATCTTCCTCGACGCACGCGTGGGTATCCTAGGCGACCCAGAGCCCGAGCACCGTATGGTCAGCACCCTCTAGGATCCTTCGCAGGTGACCTAGCGCTTCACTCATAGGCCGCTTCCTTGGTCCCTCATCCACCGTACCGGAAGCTCACCATTTTAATCGAACCGAGGCTGGTCAAGACCTCGGCCGACCTTGCTACGCGAGACGTCCTCCATTGACTCTCCGTCAGCAGTTGCAACTTTATCAGATAGGTCTCCACGACCTTAATCACAAGACGGTCAAAATGCTTTCCCAGCATTCTTGACATAAAACAGCCATTTACAAACAGCATTTACAACAGTTTACAAATACAATTTCTATATTAACTCTCATTTTTCCACATTATCCCTCATACAATCCACATTACTTATTCCACATTTCATTTATATGTGTACTCATCCAATCACATCATTTTCCATCTCTTCACTTCAGATTCCTTTACATCACATATCATATATTCACATCCATATCCACATCCATACATCCACATCCACATCCACATTCACATCCATACATCCACATCTACATGCTTATCTCCATTTTCACATCCTCATTTATACATCCACATCCCATATCCACATTCATACATACACATCCATATCCACATCCATATCCGCATTCATACATACACATCCATATCCACATCCACATGCATACATTCATTATCACGTCCTCATTCATACATCCACATCCACATACATACATACATCCACATCCACATTCCCATTCACATCTATACATCCACATCTACATCCACATTCACATACATCCACATCCACATTCCCATTCACATCTATACATCCACATCTACATCCACATACATACATACATCCACATACATACATACATACATCCACATCCACATTCCCATTCACATCTATTCATCCACATCTACATCCACATTCACATCCACATTCCCATTCACATCTATACATCCACATTCACATTCATACATCCACATTCACATCCAACGATCCATATCCACATTCCCATTCACATCTATACATCCACATCTACATCCACATTCACATCCACATTCCCATTCACATCTATACATCCACATCTACATCCACATTCACATCTATGCATATACATCTTCATGTATACATCTATTTTCACATTCATACATCCATACTCCCATCTCCACATCCACACATCCATATACATACATCCATTTCCACATTCCCATTCATATAACCCCATATGCCTTCACATCTAATCTTTTACATCACATCCATTCTTGCCCTATCACAACCCATATACATCTTATCCTATCACATACACTTCTTACCTCATCCCATACACATCTTATCACATCTTAATTCATCTTATCACCTCTTATACACCTCTTATCACATCCTATCACATCTTAATTCATCTTATCACCTCTTATACACCTCTTATCACATCCTATCACATCTCATATCTATTTATAGAATACAAGAGAATTCTTATATTTGATATAAGATTTCTTTACACATTTACTTATCCATAAATTCTATTTAAGGAGATTAATACTTCCGAAGTAAAATCAATCTTTTATGCATCTTCCTATGCATAAATTCATTTTAAATGAAAATGACACTTTTGAATTAAAATTCAATCTTTTATGCATCTTCCTATGCATAAATTCAATTTAGATGAGAATGACACTTTTGAATTAAAAATCAAATTTTTTATGCATCTTCTTATGCATAAATTCAATTTAGTAGGAATTACACTTTTAGAATAAAAGAATTTCTCTTATGCATCTAAGTTATGCATAAAATCCATTTATGAGGAAAATCACACTTTTAGTATAAAAAGAATATCTTTTATGCATACCTCTATGCATGAAATCCAATATGATAAAAGTAACACCCTTACAATAAAATAATCAACTTTTTATGCATACCTCTATGCATGAAATTCAAATTTGATAAAAGTAACACTTTTGATATAAAAATTTATCCATTATGTATACTTCTATGCATGAAATAAAAATGATAAAAGTAACACTTTTGATATAAAAATTTATCCTTTATGCATACTTCTATGCATGAAAATAAAAATAATAAAAATAACACTTTTGATATAAAAATTTATCCATTATGCATACTTCTATGCATGAAAATAAAAATAATAAAAGTAACACTTTTGATATAAAAATTTAAGCATTATGCATACTTCTATGCATGAAATAAAAATGGTAAAAATAACACTTTTGATATAAAAATTTATCCTTTATGCATACTTCTATGCATGAAAATAAAAATAATAAAAATAACACTTTTGATATAAAAATTTATCCATTATGCATACTTCTATGCATGAAAATAAAAATAATAAAAGTAACACTTTTGATATAAAAATTTAAGCATTATGCATACTTCTATGCATGAAATAAAAATGGTAAAAATAACACTTTTGATATAAAAACTTATCCTTTATGCATGATTAAAATTTAATTTCTCCATGATTATAATGAAATTCTTTCAATTTATCTAGGATGATAATTCCTAGAATATGGTAGGAAGTCCTCTTTTTATGCTTTGAATGAAATTATTTTATGCATAATTTTTATAAAAATTTTGCCATAGCTCCGCTGCTATGACTGATAAATCTCAATTTTTCTAAGGGATAAAGCTTATCATTAAGAAAAATAATTAAAATGATCTCTAATTGGATCATTAAACTATAATGGATTGAATCATCAATATGCATAAACTAAAAGTATAGAAAAAAACCATTAATTTGGCCTCAAGCATAGCTTAATCTTGGGTTAAGGAAAAACTTTATGAAAAGCTTGATTTGGATTGAGAATGGGTCATGAGTATGACCATTTCTTGAGTGAGAGAGAGAAATTACATAAAAACCATTAAAATTTAAACATAAATGAAAATTAACTTCAATAGCATTTATTAAATTATGTAACTCTTCACTACTATTCACCAATTAACTTTAATAGCATTTAAAAAAAAACCATACCAATTAAGCTTCTCAAGCTTGAGAGGGGTTGAGAAGAGAGAAACATTGAGAAATTATAGAAAAGATCAATATTCACTAATTACCTTCCAAATTGCTTGATTCTTTGTTCACGGTAGAGGCCCCCAACCAATCAATTGGTTAAGTATGTTGATGGAGCCACTAATGGAGATTGAAGAAAGAGGGAAGCTCCAAAAACTAGTGAATTATTAAATGAATTCACAGTTCTTGGCTTAGGTGGAGTAGAGTAACGATGCATAAATACTATATATTTTTCAACAAGGGTGAGGCTTCTATTTATAGGAAAAATTGAGCTCCTAACCAAACAAACTGATTCTAGAATTTTCTAAATCAGTTTGGTCAATATTTGACCATTTTTAGGTCAGTTAAGCTAACTTTTTGGAACTAGACTTGAATGAGGAGAGAGGAGAGATGAAATATCTCAATTTTTATGAGTTTAAAACTCATTCAAGCATGTGAAATATGCACCTCCTTTAAAGAACTCCCCTTCCTTACATGTGTCATATTTTTAATATTGCTCATAGTTTTTTTACTAATAAACCTTGTACATTTTCAACTCTTCATCTTATGTGAAATATGCACCTCCTTTAAAGAACTCCCCTTCCTTACATATGTCATACTTTTAATATTGCTCATAATTTTTTATTAATAAACCTTGTACATTTTCAACTCTTCATCTTATGTGAAATATGCACCTCCTTTAAAGAACTCCTCTTCCTTACATATGTCATACTTTTAATATTGCTCATAATTTTTTACTAATAAACCTTGTACATTTTCAACTCTTCATCTTATGTGAAATATGCACCTCCTTTAAAGAACTCCCCTTCCTTACATATGTCATACTTTTAATATTGCTCATAGTTTTTTTACTAATAAACCTTGTACATTTTCAACTCTTCACCTCATGTGAGCATTTACTCATTTTTGGGTATTTTCTTTTTACAAGTTGGATTTATCTCCTCCCTACACATGGATTGATGCTATTGGTCCATAGGAACCTTAATTGGACCATAGTCTAAAGATTTCTGAAAATCTAGACCCTTAGGCTAAGGTTCTTTATAGCTATTTTCAATTAATTCCAATTGCACATTGGAAAATTCTTTTTGAATTTCTGTTTCAGGGGAACTCATCTGAATTAGAAGAGATATTTTTCTATCCAAAAATATTCAAAATCTGAATATTCTCTCTCTAGAATATTTTTCTCTCTCTAGGCTAAAACAGATAGAAACAAGGTCTTTATATTTCTGAAGAGGGATTGATTACAGGGAAAGATACTAGACATCAAAAAGGGGGTGGGGGAGGAATCTTACAGGTCAAAGAAGGTGTGATTGCCAATACTAGTGGAGCTTCATCTTCGAAGCAAGAGAATGCCTTAGTGTGACTGGTGGTATTGTCATGGGGTAGAGGTAGAGGCAACATGCGAGGTCGTGGTGGTCGAGGCCAAGGCTGAGGTGGACAGAAGAACTATGACCAACATAGTCAACAATTTTAGCAGCAAAATGGACCATATTGGGGTGCATATGCTAGAGGCAAGGGGAGCAATCGAGGCCACGGTGGACAACACCACCAAGCACGAAAGCCAGGTTCATGTAACTACTGTGGTATACCATGCGTATGAATGTTGGAAGAAGCAAGCTGATATACCGTCAGGCAAGCTACCGCAAAGCAATTATGCATCTAGTGATCAGTCTCACAAGAAGCAGGGGATCTTTTGGTTATAGATCATGTCATGAATGTGGTGCATGCATGTGAGGATGATTGGTATATGTAGACTCTAGAGCTTCCAATCACATGACACCAAATGCAGAGTGGTTTGAGAAATTGAAGCCAACCCAATGTACATAGTTTGTGCATACTAATAACTCACGGCATGAGATTACACATATGGGAAATGTGCCAATTAAATCATTGTCTGGAAAGAGTCAAAAGCTTGCCAATGTTATACGTGTGCCTGGCATAAAGAGGAATCTTGTCTCAGTGGGTCAAATGACAGAAAGAGGCTATGAAATTTGGTTCAATCAGAAGGATTGTCAAGTGTTTGACACAAATCAAAACATGCGGGTAGCTTCCCCCACTGGAAAAAATATTGGTCGTGTGTTTAAATTGGAAGCGGTAATACTAGAAGTAAAAGCCCAAATGTATGCCTTAACCAATGCTGAAATTTCAAACATAGAGATGTGGCATAAACGCATTGGTCACATGAACTACCAAAGGTTTAAAATGTTGCCAAATTCTAGTCTTGTGACAAGTATACCATCCTTTAAGGTGGCTGGTCCGTCATGCGTATGTGAAGCATGTCAGTTTTGTCACGTGCATCCCGCACTTGGATGCCACGTAGACATATATGAACAAGAAGGTACAGGACCTGGGGTGGAAAACTAGTCCCATGTGAGCCCAGTTAGGGATGAGTCAGCTAGGGTTCCACTCCATTCGTGCGAGGTTAGGTGTGCATTGTCCTGCACATGCATCCAAGGTCAGGTGTGCATTGTCCTGCACATGAAGCAGTGCCAGTCCACGCTGTGAGTCTCCCTCTGTAATGATGTCAGTTGCTCTGTGTGTTTGGTCTGTGACCAGATGCTAGACAACTGTATAGGTTGCATCATGTAGAAGGGGGCATCCATTAGGGCTACCCGAGAAAGGGGTATTATGCCCCATGTTTGGGTAGGGGGTAGGCCTTAGGCCACCCCAAGGGGCCCATGGCCCTTGCCCACTAGCCTAAGGAGGGGTTGGGCAGGCTGTCGGCTAGCCCAAGAGGGCTTGTCCAGGCAGCATAAATCAGTCGACCAGCATCCTAGAAGAAGGGGTATATAAACCCAATGCATAAATCAGTCCTAGCTATCTCATATTTCACCAAGTGCTTAAGCCACTCAAGGGTCCAGAACATCCAAGGAGAAGCTAACACAAGGGTGGAATCTGCAGGTTAAGGGTAGAGGATTCTCCTCAGTCAAGAAGGTTCAGATTCAGTCTTTTATTTCAGATTTTGCATCATTCTAATAAAAGCAAATACACCATCCGCCCGTAGTGGGGGCCCTATAGAGGGTATTCAGGACCCAATATTGTGTCCTCTTCTCCCTCCCTCCCTCCCTCCCTCTCTCCCTCCCTCTCTCTCTCTCTCTCTCTCTCTCTCTCTCTCTCTCTCTCTCTCTCTCTCTCTCTCTCTCTCTCTCTCTATTTTATGCACATCTATATTCAGTTTTGTGCGTTATTCTTGTCGTGAAAAGTGTGCTGATTTCTGAGCATTGATGTTACCGATCTTCCCTGAAGATTTCGCATGTTATAGTGGTATCAGAGCCTACTTCAAGTGTAAAGATTTAGCAAGAAACCAATATTTTTTCTCGCGCATGTGGTTGGTTTTTAGACTCCGGTGGACCATCCCTTTCAGAGTGACTCTTGTCTCTTGAAGGACGGTTGGTTTTCAGCCTCCGAAAGTCTCCCACACACACATAGTGGATGGTTAGATTGTGCTCTAGAAAGGAGGTGCATTTTCCTGCTATGGCGAGCTTCGACGACGAGAGAGACCAAGAACCTTGGGACCAAAGTGCACCAGGCAGCCCAGCTAGGGCATCAGGCATGAGTGTAAAAGAGATGTTCTACCAAATGATGCGAGCAATCGCAGAGACGAGAGTACCAAGTTGGAAGAGCAAAAGGCATAGATACTAGCTCTGGAAGAGCGCACCCATTCTCCAGTTGCTCCGCGTTTTCCATCTCGTTGGAAGAGAAAAAGGCATAGATACTAGCTCTGGAAGAGCGCACCCATTCTCCAGCTGCTCCGCGTTTTCCATCTCGTCCTCCCTCTCCTTCTGTTTCCCAGATTCTAGATCCTCTACATAGGGACTCTCTTGAAGGGTCATGACTGTAGCAGCCGAGTTCGATGCTTGGGTTGCAGATGCATGCATTGGAGAACCGACAACAACAAGAAGATGATGCCATGTGACGTGTGGAACATGAGCGATACCTTGCGGCTTTGGATGCAAGATTGATACCAACGGCTTCCTCAAATCATTTTCTTGAGAAAATTAATTTCAGGAATGGTAAACTCGACCCCACAACTCTTTATTCATGGTTACATCAATTTGAAGCTTAATTTGCCATAGTTAGAAAAAATGATATTGACAGGGTGATCTTAGCTAGTTGGTACTTGAAAGGTGAGGCCGTTCCTTGGTAGACCCAGTGGGCTCATGCCCACACCAAATTAGGTATGGCAGCTTATGTGGACGAGTTTGTTCGTGACCTTAAGCAGCAGTTTCTATCGCCCCATTACCTTGAGCGACTCGAAGATGCATTTAGGGAAGCGCGTCAGAACACGCAACTAGTCCTTTAGTTTGCCAATAAAATTTTAAACTTATGTTTGCAGTTAGGCTTATCTGATATGGACAAGAAAGGGCAATTCCTGTATGGTCTTGATAGGAAAATCCACTAGGAGGTGCATATGTTTAGGCCAGCCACCTTCGAGGATGCACTCTTGCTTGCGCAGAGTGCTGAAATGAACCACAATGGCGGAAAGACCGACTTTCTAGCCGGCTACTCCCAAGGCTACCACTCAGGGGGGAAAAAGGCCAAAACCAGATGGGTTCTTTCCCAGGACAGAGCACGGGAACCTGTGGCTCCAAGAACTCGACCAATACGTCCAAGCTTACTCTAGACCAGAAAGCGAAGGCAGGCAAGACCAGTGGTGGCAAGTTGAGTGTTGAGGAGATTTCTCAGTGTACGAGAAGGAGGGTAGGTGTTTATTTTGTCATACAAAAGAAAACACTTCTCGGGAGTGTCCTAAGAAGACTACTGCTCCAAAGAATGCTGCCTCAGCCTCCACGGCTTCAGTGGGGTGAGCCCTGCTCCCAAATAGCAAAAGGGATCCCATGACCAGGAGTATGAGTGCAATGAATTGCTCAAAAGAACTTTGGCTACATAGGTGTCCAGAGAGTCGTTGTCTTGTTTGACAGTGCGGCGGTAACGTGGTCATGGAACAGGCCGCTTGGCGTGCCCGTTTCGTCCTGACTTTCGTGGACAAGAAAGTTGAGGGTTTTAGCACAGGCATGATAACGTGCGTCAAGTATGAAGCTCTTGGTGCTAATTTAGTTATTTAGGGCATAGCGTTTGTGCGTGATTTTATGGTTTGCCCTCTTGTAGGAGTAGACATAATATTGGGCATTCAGTGGTTTCACAAGTTCCTTCCTGATGTCAAAAGTGGGACAAGCACACTTTCCAGATTAGTTGGAATGTGTCCAACGCCCCAGTGACCATTAAGTGTGAGCTAGGAATCCTGAACTTTCCAATCATAATCCACTTATTACAAGCTAAACGAGCAATTAGGAAAGGCACACATTGTGCGATGATTTACATCCATACTGCCTAGACGGTAGCCAGTGCTTCCGGGAAGTATTTGGCTCTCCATGAAAAGTTCCAGAAGATTTTTCTTCAGGATAGTCTTCCTCCCTAGATCCCCCCGTGAGGACCATAAGATTGATCTCCTCCCAGGCTCAGAACCCCTGAGCAAGTTTCCATATCGCCTTTCCAAGGCAATGGAATCAGAGTTGGACCACCAACTCCAAGAATTGTTGCAATCTGGCTTCATTCTCCCCAGCGTGTCACCATTTGTAGCACCGATCCTGTTTGTCAAAAAGAAAGATGGGTCTTCTCATTTGTGTGTTGATTATCGTGTACTCAATAAGATGACTATCAAGAGTAGATTCCCGATGCCTCGAATAGATTATATTCTTGAGAGGCTGAACGGGGCTAAGGTGTTTAGTCCTGAAGTTGTTGGAAAGCAACGAGCTCTATGTCAATGAGAAGAAGTCAGAATTTTATTTGTTTGAGGTTCATTACCTTGGATACATAATTAGTGCAGAAGGCATTCGACTTGATCTAGCCAAGGTGGCCTGAGATTGTAAATTGGAAAGTACCTCAGATCACTTATGACCTCAGATCCTTTGTGGGTATATGCCAGGTATACTCCACTGACATAGACAAGTTTTCTGACCTCTCGTATAGCGGATCTCACCACCGATCCACTAAAGGGTGTCAAGACTAAAAGGCAATGGATTCGAATGACTCCACGAGCGTTGAAGGCATTCAAGAACCTCAAGGTGGCTTTATCAGAAGCGCCTTGTTTAGCACTTACCTTGTGGGACGAGCCATTCTAGGTGATCATCGATGCGAGTAACATCGCAATTGGAGGTGTATGACAATAGAATGGTTATCCAGTAGCTTACATGTCTCGTAAGTTATTGCCCGCACAGAAAAGAATTACTCCATCTACGATTGGGAACTCCTCGCAGTTATATAGGCCTTGAAACATTGGAAACATTTTCTTTATGGCCGTGACTTTGAGGTTCGCATTGACCATCAAGCATTACACTGGATTTAGACAATGCCAAGTGCACAGTGGAGTGATCGATAGCACCGCTGGAGCTAGATATTCCAACAATTTGGTGGTATGACTGAGTACCTTCCAAGAAAGGCCAATCCAGTGGTGGCCGATGCTTTGAGTCGGAAGGGACATATAACTTTGATTTAGACCATTAGACTCAACCTTGTTGGTATGGGACTAAATGACATGAAGCACACGTACACGGATTCTGAGGAATTTGGTACACATTGGGAACATGTATTGGATGCCATAGGATCATGACACTTTTTGATACGTGATTGGTTGGCTTTTCTACTACAAAGGCCAACTGTGTGTCATAAAGTCATTCAGGGAAACTCTTCTCCTCCATGACTTCCATGACACCATTATTGGTGGTCATAGGGGCATGAATTTGACTTTGGAGAAGTTAGAATGGTAATACTATTGGCCAAAGATGAGGTGAGATGTGTTTTCATATGTATAACACTGTGATATTTGTCAAAAGGTGAAAGGTCCTCATGGGAAGAAGATAGGGTTGTTATAGCCCTTGCCAATTCCTGAGGGATCTTTCCAAGATATTTTGATGGATTTTATGACGAATCTGCCTCCCAGTGCGGGTAAGCGTAATACTCAGTGCTTGACTATAGTTGATAGATTTAGCAAATTTCTTATGCTTATTCCATGCAGGGCCAATGTGACCGCCAAAGATGTTGCCCATTTGTTCATTCGGCATTGGTACCCGATTGGCGGGATCCCTAGGAGCATAGTGTCAGACCGAGATGCCAAGTTTACCAGTCATTTTTGGAGGGCATTGTTTGATAACTTTGGTACTAAATTGAAATTTTCCAGTGAATTTCACCCACACAGACGGACGGCCAGACAGAAATCTACAACCAGTTGGCCTTTGATGTGCTGAAGTGTTATGTCCATGATCAGGTCCACGATCAGCAAGGTAAGTGGGAATCTTGTTTGCCTTTAGTTCAAGGTGTTTTTTGAATGATTCTTTTTCTCCAGCTATTGGCAGGACTCCATATGAAGAAGTGTTTGGAAGACCATTCCATCTTCAGTACTTGAAGCGAACAGATTGATGAAGACTTACGAGGAGATTTTAGAGTCAATAAAAGACAAGTTAGCTAAAGCGTAGGAGGCCTACACTCGACAGGCCAACAAAGACCAAAGGGATATGAAGTTTTCAAAAGGTGATTGGGTGTATCTTTGGATTATGAAGCAAACGTTGAAACAGGTGGGCAAGCGATGCCCAAAGTTGTCATTTAGGAGCTTCGGACCTTTTCCCATCTAGAGAAAGATTAACAAGGTTTGAATGAAGTTGAAGCTACCTCCGAGTTGGACTATGCACGATGTGTTCCATGTCAGTTGGTTAAAACCGTATGTAGGTCCGATCCCTTGAGAAGTGAAAGACGAAGCGGAACCAGATATCATCGACGATGAAGCTGAAGTGATGGTTCTAGAACAGATCCTTTTGTACCGCTTCAAGCATTGCTCAAGCGGAAGGCAAAGACAATTCCTCACAAAGTTTCAGGACTGAGGGACCCACAAAGTTTCAGGACACTGAGGGACCCACAAAGCGGTATAGCTTGACAAAGCGTTTATCTGGCTTTATTGATTGACAGATTATTTGGAGGCTATGCAGCTTGCTTCCATCACATTAAGCAGAAGGGGATGCCACATGCATCCTGCACGTGGATGCCACATACATCCTGCACTTGGATGCCACAAAGACATATTTGAATAAGAAGGTGCAGGACCTAGGGTGGAAAACTGGTCCCATGTGAGCCCAGTCTGGGGGGATGAGTCAGCCAAGGTTCCACTCCATTCGTCCGAGGTCAGGTGTACATTGTCCTACACATGAAGTAGTGCCAGTCCGCGCTGTGAGTCTCCCTCTAGAATGATGTCAGTTGCTTGTGTGTTTGGTATGTGGCTAGATGTCAGACAACTGTGTAGGTTGCATGTAGAAGGGGGCATCCATTAGGGCTACCCCAAAAATGGGTATTATACCCCATGTTTGGGCAAGGGGTAGGCCTTAGGCCACCCCAAGGGGCCCAAGGGTTGGTATGTGGCTAGATGTCAGACAACTGTGTAGGTTGCATGCAGAAGGGGGCATCCATTAGGGCTACCCCAAAAATGGGTATTATACCCCATGTTTGGGCAAGGGGTAGGCCTTAGGCCACCCCAAGGGGCCCAAGGGTTGGTATGTGGCTAGATGTCAGACAATTGTGTAGGTTGCATGTAGAAGGGGGCATCCATTAGGGCTACCCCAAAAATGGGTATTATACCCCATGTTTGGGCAAGGGGTAGGCCTTAGGCCACCCCAAGGGGCCCATGGCCCTTGCCCACCAACCCAAGGAGGGGCTGGGCACAGCAGCCCAAGAGAGCTTGTCCAGGTAGAGGACTTGCCTCTGGGCCAGCCCAGCCAATCGGCTAGCCCATAGGGCAGCCAATACTACTGGCAGCAGCCAGAGCCCAGAAGGCTGCCCATCAGCATGCACAAAGTGGCCAGGCATTATAGGTGTGAACACATGGTATTTTTAACATTTAATGCTCCTTTAAACAGGTTGTGGGTTTTTTCTCAGCAAACCAATTTGGATAAAACCAGTCGACTAGCATCCTAGAAGGTGTATATAACCCCAGTGCATAAATCAGTCCTAGAAATCTCATATTTCACCAAGTGCTGAAGCCACTTAAGGGGCCAGAAAAGCCAAGGAGAAACTAATGCAAGGGTGGATTTTGTAGGTCAAGGGTAGAGGATTCTCCTCAGCCAAGAAGGTTCAGGTTCAATCTTTTATTTCAGATTTTGCATTATTCTAATAAAAGTAAATACACCATCCGTGGTGGGGGCCCTACAGAGGGTATTCGAGACCCAATACTATGTCCTCTTCTCCCTCTCTCTCTCTCTCTCTCTCTCTCTCTCTCTCTCTCTCTCTCTCTCTCTCTCTCTCAAGTCATACATGTCACATTTGAAAGTATTTGGGTGCATATGCTATGTACACATTTATGATGAGAAGAGGAAGAAACTAGATCCGAAAGCTGAAAAGTGCATCTTTCTTGGTTATGCATTGAATACAAAAGGTTACCAGTGTTACAATCCGGCTTCGCATGAATTGCACATAAGCTGTGATGTTGTAGTTGATGAATTGAACTCATGGTACAAAACTAGTGAATATAGTGTTGGAAGAGAATGCTCGAGATGCATCTCATGGATAGCCTAGTGCAAACACTCAGATGGCAAGTGATAATGGAGTTACTAACAATAATAATGTCAATCCATGGTTAGGTAGATTAAGGGGTGATATTACAACTTGGAGCACGTGGAAATGCACGAAGTATGGGTGATATTATAGCTGAAAATCAGTAAATAAATGCTAGTGTACATGGTCATCTTTGGCGCCAACAAGTCTGAATGCATATAGAGTTGGTAGTACTAAACAGATGGGCAAAAAATTACAGTTGATGGTAGCCCTACTGTGACCAATGGTGCTGTTGTTTTAGAGGATGAAATGGGCTTAAACGGAAGCCATAATGATGTATCTTAGAGTAATGCACTATTCAAAAGCACTAGAGTGCGATACCCTGTCAATAGGCTTACCTATGGTGGTTTTATGAAAGCACATTATGCATACATGTCAAAGGTAGTGCAAGAAAAAGAACCAGAGATGTTGGACGAAGCACTTCAAAGCCCAAAGTGGATTGAAGCCATGGATGAAGAAATGAATGCATTGGAAAAGCAGGGTACTTGGACACTTGAAGAACTACCCGAAGGGAAGACATCTATCGGATGATGCAAGTGGGTGCATAAGATAAAATGGAATGCTGATGGTTCAGTGAGCATGTACAAGGCAAGGCTAGTTGCCAAGGGTTATGCTCAAGAGTATGGTATAGATTATGAGGAGACCTTCAGCCCCATAGCAAAGATGGCTATAATTTGCACAGTGGTTACATTGGCCACAACCAACAAGTGGAAATTTCATCAAATGGATGTTAAGAATGTATTTCTTAATGGAAAATTAATAGAAGAGGTGTACATGGAGCAACCATCGTGGTATGTTCCCCATGCATTAGCCGATCGCCTTAATTCGTCAAACCGCGAGAAGAGCTGCTGATTTTTGTGATTTCGTCGGTGCCCTGTTTCTAGAGAAAACCCTAGACCTACACTTACAGAAGGTGAATTAATCTAATTCCTCTTAGCCCCTCCAGGGGTTTTCAAGAATTCTCTACAAGCCTATGACCTCAGAATCTTGAAATTCTTCAAACGAGAAGTGGAATCTCTGCATCAAATCTTCAAGTGACTTTGGTAAAATAGAGATTAAGCATTTAATGTTTGGTCAAATCTTTTGTTTCTTGGCTTGATCCTCTACTAGACTAACTGCTATTGATGCCTTTGAAAGGATTTGAGCTCATTTGAACTCTAAGGTACCAGATCTGGTCTCCCCGTACACTCTATTTTTTTGCACACAAAATAGGAAATTATTTCACTAATCAATGATTAATTAGCACTAATCACTACATTTTGGTGCAATTGATGGTTCTAATTTACCATTGGGTATTTGATACATATCTCTATCACTTTAGATTGCAATTTGGAGATGGTTTGATATCCCAACCATTCAGTACAAATCAAATACCCTTGGCTTTATGCAAATTTTGGTGTATTCATGCTTGTAAATCTGTTGTAATCATCATTTAACACCATATTTGAGTTGTAAAAGGGTAGATACTACCCTTGAATCTTGAATTGGATCAAGAGGTAAGACCCCCTTCACATTATCATCAGCACTGTACAAGAAATAGCTAAATTTAACAAGGAGCAGTTCCATACATGGTGGCTAACAAAGACCATGTATTTGCTCATGAGGAAGAATCTGTGGGGGCTAGTTGAGGGAAGAGATGAATGTCCAGAGGAGCATGGGAAGGATGAGTGGAAGAGCAGGAATGAGAAGCATAAGGGCTCATTGTACTTAGCTTAAATGATGAAATCATTCACCACATTGCAGGGATACAATGGGCTAAAGATGCATGGGATGAACTTAACAAATTGTTTGGCACTCAAGCAAAAAATTCAAAGATAAATCTTCTAATGCAATTCTTCAAACTTGACATGAAGGAAAGTAAACCTCTAACCACACACTTGAACAAATACAAAATCATTAAGCAACAATTGGTAGCCATTGGGAAGAAGGTAGAAGATGACGAGGCACTAGCAGTGCTTCTAAAGAGTGTGGACAAGGGAGAGTATGAGAACATTGTGGAAACCTTAAAGAATGTACCAGATTTGAAGCTACATGAGATAGAAGGAGCTCTACTAGAGCAAGAGAATAAGGTCAAAGAGAAGAAAGGGTTGGACCCCACAACTGGAGAGGAGAAGGCATTCTGCACCCAAGGAGGCCTCGCACGAGGACGAGGACAAGGACGAGGAAGAGGCAGGGGAGGAGAAAGGACCTTCACTTTGCCACAACTGTGGGGGAAGCCAGGACATATGGCTAGAGACTGCTCAGCAAACCAAATGAAGAAGGATCGACATCAGCAAACTTCATGGTGGACCTTGGAGTGGAGGTTGGTCCCTCACACGATGGAAGTAGGGTGGGTGTGGCTACTAGTCCTTGCACGACTAATAGCCCAAGTATGGGAACTTTGCATATTTTGATGTGAAGCCATGGGATGACCTACATTGGTTTGGTGATGTGGCTACACCTGATGCTTTGATACCAATGTTACATAGTGGAAGCTTTCATGCCTTTAATGCCCTTAAATACCTTGTAGGAATATTAATGCAAAACACATGAAAGAAGAGAGAGAAATAAATAGGTTTTCTAGTATATGTATTATGTACATGTAAAAAGGTTACATTTATGCTTGGCCATAGGGCTACTAACTACTTATGACCAATTTTCCAAAGGGAGAAAGGTAAAATGTTGCAAAAGATGCTACTTCTATCATATAGTCTTCTAGAATGTTGGTCACATTGTGATGGTGTCGGGCCTATTCTCGATGTCCATAACTGAGGAAAATGTAACATTAAATGATATGTTTCTCATGTGTGGGGTATTCATGTTGCCCATTCTCCATATGATGCAGCCATTAAGATGCTACATGCCCTAAATGCACCTAAAGCTAGCTAATGAGGGATTTAGATCTAGGATTAGCCATGGTACTGCCTTGTGCACCTGACATCCCCTCTTGCCGCCTGAAGGAGGCTAAAGGAGGCTTAAGGAAGGCTTGGGACTACATAAGCTCAGCAAAATGAGAATGATGGTGGAAAGGGAAGTCAAAGGTTACCCAACACTACTAAACCAAGCCAAATCAAGGTGGATTTATCACTATGTGCAAATCAACTTTAGTTCTCATGCCATGAGAGTAGACCGACATTCTCATGCCATGAGAATATGGACCATAAAAAGGATATCAATAAATAAGTTACACTTTCTAACTCTCATCAGACATTCTTGTTTGTCTCACTAACTTAAGTCCAAACAAGTATACCGACATCTAGTCAGCATGCCTTAGAGCACCCCTAAGATTCCCAATTACCCTTTGTCTTGGACACAAGCTATAAGGCCCTGCTCTCACTAGCCTACTAAAAACCAACCTGATTATTATTGCTTTATTTTTATAAGAGGATGCCATTACCACACCAAAGAAAAAACAATCTTTGAACTTAATTAATTGAATATGACCCTTTGACTTTGAAAGAGGAAGAGTTCACCCCAACAAAGCCTATGTGGAGAAGTGCATAAAGGAGCTAGAAAGAGAGCTTAGAGAGTCCCATAAATGAAGAATCATTTGGGGAAGTACATGGACTAGGTGGAAGGCCACATAGTCCTTAATGAGGTCGACACCACAAACAAAGGCCCAATAAGTTTCCAATACCACTCTCTAGAAATCATTATTTTCATGCAAGCTTTGGATGTGTAGATAGGCTAGAAGTCATGGGTTTAAAAGAGACATGTGTAGTGAAGATAAATTGTGTGTGTAGATTTCCTAAGAGCTATGACATGTGTAGTGAATGATAAACCGTGTGTGTAGAATTCCTAAGTGCTTTGACATAGGCACTAAGTTTGGTAAAGTTACCAGGACTAAAGTATAGGTAAAGATGATAACTCTTCACACCATACACAACACATTAGCAATACCTTTTATATTTGTCACTTAAGCCTAAATACCCTAAGCCATACTTCAATAAGAGAGCCACTTACATGCATCATGGTCGCATCTTCTTCAGTCTACTTGTGTCCTCTCTGCAACCGCCTTCCCACAATCGTAAGGTGTGGTAGTAGCTACTAGTGTCTCAGTAATTGCAACTAGCTCTTGAATGGTGAAAGAGCTCTTGAATGGTAATTGCAACTAGCTCTTGAATGGTAATTGCAACTAGCTCTTGAATGGTGAAAGAGCTCTTGAATGGTGAAAGGTACCTCCATCTACCTAGTGATTCGTCTCCTCTACATAGAGTCAATAAACTCTCTAATCTAATTTTTTGTATAGAAAAAGACATGAAGGCCATGGAAACCAAAGAAACATACATCTACTAAGATCTGCCTAAGCAAGATCAACAATCTGGTAATGGTAGGATCCATAGTTAGGAGCACGGGAAATGTTAACTATATCTAACAAAGCAGGCTGCCTAGGGTGTGCAAAAACAAGCTAATATAGAGATCTAAGAGGGTGCATTTGTAGGTATGAAAATGCACCCTCTACTATAAGTATCTAAGAGGGTGTGCAGGTATGCAAGCAGCTTTGGAAAAAAGGTGGGACATAGAGCACAATGTAGAAATGAAAAATTTGAAGTACAGTTGCTCTATAGTATACCTTGTTATTTGATGGGAATCGTTGGCAGTGTCACTTATTAGCGACACAAATCTAGCGACACTCTTTGTGTCGCTAAGAAACACATGTAACTGTTTTTTAAAATGAGGATATTACTTGCTTATAATGTCGCTACAAGAGTCGCATAGTGACACTCGTAACTTTTGCGCTAGGGTGTTGCTTTATGCCCAAATGCCTTAGTGATACTCACTAGAGCCAGTGCAATGTCAAACATGCCTCTAGATTTACTAGAAGGTAGTAGAAGAGAAGTCAAAGAAAAAAATGATCAATTTTGTAAGACTCAACAAAATCTATGAAGGCAGTATGAAATTGATGTCAAAGCATGGCAGTTAAAGGAGAAGAAGATGATGAGTATTATTGCTCAGGTAGTGAATCAAGTTATAATTCCACACATTGAACATTGTGAATCAGTTAACTCATATGTGGAAAACACTTTCAAGCATGTTTGAAAGTGTGTCAAAAGATACGACTCACATGAGAATTGCATGGGATTGAGAAGAACTTTTAAGTGTTTGACTATGTTGCATACAACTCAGAGGAGAGTTGCATACGATTGGGAAGAAGAACTTGTTAGTTTTTGAATCTTGTGAGATATAACTTAGTGGAGAGTTGCATATACGATTGAGAAGAAGAAATTGTTAGTGTTTGAAAGTGTGTCAAAATCTTGCAAGATATAACTCAGAGGAGAGCTACATACGATTGAGAAGAAAAACTTGTTAGTGTTTGACTATGCTGCTGCAAAGATCAGAGGTATATGTGATCAATTGGTCATGATTAGTGAGACAAACAAAGAGATGTGCATTAGAGGTCTTGAAAGAGACTTAAAGATGTTCAGAGAACATTTATCTGCTCTCAAGATCAGTTTTGCCAAACTTTGAGGAACTTGTGGCAAAGGTTATTCTTGTTCTTGAGGGGAAAATAATTGGGGGAATCTCATCAAAAGAAGATTGGAGTGATGAAAGAGCTCTATATATTGGTGATTCTTGAGATGATTCTTGAGGAAGAGGCTAGGGAAGCTCATCAAAAGAAGATTCGAGTGATGAAAGAGCTCTATATATTGGTGATTCTTGAGATGATTCTTGAGGAAGAGGCCAAGGACAAGGACATCAAGGCCAAAGAGGTGGCAACTTTGGAAGATGTCAAGATAATAATAGCCATGATGACTCCACAGATAGGGGAGTCAAAGGAACACTCAAAGAGGATGAGGTGGCAACTTTGGAAGATGTCAAGATAATAATAGCCATGATGACTCCACAGATAGGGGAGTCAAAGGAACACTCAAAGAGGATGAGGTGGAAGACAATCCTTAAATCAAGGAGGTTGTAATGGTAGAAGAAGACAAAATAACAAAGATCCTTGCAGCTATTGTGGGAAGATGGGATATTGGGCTCAAGATTGCTATTTGAGGCAAAGAGACATTAGGAATGGTACTTTGATGTAAGGGAATTATGCCTCGATAGAAGGAGAGAAGAAGACAAACATAACTTGTTTGCTATGTGTCATTAGTTTTAGTGGTGGAGTTTTTGGAAAAAGACAAATGGTATATAGATTCCTGCATGTACAAATCACATGATTAGAAAAGAAGAATTGTTTACATCAAAAAAAGAAGTCACTAAGAAGACGAGTGTATCCACTAAAGATGATAAACCACTAAACAAGAAGTCACTAAGAAGATGAGTATATCCACTAAAGATGATACACCACATCCTGCTACTCATATTGGAAGCATACCTTTGGAGATTCCCAAAGGAGGAGTTCAACATTTAAGCGATGTTCTTTATATTCCAAGCATTACAAGCAACTTGGTGTCAATTGGACAAATTATAGAGCAAAATATGTTAATAATAATGAGGTAATAATGAATCCAAATGATTTTTGTGCAAGATTATAACGAACTCAAGGTTTTGGCAAGAGGTGAAAAAGTTGGAAGGATGCTTATTTTAGATGTCATGCCTATGTCAAAGGCATGTGCATATACAAGAAGGTCATCTATTTTAGAGATTGAGCTTTGGCACAAGAGACTTGGTCTATTGATTGAAAGAGATAGCTTATAAAGGTTTGGTAAAGGGATTGCCAACTCTTAAGGAAAATCATTGTCTAGATTATGTGAACCATGTGAGAAAGCAAAGTCAAGAAAGCCTTTCAACACAAGAAGGATATATTCATCAAAAGCCTTTGGAGCTTATATTAGAGGAGCAAGATTTTACATAACCTTCGTTGATGACTATCAAAGGAAGGTTTAGATATATTTTTTGAAATCTAAAAGAAAAGCTTTTAATAACTTTCTAATTCAAAGCATAAGTAGAAAAGAAAATTGGTCTCAAGATCAAGGTATCATTTAAAAGACAGTTGACTCCAAGATACATGCCACAAAGAGATGGAATGGCAGAAAGGAAGAATTGGCACATTGCAAAGATGGCAAGAGCCATTTTATATGAGAAAAAAATACCAAACTACTATTGGAAAAAGGAATGTGATTATGTAGTTTTTTTTAATTAATTAATCTTCAACATTGATTGATCCAAACAAAAGATAAGTTCACAAGACAAAAGTCTGATGTGGAAAACTTGAAAATCTTTAGATGCTCATGTTATCCACATGTGCTAGATGAGATACGAACAAAGCTTGAGCTAAAAGCTTTGAGATGTGTTTTCATTAGAATTGATTTACAAAAGGGTGTCTACAAATGCTATGATCCTACAAACATGAAGATGTAAGCCGATAGAGATGTTAACTTTGATGAGATGCGTGGATGGTATGCCAAGCATGAAGAGATCATCATCAGATATAATCCAAGTGAAGTTCAACCTTTACGCAAACAAGAAAAAGAGGAGAAGATGTCTCCATGGAAAGAAGGCCTTCGCACTATCACTAGTGAACCACGCACTAGTGGTACTCAAAAAATGATTCCTTAAATCAATCAAGGGAGTGAAAATATGGAAGAAATTCAACCTTGAAGATCTACAAGGGTAAGACATCTAGTGTAAAGATTAACGGGTGGTTGCAAGATGAGGGTATTCACTTTGGTTCACTCTCTCTAAAACTGGGACATTCACGCATCTCGGGCGGAGTACCTCGATCGTGATATTGCCATCAATTAAAACACGACACATGCCTCCCAAGCCTAAAATGACATATCTCGAACGAGATACCAACTAATGCCATGCTAGCAGGTCCGAGTTTCTAGTCATCATCCATGTCACCAGTATAGGTCACCGCCACCACACTATCTCGATCGAGATATTCATGCCACTTGGATCCACATCAATGTCACGGTGTATCCCCCTAGACACACCACTCAAATGTACATTCAGCATATTTGACTAGCCCATCTCCACCGTCCACATATCTCAAACGAGATATTGAAATAAAATCTTGACCATTGAAATAAAATCTTGACCATTGAAATACCTCGTTCGAGGTATAGAGATGCAATCTCATCCATCCACATATCTTGTTTGAGGTACAGAGATGAAATCAAGACCGTTTAAAAACCTTGAACGAGGTTCATCTACAAAATCTGACCCGTCCATTCATGCACATTTGAAGATGTGATCCCAGTCGTTTAAATATCTCGATCGAGGTATTAAATGAATCTCGATCCTCAAACATACCTCGATTGTGGTAATGACTTAAAATCTAAGCCGTCCATTTACCTCAACGAGATACTGAATTCAAATATCAACCGTCGATCCTTCACCAACCCTAAAATTAAGTGCGTATCTTGTCCGTTTGTCTCACTAACCCTAAAATCCGCCGGAGCGTACATCTTGCAAATCCTAAAGTGCATGATGCCACCGAACTCGTTCGAGGTTATAAAACTAGAAAAAAAAATTGCCTCATTATCAGAAGTCGTTTTCACTCTCCTTACTCTCTTGATTTGGATTAGCATTAGTGGGCCCATTAGCATTGTTTTAGTGCTTCATTAGTGCTACTTAGCACTAAGCATTGGACCTTTGTGTTAGGCTTAGGTTTTAGCATGGAGTCACGCGAGGAGGGCCACAAGGAGGGCTGCTCGTCTATTGTGGACCTCATCATGGAGATAGACCACCGCGAGTTAGCGACTATCCATAGGAGTGCTAGAGACACATTGTCTACATTATATATCGTGGCAGACTTGGAGGCGATGCTATCATCCCTTCGTAGCCTTCACGATATTGTTTATGTAGATAAGTGGATAACCCACCATCGCATTGCTCGTGTCACATGGCCTGACATATCGTCAGGTCTGTGATCTTGGTCCGATTAGGGATGGAGCCTACTTAGATCTTTTCCTTGATAGCCGTGGGATGAGGCCTGGGGCGGGCAAGCCCCTTACTATTTCGTAGTGTTCGCATCCTTGTATGGTGGCACATATCTATAGTCGATATGTTGCCGCATATGGGAGGATGCTGAACAACCACCAGCAGATTTCCATATACTTTGCAAAGCAATTATATGCAGAGTTTGTCTTTGGGGAGGAGGTGGATTACACTAGTCATCGGCCTGGTGGTGGTGCTGCTGTGGCCGAGGCCGTCTCCAAGACTAGGGTAGGCGGCCTCAGTCCTTCATGTAGCTCCTACAGATCTGATGTTTGTGCCTATGTCGATAGTCGATGCTCTTGGCACCCAGGTTGGCATCGACATACGGAGTACCACGGAGAGTATCCAGCACGTGGTGCGCTTGTTCTCACGATCGATACCGACGACAGATGTCGAGGTATTTACATATTTATTTCTTCTTAATTTTTTTTAGTAATTTATTTACATGTTTTTATGTACTTTTCTATATTTTTACATGAGCGGCCATCGTACCCAAACATGCTCCGATGGGGACCAAACTTTGCAAGCATACGCGGGTACCCAACCCCACATGCTTGCAAAGTTTGGTCAGGATCGGAGCATGTTTGGGTTGGTAATTAGCACCCAGTGTTGATTTTTTAAGTCTCTTGGTGCTTAACAGGCCATGGAAAATCCCATACCATCGTACCTAAACATGCTCTAATGGGGACCAAACTTTGCAAGCATGTGAGGAGGGCCCACCCCCACATGCTTGCAAAGCTTGGTCATGCACCCAGGTGCGGATTTTTCAAGTCTCTTGGTGCTTAAGAGGCCATGGAAAATCCGGGTCTTCCTGATACCATCCTACCCAAACATGCTCCGATGGGGGACCAAACTTTGCAAGCATGTGGAAGGGGCAAACCCCCACATGCTTGCAAAGTTTGGTCATGATTGGAGCACGTTTGCGTTGATAATTAGCGCCCAGTGCGGATTTTTCAAGTCTCTTGGTGCTTAAGAGGCCATGGAAAATCCAGGTCTTTCCCATACCATCGTACGCAAACATGCTCCGATGGGGACCAAACTTTGCAAGCATGTGGGGGGGGCCCACCCTCACATTCTTTTGTAAATTCTGGTCATGATTGGAGCATTTTTGGGTTAGTAATTAGCGCCTAGTGTAGATTTTTCAAGTCTCTTGGTACTTAAGAGGCCATAAAAATCCAAGCTTTCCCCATACCATCATACCCAAACATGCTCTGGTCATGACCAAACTTTGCAAGCATGTGGGGCGGGCACACCCCCACATGTTTGCAAAGTTTGGTCATGAGACCAGAGCATGTTTGAGTTGATAATTACCACCCAGTGTGAATTTTTCAAATCTCTTAGTGCTCGAGGCCATAGAAAATCCGAGCCTTCCCCATACCATTGTACCCAAACATGCAAGCGTGTGTGGCGGAGGCCTACCCCACATGCTTGCAAATTTTACCCATTATCGGAGCATGTTTGGGTTAGTAATTAGTGCCCAGTGCGGATTTTTCAAGTCTCTTGGTGCTTAAGAGGCCATGGAAAATCCAGGCCTTCCTCATACCATCGTACCCAAACATGCTCCGATGGGGACCAAACTTTGCAAGCATGTGGGGGGCCCACCCCCACATGCTTGCAAGGTTTGCCCATGATGGAGCATGTTTGGGTTAGTAATTAGTACCCAGTGCGGATGTTTCAAGTCTCTTGGTGCTAAAGAGGCCATGGAAAATCCGGGTCTTCCCCATACCATCGTAACCCAAACATGCTCTGATGGGGACCAAACTTTGCAAGCATGAGGGGGGAGCCAACCCCCACATGCTTGCAAAGTTTGGTCATGATGATCGGAGTATATTTGGGTTAGAAATTAGCACCCAGTGCAGATTTTTCAAGTCTCTTGGTGCTTAAGAGGCCATGGAAAATCTGAGATTTTTCCATACCATCGTACCCAAACATGCTCCGATGGGGACCAAACTTTGCAAGCATGTGCGGGGGAGGGGGAGGCACCGCCATCATATGCTTGCAAAGTTTGGTCATTGATCAGAGTATATTTGGTTTAGTAATAAGTACCTAGTGTAGATTTTTAAGTCTCTTGGTGCTTAAGAGGCCATGGAAAATCCGGGCCTTCCCCATACCATCGTACCCAAACATGCTCTGATAGGGACCAAACTTTGCAAGCATGTGGGGGGGCCCATCCACACATGCTTGCAAAGTATGGTCCCAATCATCGGAGTATGTTTGGATTAGTAATTATCACCTAATGCGGATTTTTCAAGTCTCTTGGTGCTTAAGAGGCCATGGAAAATCCGGGCGGCCTTCCCCATACCATTGTACCTAAACATGCTCCGATGGGGACCAAACTTTGCAAGAATGGGGGGGGCACCCCTGCATGCTTGCAAAGTTTGGTCGTGATCGGAGCATGTTTGGGTTTGCAATTAGCCCCGAGTGTGGATTCTTCAAGTCTCTTGGTGCTTAAGAGGCCATGGAAAATCCGGGTCTTCCCTATACCATTGTACCCAAACATGCTTCGATGGGTATCAAACTTGGCAAGCATGTGGGGTGGGCACACCCCCACATGCTTGCAAAGTTTGGTCATGTGATCAGATGTTACGATGGGACTTAACTTTGCAAGCATGTGGAGGACTCCCACCCCCACATGCTTACAAAGTTAAGTCATGATCGGAGCATGTCTGGATTAGTAATTAGCACCTAGTGTGGATTCTTCAAGTCTCTTGGTGCTTAAGAGGCCATGGACGGGTGGTCCGTCCCACATGCTTGCAAAGATTGGTCCCCATCGGAGCATGTTTGGGTACGATGGTATGGGGAAGGCTTGGATTTTCCATGGCCTCTTAAGCACCAAGAGTCTTGAAAAATCCGCATTGGGTTCTAATTACTAACCCAAACATGCTCCGATCACATGACCAAAGTTTGCAAGCATGTGGGGGTGGGTCCCCCCCCACATGCTTGCAAAGTTTGGTCCTAATCAGAGCATGTTTGGGTACGATGGTATGGGAAAGGCCCGGATTTTCTATGACCTCTTAAGCACCAAGAGACTTGAAAAATCTGCACTGGGCACTAATTACTAACCCAAACATACTCCGATCTCATGACCAAACTTGAAAAATCCGTAGTGGGCACTAATTACTAACCCAAACATACTCCGATCATGACCAAACTTTGCAAGCATGTGGGGTGGGCTCCCCCCCCCACATGCTTGCAAAGTTTCATCCCCATCAAAGCAATTTTGGGTACGATGGTATGGGGAAGGCCTGGATTTTCCATGGCCTCTTAAGCACCAAGAGACTTAAAAAATCCTCACTGGGTGCTAATTACCAACCCAAACAAGCTCCGATCATGACCAAAATTAGCAAGCATGTGGGGGTGGCCCTCCCCCTCATGCTTGCAAAGTTTGGTCCCAATGGGAGCTTGTTTGGAAACGATGGTATGGGGAAGGCCGCCCGGATTTTCCATGGCCTCTTAAGCACCAAGAGACTTGAAAAATCCGCATTGGGCGCTAATTACTATCCCAAACATGCTCTGATCATGAAAAAACTTTGCAAGCTGTGGAGCGCCCCCCATGCTTGCAAGGTTTGGTCCCCATCGGAGCAAGTTTGGGTACGATGGTATGGGGATGACCTGGATTTTCCATTGCCTCTTAAAAAAGCACCGAGACTTGAAAAATCCGTACTGGGCAAATTACCAATACAAACATGCTCCGATTATGACCAAACTTTGCTAGCATGTGGGGTTGGGCCCATCCCATGTTCTTACAAAGTTTGGTCCCCATCGGAGCATGTTTGCATACGACGGCATGGGGAAGGCCTGGATTTTCCATGGCCTCTTAAGCACTAGGAGACTTGAAAATCCTCCCCACCAACTGGGGACTAATTACCAACCCAAACATACTCCGATCATGACAAAACTTGGCAAGAATGTGGGGGTCGCTTTCTCCCCCATGCTTGCAAGGTTTGGTCCCCATCGGAGCAAGTTTGGGTACGATGGTATGGGAAAGACCCGGGTTTTCCATTGCCTCTTAAAAAAGCACCAAGCAAGAGACTTGAAAAATCCGTACTGGGCACTAATTATGAACCCAAACATGCTCCGATCATGACCAAACTTTGCAAGCATGTGGGGGTGGGCTCCTCTCACATGCTTGCAAAGTTTGGTCCCCCCATCGAAGCATGTTTTGGTACGATGGTATGGCGAAGGCTCAGATTTTCCATGGCATCTTAAGCACCAAGAGGCTTGAAAAGTCCGCAGTGGGCACTAATTACCAACCCAAACATGCTTTGATCATGACCAGACTTTGCAAGCATGTGGGGATGGGCCCCCCCCACATGCTTGCAAAGTTTTGTCCCTATCGGAGCATGTTTACGTACGATGGTATTCGGAAGACCCGGACTTTCCATGGCCTCTTAAGCACCAAGAGACTTGCAAAATCCACACTGGGCACTAATTACCAACCCAAACATTTTCTGATCTCATGACCAAACTTTGTAAGCATATAGGGGTGGGCCCCCCCCCCACATGCTTGCAAAGTCTAGTCCCCATCGAAGCATGTTTGGGTACGATGGTATGGGGAAGGCCCAGATTTTCCATGGCCTTTTAAACACCAAGAGACTTGAAAAATCCGCACTGGGCACTAATTTCTAATCCAAACATGCTCCGATCATGACTAAAGTTTGCAAGCATGTGGGGGTGGGCCCCCCTTCACATGCTTGCAAAGTTTGGTCCCCAATGGAGCATGTTTGGGTACGATGGTGGTATGGGGAAGACCTGGATTTTCCATGGCCTCTTAAGCACCTAGAGACTTGAAAAATCCACTCTGGGCACTAATTACCAACCCAAACATGCTCCAATCATAACCAAAATTTGCAAGCATGTGGGGGTTGGCCCCCCCACATGCTTGCAAAGTTTAGTCCCCATTGGAGCATGTTTGGGTACAATGGTATGTGGAAGGCCCGGATTTTCCATGGTCTCTTAAGTACCAAGAGACTTGAAAAATTTGAACTGGGCGCTAATTTACTAACCCAAACATGCTTCAATAATGACCAAACTTTGCAAGCATGTGGGGGTCCCCCCCCACACATGCTTGCAAAGTTTAGTCCCCATCGGAGCATGTTTGGGTACGATGGTATGGGGAAAACCCAGATTTTGCATGGCCTCTTAAGTCCCAAGAGACTTGAGAAGTAAGCATACTAGGCGCTAACTACCAACCCAAACATACTCCGATCATGACCAAACTTTACAAAAAGCATGTGGAGTGGGCCCCCCCATATGCTTGCAAAGTGTGGTCCCGATCAGAGCATGTTTGAGTAAGATGGTATGTGGAAGGCCCGGATTTTCCATGGCCTCTTAGGCACCAAGAGACTTGAAAAATCTACACTGGGGCGCTAATTACTAACCCAAACATGCTCTTATAATAACCAAACTTTACAAGCATGTGGGGGTCCCCCCCCCACATGCTTGCGAAGTTTGGTCCCCATCGGAGCATGTTTCAATACGATGGCATGGGAAGCCCCGGATTCTCCATGGCGCCTTAAGCACCAAGAGACTTGCAAAATCCGCACTGGGCGCTAATTACAAACCCAAACATGCTCCAATTATTATGACCAAACATTATAAGCATATGGGGGTGCCCCCCCTCACACACATTCTTGCAAAGTTTGGTACCCATCCGAGCATGTTTGGGTACGATGGTATGGGAAAGACCCGGATTTTCCATGGCCTCTTAAGCACCAAGAAACTTGAAAAATCCACACTGGGCGCTAATTACAAACCCAAACATGCTGCAATCATCACCAAACTTTGCAAGCAAGTCCCCCCACATGCTTGCAAAGTTTGGTCCCCATCGGAGCATGTTTGGGTAGGATGGTATGGTGAAGGCCCGGATTTTCCATGGCCTCTTAAGCACCAAGAGACTTGAAAAATCCGCACTAGGTACAAATTACGAACTTAAACATGCTCTGATTATGGCAAAACTTTGCAAGCATGTGGGGGTGGACTCCCCCCCACATGCTTGCAAAGTTTGGTCCAAATCAGAGTATGTTTGGATACGATGATATGGCGAAGGCCCGGATTTTCAATGGCCTCTTCAACACCAAGAGACTTGAAAAATCCGCACTAGGCGCTAATTACTAACCCAAGATTGCTCCGATCATGACCAAACTTTGCAAGAATGTGGGGGTACGCCCCCCCCCCCACATGCTTGGAAAATTTGGTTCCCATCGGAGCATGTTTGTGTACGATGGCATTGGGAAGACCCCGATTTTCCATGGCCTCTTAAGCACCAAGAGACTTGAAAAATCCGCACTAGGTGCTAGTTACCAACCCAAACATGTTCTGATCATGACCAAAATTTGCAAGTATATGGGGGTGGGCCCCCCCACATGCTTGCAAAGTTTGGTCCCCATCGGAGCATGTTTGGGTACGATGGTATGGGGAAGGCTCGGATTTTCCATGGCCTCTTAAGCACTAAGAGACTTGAAAAATCCGCACTAATTTCTAACCCAAACATAATCCGATCATAACCAAAATTTGCAAGCATGTGGGGGTGGCCCCCCTTCACATGCTTGCAAATTTTGGTCCCCAATGGAGCATGTTTGGGTACGATGGTATGGGGAAGACCCGGATTTTCCATGGCCTCTTAAGCACCAAGAGACTTAAAAAATCCGCACTGGGCACTAATTACCAACCCAAACATGCTCCGATCATGACCAAACTTTGCAAGCATGTTGGGATGCCCCCCCCCCCCCACATACTTGCAAAGTTTAGTCCCCATCGGAGCATGTTTGGGTGGTATGGGCAAGGCCTGGATTTTCCATGGCCTCTTAAGTACCAAGAGACTTGAAAAATCTGCACTTGTGGGGGGACTAATTACCAACACAAACATGCTTCAATCATGACCAAACTTTGCAAGCATGTGGGGATCCCCCCCTCCCACATGCTTGCAAAGTTTAGTCCCCACCATCGAAGCATGTTTGGGTACAATGGTATGGGGAAAACCCAGATTTTCCATGGCCTCTTAAGCACCAAGATGCTTGAAAAATCCGCACTAGGAGATAATTACCAACCCAACCATGCTTTGATCATGACCAACTTTGCAAGCATGTGGGGGTAGCCCCTCCCCCGCACACATGCTTATAAAAATTGGTACCCATCGGAGCATGTTTGGGTACGATGGCATGGCGAAGCCCTGGATTCTCCACGGCATCTTAAGCACCAAGAGACTTGAAAAATCCGCAATGGGCTCTAATTACTAAACATGCTCTGATCACATGACCCTCTTAAGCACCAAGAGACTTGAAGAATCTGCACTGGGTGCTAATTACCAACCCAAATATGCTCCGATCATGACCAAACTTTGCAAGCATGCGGGGTGCCCCCCCCCCATGCTTGCAAAGTTTCGTCCCCATCGGAGCATGTTTGGGCACGATGGTATGGGAAAGGCCCAAATTTTCCATGGCCTCTTAACCACCAAGAGACTTGAAAAATCCGCACTGGGCACTAATTACTAACCCAAACATACTCCAATCATGGCCAAACTTTGCAAGTATGTAGGGGTGGGTGTCCGCCACATGCTTGCAAATTTTGGTCCCCATCGGAGCATGTTTAGGTTCGATGGTATGGGAAAGACTCGGATTTTCCATGGCCTCTTAAGCACCAAGAGACTTGAAAAATCCGCACTCGACGCTAATTACCAACCCAAACATGCCCCGATCATGACCAAACTTTGCAAGCATGTGGGAGTGGGCTCCCTCCACATGCTTGCAAAGTTTGGTCCCCATCGGAGAATGTTTGGGTATGATGGTATGGGGAAGGCTCGGATTTTCCATGGCCTCTTAAGCACCAAGAGTTTTGAAAAATCCACACTGGGCGCTAATTACTAACCTAGACATGATTTGATCATGACCAAACTTTGCAAGCATGTGGGGGTGCCCCCCCACATGCTTGCCAAGTTTGGTCCCCATCGAAGGATGTGTGGGTACAATGGTATGGGGAAGACTCGTATTCTCCATGGCCTCTTAAGCACCAAGAGACTTGAAGAATCCGCACTGGGCGCTAATTACCAATCCAAACATGCTCCGATCACGACCAAACTTTTCAAGCATGTGGGGGTGGGCCCCCACCCATGCTTGCAAAATTTTGGTCCCCATCGGAGCATGTTTGGGTACAATGGTATGGGAAAGGCTCAGATTTTCCATGGCCTCTTAAGCACCAAGAGACTTGAAAAATCCACAACTGGGCGCTAATTACTAACCTAAACATGCCCCGCTCATGGCCAAACTTTGCAACAAGCATGTGGGGGTGCCTTCCCCACATGCTTGTTGCAACAAGCATGTGGGGGTGCCTCCCCCCCACATGCTTGTTGCAAAGTTGGATCCCTACTATCGGAGCATGTTTGGGTACAATGGTATGGAGAAGGACCGGATTTTCCATGGCCTCTTAAGTACCAAGAGACTTGAGAAATCCACCCTAGGCACTAATTACCAACCCAAATATGCTCCGATCATGACCAACCGATCATGACTAAACTTTGTAAGAATGTGGGGGTAGCCTCCCCCCTCCCCCCCACATGCTTGCAAAGTTTGGTTCCCATCGGAGCATGTGTGGGTACGATGGTACCTACGGGGAAGACCCGGATTTTCCATGGCCTCTTAAGCATCAAGAGACTTGACAAATCTGCACTAGGTGTGCTAATTACCAACCCAAACATGCTCCGATCACATTGCCAAACTTTGCAAAAACAAGCATGTGGCAGTGCCCCCCCCCCCCCCCCCCCCCCACGTGCTTGCAAAGTTTGGTGCTAATCGCAGCATGTTTTGGTATGATGGTATGTGGAAGTCCCGGATTCCCATTGTCTCTTTGGCACCAAGAGACTTGAAAAATCTACACTGGGCATTACTTACCAACCCAAACATGCTCTGATCATAACCAAACTTTGCAAGCATGTGGGGGTGGCCCCCTCCCCACATTCTTGCAAAGTTTGGTCCCCATCGGAGCACGTTTGGGTACGATAGCATGGGCAAGCTCCGGATTCTCCATGGCAACTTAAGCACCAAGAGACATGAAAAATCTGCACTGAGCGCTAATTACTAACCCAAACATGCTCCGATGGGGACCAAACATTACAAGCATATGGGGGTGCCCCCCCCAACACTGTATAATTCCCTTTATGGTATCAATCCCTTTATGGTATCAAAGCAATCCTCTTTATAGCCAGTGAATCCCTTGCACAAGGTAGTCTCCTAGAAGAAAAGACACAACACATTTAGAAGAAAAGACACAACTATTTTGAGTAGAGTCCGTGACAAAGCAATCCTCTGTAGCCCCCTGAACTTTATAATATGATTCTTCAATCATTTTATTTACAAATGTGAGTGATAGGCAATCTAGCTATCTATACCATTAATTAATTCCTTTTATGGTATCAAAGCAATCCTCTTTAGCCTCGTGAATAGGTAGTCTGATCTTAGAGATGCGCGTGAGCTCCCTGGAGAGGAGCTCTTTGAAGAAGTCTGCTGACGGGCATCGTCTCCCAGCAACATCAGTGCACCAGTTGTACTTGGGCATTGCCAACAAACCTGCAGCAGCTCTACGCAAACGCTATCTACTCGGCCTTTGCATCAGCACGCAGCTGGTCAAGCGCTTCAAGCGTGCTTTGCATCCGACGACTAGGCCGGCACCAAGCAACGGCACCTCGCAGCTCCCGTTGCGTACTCTCCATTACCCGCTCCGGCCTTCATACGAGGCGCACTGTGCACATGGTGCTGCCAAAGTGGCCGTGGCGACAATGCAGCGGCAACCCTATTTTTCTGATACTTAGTGAATGGATGGACGCAGCGGCAACCCTATGAATCAAGCTCTACTTGGGCGGCTGCAGCACTGCATCACAAACAACCGAGATTCTCTCCAGCAGAGGCACTCCTCGTCTCTTTCTACAAAAGTCTCCACCCACAGGGCTTCACGACCTGGTCTTCATCATGGCACATTCCCACGAGAACACTCCCGCGACAACGTCTTCGGAAACGAGAACACTCCCGCGCCGCTGTGCATACCTTGCGTAGGCCGCCGCGTTAGTGGTGGCTGTTACTGTCATTGACAGGGTCGCGTCGTGAGAGTAGCCAAACCCTCCTTTGCAAATTTCAAAAGCTCTGCGAGGAGCGGAATCGGATGGCCGAGGATGGAAACCCTAATCACATTCAAGCAACTGCAACTATACAGTTCCTCTGCAACCAGCAACACAGACAAATAACCCTTGGGCGCCTTCAAGATGTCTGCAGAGTACAACGTCCAAAAGCCTCTCGTACCGATCGCGGCCACAACTCATGATTCAGGTGTTTTAAGTCCAGCTCAATAACGCAATTAGATGGCAAGCTTTCTAAGCAAATCTAGCGCCCATGGTGTCTGTGTGTTGTGTGAGGGAGAGAGCCTTCGTACATGAAGATTTTGCGACCGACACGACGCGAAAGAAATATATTACAAAACTAGTTAAAATATATTTTAATCGTTTTCAGCCGACCGCCAGACGAACGACCGATTCATAGTCTCCAATCACAAGTTGCCACATAATAGGCCATCTAAGGGGCGTTCTGGGAACTGCGTTTGCATTTCATGTGCGGGATCCGGTCGGCGACGTCCGTCAAGTTCTTTGCCATCGGTCAGACTTTTTGGAGATCATGTGCGAAATACCACTCCGTCCGATGAGATCCGATCGATCACTCTTTTGCCGGACGAAGCCCACCGGTCAGAAACAGGTGCGCAGGCTAAGAGACTTCTCTTCAATAGTGTACTTCTCCGATTTACTTTATGTGGTGCAAACTTAGAAGATCCTAGTGCCCACCTCCCCCTTTCTCTCTGTATTGATTGATCAAAAAAATGCTCCTCAACCTTCTTCAGGACTCCAGAGTCACTTTCCTTTTTGCCCAATAATGGATGCTGTGAAGAGGCAAATGCATGCTTCGAGATGGCTGGCCTTTCACAGAATGTTTTTTTCATTCCTTGAACTGTTCAAAAGCTTTGGTATTAGGGCTCCTTTGAAGTTTCTCCTTGATCTTCATGATTGCAACAACTCCTGTGCTTTGAATGGAAGCTTTGGCCTTGACCACCACCATCTCCATCATGGCGTTTTTGTGAACCCTTGTATACACATGAGGTAGAAGCTTTCCCTTTGATTACACGTTGTTTGAGAAGCCATGCAGGAAAGCCTTGCCCCTCAATACCATAGGAAAGCCATTCTGGTGAAACCATGCCTTCTCAACAAGCAGTTTTTGGTTGCAGGCGGCTGGCCTTAGAAGATACTTGGCAGAAGTGGGTTCTGCAGGTGTGCTTGCCTTTGTTGCACCTTGCTGAAGCTTAGCCCATATATGAATGTCTAGTAAGAGTTCTTCCTGCCCACTCCTATGTGGTGAAGAGAGGGAAAGCCCATTTGACAATATAACATTGAGCTCAAACTCGATACCAATAATTAGGTTGAATTCAAATGCCATGACTGGCATTGCCGATGTGCAGGTGTTGATTGTGGCTTTCTAAAGCAAGGAAACAAAATCTGTATTTTCTCCTACACATCATGCGCAATGTTTTGTCAATCATGAATCATCCATCTACCTGTGAACATGTCTTTTTATGGTGCTCAAATGCATCTAGACGCATCATAACATATCTTAGATGAGTCTATGGGCCTTCTCCTCTATTTAGAGGCATTGACCTCATATCATTTGTACTCTCTTTGCTAGTGATGTGCTAGTGATGTTTGACGAGATTCCTTTGTCTTTTACACTAGTAGTCGTAATTACAAGGTATCGCCAGTGTTCAGAGATCATTGGAAAGGTCTCGAAGAGTAGATTCCAAATGTCTAAAGTTCGCTCACTTCTGAGTTGATTTGTGAAAATTTCACCATGTGCCAATTTTGTAGAGAGAGAACGTGTAGAAATCCTTAAAGGGTACATTTTGAGTCCAAATTTTCACAAGATCTTCAAGTGATTCAGAAGAGGACGACGTAAATTTTGATCTCAATGTATTACCTATGGATGAAAAAGGTTGAATGCATTTGTGTTGAAAGAACATTTGTGCAAGATGCTTTCAATGATTTAAACATGTTTCTTAATCTTGGAGTTTTCAATTCTATCAAGCTATTAAACCCATCTGCTCATCCTTTCGATGTAGTTAAAAGGGGGGAAAAGTTTGAAGAATGGTTGCAGAAGCTTATAAATTATTACCTAATGTTGATGATTCAACAATTGACATCAAAAAATGTCTTGGTAATGAACGAGATAATTTTGTTAGCATGTTGTAAAGAGTTTCTAGGAGTAGAGGTATGCATGATTCTTGGACAATCTTCAGCAACACAAAGACTTGATGGGATACATTTCAAGGATTGACACACTTGTTGTGCAAGCAAGCGTAGTTTTTCGAGTAACAACAGCATCATGTGAGTGAGGTTTCTCTTGACAAAATCCCATAAAGAATAATTTGCAAAGCAGCTTATGTTTGAAGACCCAAGTGATGCATTGAAGTTATTATCACTTAATGCAAGTGATGCATCTCTTGTTTGTTGGAAAGACTTTTTGAATGCATTAAGAAATTCTAGATTTAAAAAATGGCCCTTTAAAAAGAGCCATGCCATCACTTTTCTAAAAAAATAGAGGGTGTAATAAAGTAGGAACTTTAGTTAGGGTATGGAAATGGGCTCAACTATAAAAGGGGCTCATGGTTCTTCATTTGTTCTTGATCATATGACTTTTAAATGCACATTGCACCCTAGAGCTACCATGCTTGGTGAAAGGCTAAATCATTTAGACATTATGTAAGATTCTTGCTAATTGTACGTTAATCTACATAATGATTTGTCCCAAATCTTAGCTTATGGTCACCTCATTCCAATTGGTATCAAAGCTCTTGTGTTTTGATCCATGGTTCCATTTTTTGCCCAATTTTTGGTTAGACTATGGTTCTTGGATCAAATCTGAGCACAAGACGAAATTTTTAAAAGGCTGTGGACCAAATTTGAACTAAGTGGGAGTGATTAGTGTTAATTTTTTGATAATCATGTTTTTACCTTCTCTTCCACTTTTCCTCAGGCCTTCCATGGGTAGGGTTCATCACACAGTAGCCATTTGCAAACATAACCTTGGGGCTTTGATCAAGGACATTCTTGGCAACACATAAAGCATCATTTGTGTTGAAATTAGAGCAATGTGATAAGCTATGGTGGATCAAATACTAGAATCAACATCATTAATAAAGTGATTAGCAAATAATTAAGATGTGATTAGTGAGTAATTAACAAATAGCTTAATGTAGGCATGGATAATCAAAAACCAGCAAATTCTCATTAGACCAATGCCTCAATTTATAGAGTTTACATGCAAGCATGTAATCCCACTGATTTCTCCTTGATTCACTCCACCTCTTTTGCTTCATTCTCTCCGCCTCTTCACTTTTCCTAGAATATCTCCACACTTCCTAAATCTTCTCATGCTACCCTTTATTCTCTCCCAGTAGATTTTTCTCACCTTTTCACAGGTTCTCTCACATTTACAGATTCTCTTTTACAGCCTCTAACCAAGGGCTTGTTCCCGCCCGCACACACCCTATTCACTTGTATATTTCAACACCTCCCCTCAAGTGAATACGCCTAGCATACCTGGACTCTATACCAATTTTCTCTCTTACTTGATAGTCCGCCGACCAGTGCGCCTAGCACACCTCCCCTCAAGTTAACTTAGCACACCTGGACCCTGCACCAAGTTTCTCTCTTACTTGATAGCCCACGACCAGTGCCTCAAGTCCCTAAACTCATAGTCCTTGACACTCTCTCTCTCTATGTGTCCAAGGCTACTACAAGTGCCCGCGACCTTGACTAAAGTGCTCACACATACATTTACCACATGGCCTACATCATCGGTGGCTCAGAGGTGGTTTTACTTTGTTGGGGCAGGTTACATTGGGTTGTGGGGTCTCTCTCTCTCTCTCTCTCTCTCTCTCTCTCTCTCTCTCTCTCTCAGAGATTTTCACATGGCTCCTCACTTTTTGGAGCCTCACATCTTCTCTTGTCTTCAGTCTTCTTGTCGTGGCAGCTTCTCTCCACGCGTCCATCTCTTCTTTCAGTCTTCTTGTGGCAGCTTCTCTTCTTGTGGTAGCTTCTCTTCTCGTGTCCATGTCTTCCTTCAATGCTTCCTCTAGATCTTCTTGGTGTGGATCTTCCTCTTGGAAGGAGATGTTCTTCTTCTTCCATGGCTGGGGCCATGAGCTTGTCCGTCTAGTCTTCTTGCTCCATGTGAGCAACATGTTTAAATGTTTTGCTGATAGTTCTTTTGGGCTTTTGACGTTTATCTTGTGTCATTATGCAATGCAAACCCAAATTTATGCGGTAGGTCTTACCTCTTGCCTTATTCTGGACAAGGGTAGTGTCTGATCCCATATTTACACTGATGTAATGTCATGCCCAATACATAATGCATATGGCATTCATTCTAATGCACATTCCCAAATGCAACTCTGGTTGTGAATAATCTTGAATTTGAATGAGATTTATAGGCATTAACCAAGGGTTAAATGTAAAATGATGATTATCACAAATTTATGAGCACAATTTTAGGGTAACCAATTTGTACGGAATGGTTGGAGTATCAAACCAACTCTGAATTGCAATATGAAGTTATAGGGATGTGTATCAGATACCTAATGGTTAATTTGAACCCTCAATTACACCAAAATATAGTGATTAGCTCTGATTAATCATTGATTAGCAAATTAATCCTCTATTTTGTGTGCAAAAAACAAAGTATGCAGGGAGTCCAGATCTGGTGCCTTAGACTTCAAATGAGCTCAAATGCTTTCAAGGCCATCAATAGCAATGAGTCTAGTAGAGGATTAAGTCATTAAATATAATATTTGACCAAATATTGAATACTTAATCTCTGTTTTACCAAAGTCACCTCTGCAGATTTGATGAAGAGCTTGGATCTCACTGTAGACTTGATCAAATTGAATTCTGACTTCACCAGCTTGTAGAGCATGCTTGAAAACACTTGGGGCTAAGAGGAATTAGACCCATTTGATTTGTGGAAGTGAAGATCTCAAATTTTCTCCCAGAAATAGGTGCCATCAAAAAACGTAATTTCTCCTTTGTCCGACGACGGTTTGCTGCGTTGTTTCGACTGGCTGGAGCACAAGAGTAATGGCTATGTTGGGCTAGAAGCAATAGGCCTAATTTTTAGTGTGCAAGGAGCTAGAGCTCCTCCTCCAGCTGGGGGTACAGAGGTGAGTTGAAAAATAACTAAAATGATTAATTTTTAATTATCTACTAATCTTGATTAATTAGATAATGGGCTCATAAGCCTGATGGATTCTAGGCATGGCTCTGATACCATGTTGAAATTAGAGCAATGTGATGAGTTATGGTGGATCAAATACTAGAATCAACATCATTAACAAAGTGATTAGAAAATAATTAAGATGTGATTAATGAGTGATTAATAAAGTGATTAGCAAATAATTAATACATGATTAGTGAGTAATTAACAAATAGCTTAATGTAGGCATGGATAATCAAAAACCAGCAAATTCTCATTAGGCCAATGCCTCAATTTACAGAGTTTACATCCAAGCATCTAATCCCACTGATTTCTCCTTGATTCACTCCACCTCTTTTGCTTAATTTTCTCCACCTCTTCACTTTTCCCAGAATATCTCCATACTTCCTAAATCTTCTCATGCTACCCTTTATTCTCTCCCAGTAGATTCTTCTCACCTTTTCACAGGTTCTCTCACATTTACAAATTCTCCTTTATAGCCTCTAACCAAGGGCGTGTTCCCGCACACACCCTATTCACTTGTATATTTCAACAATTTTGAGGTTACCGTATTTTTGAGGTGTAGATTGTTTTATTTTCTTCCTCTTCCCATGTGTTCAGGAAACCTCAAAAATGGTGATCTCAAGCTTCTAAAGTGTCCAAGATTCATCATACACACCATCTACTAGCTATAGGGCACATTTGGGAGAAAAATGTGTGTTTTCTTCTCTTCCAAAACTCCCAGGGAGCTGGCGGTGATTTCTAGCCCATAGAGGTTTTGTTTTACTTTAAACACTCACTAGGGTACAAGATTTTTTGGCTTCTCTAGCTTAGCAATGGTCTTGGCAGGTCAAATGGGACATTCTTGAATTTCTTGAAGATCTTGGAGATTTTGAAGCTCTCTTGATGTGGACAAAACCAGAGAATAGTGCTTCACAAGTCAACACAAAGAGAGGGAAAATCTGCATTATCTCTAACAAGCATTGGCAATGCCTAAGCACCATTGGTGAGTTGCAATTGCCATATCTTGATTCCTTTGTTGCTTTCTTGCAAGATTCAATGGCATTTAGGGGTTTCTTCAAGAGACCCTAATTTTTAGAAATTGGCCATTTCCTCGTCACATTGGGATCTCATTAAGGCTATTGGAAGCATTATTAATGCCATAATGCTTGCATAGGCTTTCATTTTGGACATTTGGCCAAGATTTGGCTTATTGTGGCATCATTGAATGGAATTTCAAGCTTATGGATTGCCAATTTCATAAGTAATGATGTAATGAATGACAATACATGCTATGGATGCACCATTGATGCTTTGCATTGCATTGCATATTGAAGCCATTTACATGCTTATGAAATCATTTGTAGCCATCTAGTCATTGTGGTTTCATTGAGTTGAGAGGGAATTCATAAAAGATTCTACACTTATTTGATGCCTTGGAGTGCTATTAGGTTTATATGCATGAAGAAATTGATGGCAATATGCTCTTATTTGGCATGAGTTATGGTTGTTGGTTATGGTTTTGATATTTGGGAGCTACTATGGACAATGGAAGGAAGCATGAGTCCATGCTAATTTGGTTAGTGATATGAAATTGTGGCATGAGTTCATGCTAAACTTATTGTAAGCATCTCTACTTTGATAATTGATATTCATCTACACCAACACTACACATTGAACTCACACATTACTTTTCCTAGCATACTAGTGATGTGTGAGGGTACCTTGGCATATGATGGAGAGGCCAAGGGAAACGTGTTTTGAACCGACTGTTCTGTGAGTGCCTTGGTAATGCAGTACGAGAGGGGATTAGGTACATTAGCATGAAGACTTGGCCCCAACTCTTATCTTGGACATAAACTTGGTAAGAGGATGGGAAGTGCTTGGCCGTGAGATCGGCAAGCATCAACGTGCATCTTTGACACTTTAAAACTTCAAAGGACACTTGCATGAGAGAAATGGGGCCCATCTTGTGCACACATTGACACTTGGATTGGTCAAAGAGTTTCATTAAGTGCTGCCTACTAGTGATGTATACAATGTAGGTAAGTGCAAGTGATTAATTGGATATTAGATTAGATGCATTAGGAAAATTGAGATTTGGTTCCAAATGCAAAGGAGAACATGTCAAAATTTTTCCAAAATTCTATGCACATACGGGATTGAAGGCAAATATGGCGATTATGATGTGCTTTGGAATGCTTATTATGCTTATGATGCAAGGGAGGATGACCTAGTGCAATTGGAAGGTATTTGGAGTCACTTTGACAATTTTGTAGAAATTAAAAACCCTAATTCAGTCCATGCACAATTGGATTGAGGTTTGGGCATTAGGGTACTCTTAAAGTACTCCCTTAGATCTTCTTATCAAGTCCTCTACTTGTCAAATGAGGCACGGTTTGACTCCCAAATTGCCAAACTTCATCGGAAGGCAATCTTTGGCCCAAAAAAAAACAAGAAGTTGTTTTGGGCATTTGACTTCATGCAATGATTGTAACCTTACGGCTCTCCAACAAACCAAACTACACCCAATTATGATGTCATTTGGATGGTCAAATCTCTAGGATTAACTTCTTTGACCTAAAAATCAAAATATAGAATGATTGCACATTGACCAAACCCCTTATACCATTGTTTAGTACACTCCTAGAGCATTCTCAACTTCATCGGAAGGTAGTCTTTGGCCTAGTCAAAAACAACAAGTTGTTTTGGGCATCTCACATTGTGGAATGATTGTACAACCTTAGGGATCTCCAACAAACCAAACTACACCCAATTATGATGTCATTTGGATGGTCAAATCTCTAGGATTAACTTTGACCTAAAAATCAAAATATAGAATGATTGCACATTGACCAAACCCCTTATACCATTGTTTAGTACACTCCTAGAGCATTCTCAACTTCATCGGAAGGTAGTCTTTGGCCTAGTAAAAAACAAAAAGTTGTTTTGGGCATCTAACATTGTGGAATGATTGTACAACCTTAGGGATCTCCAACAAACCAAAGTACATCCAATTCCGACGTCATTTGGGTGGTCAAATATTTAGGGTTGATTTTGACCTAAAAGTCAAAATAGAGAACGGTTGCACATTGACCAAGTCCAAACCCCTTATACCATTGTTTAGTAAACTCCTAGAGCATTCTCAAGAGCTAAGAAACTTTCAATTCCGGTAAGTTTTGAGGATTTTAGGAGAAAATCTTCATTTTTAGCTATATCCCTATTAACACTAAAACAGAGAAAACTAGAGCATATCCATTTTAAATACACTATTTTTCCATAGACAAAAAGGGCATCTTAAGAGCTTTCTAACAATCCTTAGATCATCTCATTCTGACATCTCTACTCTATTTTATCATTCACTTTTGGAAAAACTGTATTTTCATGGGTGGCAAGCTAAAAGAGAAAGTTGTCCTTGGCCATTGAGGGAATGGATAAAGGAGATATGAATAATCATGAAACTATGGAAAATATGGAGGACACAATGGGTCAAGCCTCAAGGGAAGTTCAAGAGGAGTTGAATGTGGGGAGGAGTGCTCATAAGCCGAACCCTCAAGCCTCACAAACCACATTGAATGACAGCCTCCTTCAACCCTACTGGTGGATCGACTTAGCTTCAAAGCTCTCATGGAGAAGTTGGAGTCTATTAACTATACTTTGAACTCCAAGTTTGACACCATGGCCACTTTTGGTATTTTGACATAGATACTAGATTTACCATCTTATAATGTTTATTGACTTTTGTAGTGGCAGACACTGGAGTTTGATTATTATAGATACTTAGGTGAAGCAATGTTATCTTGCCAATTCAACTACAGGATTTCATGGCAACGTGAGGCAATAAGTCCACGCGATCATTTTTTATATTACTCTGTGTGTGTGTGTGTGTGTGTGTGAGAGAGAGAGAGAGAGAGAGAGAGAGAGAGAGAGAGAGAGAGAGTATTAACAATTGAAAAATGGTGTGCAGATCTATTAGAAAGTTAATAGCTAGTATTGAGCCCCTTCCTCAGGAGGAGATTTTAGAGGCAAAGGAGACCATTAGATGTAGAGTCCCAGAATAACATGATGGCTTTAGCTGTGGTTGGAGAGTGTGCTACAACACCAAGTTTCTACCGCACTCAATGTTGGGACTGCTCTTAGAAAATGTAAGAATACACTTCTTCTAATTATACCTTAGTTTCTTTTTACATTCACTAATAGCACATATGTAATTTTTCCTATGTGTAGAATCTACGATTAGCGGATCATACAAATTTGGATGTACGACTATACAAGGCCACAACAATTGAAACTCTAATTAATGATATTGGGCAACGAGATCCTACCATATGCATTTGTGTCCCCTCCACAACAGCCAAGACCAATGCCGCCGCCATGATAGTATCCACAAACGCTAACCGACAGAGAGTGGATCCACCTTGGAGATTCACCATCCCCTCGATGGGAGTAAGCACAAAAAGAGCAAGCTGCTAACTCTCCCCAACAAGTAGAGCACTCCCCCCCCACAGCAAGAGCAAGCTTCCCCTACCCAATTATAATATTCTACGTCAGCCTAGTCACCTTTGATACAATGTGTAAATTCAATATAATTGACAATGTGTAAATTCTTTGTATTAACTGCTCTCGACATGTACAAAATTTTGTTATGCCGAATGTTAACAAGGCATTTTTGTATCTCCATGTTGTAATGGAAAACTTGCTTTATGGTAATGTCTTTACATGAAATGTTCCTTTCGTTCTCCATGGTTCTGAATTCAAGCTATACTAAGTTTGCGTTGTTAAAATTTCAGCCAACACAACTATGAGACAAAGATATGGAATAGGATTCCATATTCGAGCTAAAACGACCTTCTATATTGCATGTCAATACAATGCAATTTATGATGGACATTGGCAAGGGGAAGCCTTATATCGCGTTGTACTGATACAAGGTCTATATTGCACTAATATGCAACAAACTAGCCTCTAAAGCTCATGATACTAAGTTTTTCATTGTATACAACAATCGTATTGGTTCATGTTCACAAGTATGCAATGTAGCCGATCGGACATAGGCTTCCATATTCGTGCTATATTGACCATGTATATTGCAAGTCAGTACTACCTATATGTAGAATTCAAAGTAGTGTATGTAGATAATAGCCTATTATGGCTTAATGTTGAAATCCAGATGTTTTCAAGGTAGAGGAGCAGGGATGCCCAATATGTGTGGTAAAATACAAAAAGAAGAAAAAAGTAACATTTGTACAACATATAGACCAAAGATAAGTCTTGAAATTTTATCATAGATGGAAAGGTTACAATTGCAAAGATGATTCCACAACCTCTAGGATATGTGGTTTGATACAAACAGAGCAGGTTTTGGAAGCTTCACTCCTGCTTTCGATTTTCATACCATCTAACTTAAAATAGAAATCCCTTGGTGCATCACTACACATCAATTAGATCTCTTATCTAAGAAAGGCCGATGGCCAATGGCTTTCTAGATTGACCACCACTAACAGGTCTCAACCTTGTAATTAGATTACAACATCGATGATGGAAGAGTGAGTTCCATCACGCATGTCTTGATCCAAGCTTTGCCAAACGCCTCTCCATAGTCCCATCTTCTATAACGAAATCGCATGCATAATTTTTACCTCCCAATGAAATATTTGGTCATAAAAACAATCAATGCTTAAAATTAATAGATGTCACCCTAACAGAATTTGGTCATAAAAACAATCAATGCTTAAAATTAATAGATGTCACCCTAACAGAATTTGCTACAAACTTTATGTTTTGATTTCACCTGAATGTAACATCTGGCATTGTTACTTTGCATTCAATGGCATCTTCTACAAAGGCCCTCTTTACATCTCATCCCTCCCCCAAAAATTGGTTCATCCAATCATTATCAAGGGACCTCACTTGATATATTAACTTTGTTTTCTTGACGCCCTCACATGATGCAAACATATGTGCAAAGACACTAAATGGTATAACCAACTCAAATGGACATCCTTAGAACATGTTGATGGTTTCATTTGCTACATGCATATCTATTCTTATCTTATTCTTGTATGCTGCAATGATGTCTGTGCAAGAACAAACCCATTCTTGGCTAGACAATGGTGGTAGTGGGATAGACTCCATTCTACCAACATTATCATTTACATTAGGCAAAACAAACATGGAACTATAAAAGAAGATCCCATGTGTTGTTAAATGGTTAGGTGGGTTATCATATAGCAATGTGCCTATCTCTATATGGAAGACATTGATTCTTCCATTGATGCACTCTACATTCTTCCACTCCTCCACATTTGATGGATATAAAGCTGTAAGAAAATTTTAATGCTTAGCCATAGAGCACAAAACAATTAGGTATTGAATACAAAAAACAAAGACTATTTATTGAATCTTACTATTTATCTTAGATCTTATACTTTCATTGTGGTGATGTAGCATTATATCAGTGTGCATGTAAACATGTTGCACAAGGACCTCGATTGCACCATTTGGTCGCTTGCAAAACTACACGATCCTACCTTTCCAATACTTGTTTAGGATCACCAATGTCTTTTTGTTTTACCTTGAATGCTCCTTGAGTGCTGGGTCTCATCGTGATCCAGCCTGACTTCCTAAACCACCACTGGACGGATCCACAGCCGCCACCACTAGCAGTATCTTTCCTATTGAAAAGCTCCACACTTTCAATGCCATAGATGTGTTTTCTCCTAGAGATCATCTACAAAGGAAAAAGAGAACATTATTACCATTTCATTGAGCTCAATAATCTAAATAACAAAAATAAAACTTGCACTCCATTTTCCCTGTAGTCCAGTTGACAAATAAACCCTATAAGTTTTCACATATGGAATCATGGTCACAAAGATTAATGAACATAACAAACAAAATAGAAATCATTAGCAAACATAGCTTAATGAAGTTTACTAGACTATTAAGATGGAATAAAAAAGAGGCTAAGAGAAGAAGAAGAAGAAGAGATGAAACAGATATGGCAGAAATAAGTAGTGTTATAAGAGAGGTGGGAAACGAAGAGAACTATGTTAAAATTGTGGAGAAAGTTTTCAATTATACTAGCTTTCAATCAGTCTGGCCTCTTTTCCTGATATTCTTTTTGACATACATTTTGGTAGGTGGTATTCAGACTTGACATTCTTCTATTTTTTGAGTTTTATGCCAATATATTTTATTCCTCTTTTTTGAGCTCAAAATTATAGGTACCACTCTAACAAAAACGATCCATGTTACATGGATCTAGAATCCAAGCACCCTCATTAGCTTGGATCTAGAATCCAAGCACCCTCATTAGCTGGCCTTCCATTTGGAGCCCAAATGTCCCCTAATGTATAGGAGATCCCAACCTATGGTTACCATAAAGGACACTTCTAAGACAACCTTCAATCCTTCTTACTCTTCTAAGACAACCATCACTCCTTCCTAATTTGGCAAAAGTTCCCTTCCTTCGACCCAATCATCCATTCCAAGATTCCCTACTAGTTATGGAGGTGGACAGCCCAAGAGTGAATCCTATTATGATGCAAAGGAAGGGGATAACTTTAACAAGAAGCCTATCCAAACCTTCAATAAAACTCAAAGAGTAGATGACCCTAATATTGAAGAGTTGAGGATAAAAGGTCTATGTTTCACATGTAAAGAAAGGTGTTCACCTAGGCACAAATGCAAGTCAAAGAAGGTTGTAGCCACTATGATCCTCATGGATGAAGAGGAAGATACCAAGGACTTTCATGATGGGGAAGAATTTGAGAATTGAAATGAAGAATCACATGATGAGTCACTTGAGGGGATCACTCCTTTATAAAAGAAGATGGGGAATTTGCTTTTGATCTTGGTGGAGAAGACAAAGGAAATGTGTTGGATGAAGTTGCATCCACAAACGTAGAAATTTCAGCAAGTATATTCTCTATTTCCCAAGAGTTAATGGCAGGTTGCAAGAGCCCAAACACCCTATGTCTGGTTGGATCCATCAATGGGAGAGTTGTGCATATATTAGTGGATTCTATAAGTATCCATAGCTTCATCAATTCCAAATGCATTAACTCTCTCAAGCTTGCTCTAGTGGAACTACCCATAACCTTTCAAGTACAAGTAGCTAATGGAGAAAATGAGAAGACTAGCTTGGCATGTCCTTCTATTGAGATGATTTTATCTCCTTCATACACTTGTAAGGGTGACTTGGTAGAGTTTTCCTCCTAATATAGAGATTGATCATGCCATTGTTCTTGAACTGAATGCAAAGGCCATCAACAAGCCTCCCTATTGGTTGTCCAAGGTTGAAAGAGAGGAAGTGGCAAATCAAGTGTAAGATTTACTTTCCATGGGTCTTATTCAACCCTCACAATCTCCATTTGCTTCTTCCGTTATATTGGTGAAGAAGAAGGATGGGTCCTATTGATGTGATTTTGGGGTGTGATTGGTTATCATCACTTGGGGATTTCCACATAAACCTTCAACAAGGGATTATAACATTTATTCATCATGGACAATAAGTGTTATTGGGGCTGTAAATCATTCAAAGAAGCTCTCTTTGATCACCCCAAAGAAACTTAAGAGGGAACTCAAGACTCTCAAGCGGCACTATTTATGTGTTGCATCTTTCTCAAGAAGGGAAAGAAAGCAGTGGACAACATGTGGACAAAGATATGGTAGCCCTTCTTAATGAATTTGAAGATATTTTTCAAGTGACGAAGATTTTGCCTCCTAAGAGAGAGATTGATCATGCCATTATTCTTGAACCAAATTCAAAGGCCATTAACAAGCCTCCCTATTTCTTGTCTAAGGTGGAAAGCGAGGAAGTAGCAAAGCAAGTGCAAGATTTTCTTTCCATGGGTCTTGTTCAACCCTCACAATCTCCATTTTCTTCTCTTGTTCTATTGGTGAAGAAGAAGGATTGGTCCTTTCACATGTGCATTGATTATCGTGATTTGAACAAAGTCACGATCAAGAATAGGTATCCCATTCCACGCATTAATGATCTCTTAGATGAGCTCAAGGGAGAAAGATTTTTCATCAAGATTGATTTAATATCAGGATACCATCAATTAAGGTGAAGGAGGATAATGAAGAGAAGAGCACATTTAGGACTGAAAGGGGGTTGTTTCACTTTATGGTCATTCCCTTTGGTCTTACAAATGCACCACTTTCCAAGCATTGATGAATAGGGTATTGGCTCTTTTTCTAGTCAAGTTTGTGCTAATGTTCTTTGATGATATATTGATATATAGGAAGAGCAAAGGAGATCACCTATCTCATGTGAAGAAAGTGTTTCAAGTGATGAGGGAGCACAAGCTATTTGCAAAAGAGAGCAAATGCTCATTCATGGTGGTCAATGAAGTGGAATATCTTGGGCATTTGGTGGGAGAGAATGCCATAAGAGTTGATCCAAAGAAGGTGGCATGTGTCAAAGATTGGCCAACACCAAGCAATTCAACTCAATTGAGAGGGTTTTGGGGTTATCTTCTTTATATAGAAGATTCATGCAGCATTATGCATCTATAACGGCACCACTTACTGATCTTCTCAAGAGGGAAGATTTCTTTTGGGATTCTATTGCCGATAAAAGCTTCAATGACCTGAAAGATTTGCTTACTTTGGCCCCCATTCTTATTTGTCCCGATTTCTCCAAGACTTTCTATGTGAGAGAGGATGCAAGTGAAAGAGGACTTGGGGCTATTTTGTATCAAGAGCATGGAGTCATAACTTTTGAGAGTAGAAAGCTTACCAAAAAGGAGATGGCATTGCATGTTTATGAGCAAGAGATGTTTGCTATCTTTCATGCTACCAAGAAGTGGCATCATTTCTTGTATGGTTCCCGCTTCAAGGTGAGAAGTGATAGGGTGCTGAAATTTTTCTTATCCCAACCAACTCTCTCCCCAAGCAAAAGAGGTGGCTGGCCACTCTTCAAAGTTATAATTTTGAGATACCATACACACCAAGCAAGGACAATGTAGTAGCGGATGCATTGTCAAGAATGTGGGCTTACACTATGGCATCAATTATGAAGGTTTATAGTGATTGGATTAAGGAAATTCAAGAGGAATACCTCCTAATGAGGTTGCCACATTTACAGGAAATTATAGCAAGGCAATCATGAAGATATTCTTCATTTACAAGCTTCACAACCACCTCTTTTTGTACAAGGATCGAGTGTATCTTGTTTCCTCCTTGTTTGTACCTCATCCTACATACCAAAAGTGCGTCGTGACATGCATTCTTCTCCACTTGCGGGTCATGGTGTGTTGAATACACATGACAAAGTGAGTAAAAGTTTCTTTTGGAAAGGCATAGGGTGGGATGTTAAGAAGTTTAAGATGGAGTGTCCTTCATTTCAAAGAAACAAGGATAGCCCCCATCAACCAATGGTTTACTTCATCCTTTACCTGTTCTGGATGGGAAGTGGACTCACATATCAATGGATTTCATGGGATCAAATATTTGTGGTGGGTTGATTGGCTTATCAAATCAACCCATTTCATTGCTTCCAAAGTCACATATGAAGCATCTCAAATTGCCAAAAAAAATCATGGAGCATGTATTTAAGTTGCATGGGTTGCCACTCAACATAGTGTGTTACCGAGACACCAAGTTCATGGGGACTTTTTGGAGATATTTGTATGAGAACATTGGGCATAAACAGCACTCCATCTATAGCCTATCATCCTCAAATGGATGGACAAACAGAGTGTACCAACAAGTGGCTTGAGGTGTACTTAAGGCACTATTGTCATTATATACAAGCTTCATGGGATAATAATTGGTTGCATCTTGCTGAATTTTGTCATAACTCAAGAAAGAATTTGAGCATTGGGATGTCCCCTTTTGAGGATCTTTATGGGTATCAAGTGCATATGCCATCCGTAGTTTTTTAAGAGGACAAGGTGGTTAATCCTTTAGCCAAAGATGAATTGGAAAGGATGAGATAGCTTCTTCAACTTTTCAAGGACAACATGAAGAAGGCTCAAGATGTCATGAAGGCTAATGAGGCTGAGCATAGATGCATGTGAAGTTTCAAGAGGGTAACTATGTGTTGTTTAAGCTTCCAACAAAGAGTTGTCATAACATTCTCAAAGGCTCCACCAACTCAAAGTTTGCTCATAGATTTTATGGGCCATATTTGGTGCTCAAGAAGGTTGGTCACTTGGCCTACAAGCTTGATTTGCCCACTTCTACAATAATCCACAATGTATTTAATGTATCCAATCTTAATATGTCTAGATGTGAACCTTATATATCTTATGTCTAGATGTGAAAGCTCTTAAAAAGTACATTCTAAATCTATTGTCTCAACAAATTTGGAGTTGATATGCTCATGTTATGCCTTTCCATTTGAAAGGTAGATTCCAACAATTATGACATCCATGTAATCTACCTTTGAGTGGGGAAGGCATAACTTGATTATATCAACTCTAAATTTGTCGAAGGTGGTGTTACAGGCTGCACTATCCTTCTCCAAATGCAATAGATAATGTTTACCTTAACACATCATGTGGAACTTGTCTGCATCCAAGCTTGTAGATAGTGGGAAACTTGTGCTAGTGGTAGTGGTAGATAGCTGCCTCCTTTCTTAAGATGTCACCATGAGGATGTTTATCCTCATACAAGGACACTCACTCCTCTCTACTCTCACACTCATGAGCACAAGCATAAGAGGAACATGCACCAAGAATGAAGCTCTCTCTCCTCTCAACTCTTATGTGTGTGTCGCTACATTGATCTTCACTTCAACAAGGGTAGCTTAGGGTTTATTGTTATTATTTATTAATTATCATTATTTAACTTGTTGGGAGAGTGTGTGCGGAGGGTATGTGTGTGTATGTGTATCTTAGGGGTGCACTACTAAGAAACCCTATGTATCACGTATGTTCAAGCGGTATTAAAAAAAACCTCTTACCTGTGAATTTTTCATAAATAAAATGATCCTTTTTTCTTTATAGACTTACGGGTTTTTTTTCAAGATCCATTAAAAAAAACCTTCTGTAAATGTACTTCTATAAAATTATCTTAAATTTTTAAATTTAAAAACCCCTTCATTTGAACTCATGTGATGTACTTACATATTTTTAGGTGACCACCTCCCCCCCGGCCGCCCCCCGAGACGTTATGTACATGTGCACATACAAATGTGTGCACGCATGCATGGAGAAAGCGGTGGTTGTATGCGTGTAAATGCAAAATCGTTTGTGCACACTACGAGCACAATTATGTGTAGGATCGAATGTGTAAGAGTGGATGCATGCGAATGAGTGTGTGCGTGACACGGGCAAATGTGAATGCAGATGCACATGCAAGTAGGTGGATGTGAATGTGTGAGAGAATGTGAACATGCAAGTAGGTAGGTGTGAATGTGTGCTACGAGGAGGCTGGTGATGAGTCTTTTGTTCCCTCCTCCATCATTCACTTTATTGACATCACTCCCTGACGTTGAATGGTTCGCGAGCAGGTTGAGCAGAGGGTTGAAGGCGGACTGAGAGAGAGTCAGGGAGGTGAGAGCAACATGGCTTCTTGATGCTATATGAAGAGACAATAAGAATTGGGAGTTGCATGGGGACATAGGAGTTTGCATGGTTAAGCAAACGGAGCAGAACTGAAGGTTCATCCATGAGTGAGGCACCGACAACCACCAACCCTAGAGACGTATAACTCTATTGGCCGTACGTCCTCCTTCATACCAAAACGCTTTTTGTACTTATTTCCATCCTTTTTTTTATATATTTTTGGTTTTTTTTTATTTGTTTCCTTAAAAACATCCAAAAAATCCATCAACGTAGAGCCTTGCCTTCAGGGATATCTTATAGAGAGATTAAATTCCTATGATTGGTTAAGAGCTCGAGCATATTTAATGTTCTTGGCCATCTTTCTTATTTCTTCTATTTGGATTTACTCCAAAGGTCAAGAACATTAAATAGAGCCTTGCCTTAGGGGTGTCTTTGTAGAGATTAAAATCATGCGATTGGTTAAGCTCAAGCGTGTGTAGCACCTCTCCATCGACCAACAACTCTTAAATCTATCCTGGTTTTTGTTTCTGAAATCTCTACTATATGCTGATTTTATAACTAAAATATAAGAAAAATCGTTCCAACCTACTTCATATATGAAAATTATATTAAGAAGGCCTACTTAATATATTTTATAACTAAAATCTATGAAAAATCATTCCTTAAAATAAGGCCTTGGCTAGCATGGTGGGTCCATAACCCTCACGTCATAGGATCGAACCTAGAAAACAGTCGGTTTTTCTTAATTCTAATCGGTACAAATACACTAGAAGGTCGTTTTTTTTAGCACCTCTCCCTCAATCTTGATCCTCCACGACTTTGAGTACTTATAATACCAGTGTTACAGCCAGCTTATTGGCTATCTCCAAAAGATGTGATGAAAAGGGAGATGCGTGGCTTCCATGTTTTTTTACCTTTGTCCTTTGGAACATCATGAATCTCTCCGATTGGATTGAAGGTGAGGTTGTGGCTTCAAAGCATGAGGTTTGAGCTAGGGTTGTGGATTTGAAACTTGTGGTTTGAGTTCAAATTGTGGCTTTGGCTATTGTTGCGCTGGTTCTATTGAACCCTAGAACCATATCTATTGATTCCCTAGAACCATATCTATTGAAACATCGAGGCAATGTATGTCTTGCCTACCCTTCGGGCCAACTCTAGTCATTTGACAAAACAAATTTTGGAAAAGACTTTTGTGGCCAAAATGTTCCCACCACTTACTCTCTATTTGGGAGCTCTTTTTAGTCCAAACGCTTGCTTGGGAGAACTTGATCTCTTCTTGGACTAAATGTTTTCATCACTTGATCTTACAAATTTTGTTCGAGAGACCTTTGTAATCAAGGCCCCCTTTTTCTTTGAGGAGAGATTTGTTGGGAATTCAAAGAAAAAGGTGAGAGATCTCTATGTAAATGAGGTAAGCAATGATGTCAACATCACATGGAATGATGGAGAGAAATAAGCAGATACTCTAGCAAAAGATTGAGAGAGAATTTAGGAACTGATTGAGGGAATCAAGGATAAAATTTATGGAATATGCTTATAATGCCCCTTGGGTCACTTGAGCTTTGGAACAAACAATCTACTTCAAGAACACAAGGCATGGTGGAGCAATGCAACAGAGCAACGCACTTCATGATATAATCAATATGGGTTGCTTGAGCTTTGGAGCACACAATCTACTTCAAGAACACAAGGCATGGTGGAAGCAACACCCTTCATGATATAATCAACTAGTTCTATATGTGTTTGGGTGGGAGAAAGCACGTAAAAAAATATTTTAATAGTTAAAAGGTTGGTGATCCCACGAGTAAGATTACTATGAATAACCTCAACAAGTGCACGCAAAGGGAATTGCTACTCGATGTCGAAGTGGAAGTGCATGGTTGCCGATCAACATCACAATATAGGATATGAATTATTTAGTTTTTCTAAAGCTAACAAATTCTGCCACCAATGCTAATAGAAGAGTCCACAGAAGAAGAGTGTACCAAAACTTCTCCAACCCTCCTAGACAGTTGAATGCATCATGTCTGCCAAAAACATGTAAGAAGAGGAAAATCCAACAAATCCTAGTCCTAATCCAATCCTCATTGTCGAGAAGTGCAATCCAAATCCTAATCCCATGCTCGAGAACCCTAACCCCCATGCCCAAGAACCCTAATCCTAATCTATACCCTCACCCCATGCAAGAGAATCCTACACCTAACCCCATCCATGAGAACCCTTTTTCAAACCCTAAGCCCATCCATGAGAACCCTTTTCCAAACACTAATCCCATCCCCTAATCCAAACCCACTCAATCCTAACCCTCCCATCATGAGGGCTACCCACTACAAGAACCAACCTCCCACTAACCATAGATTTTGAAGACCTAGATAATATACCTAGATGAATCTAAGAACATGCCCAAATTCACCTTTTAGGAACGGGCATGTTATATACTCATGGTAGTCAACCCACAAGACTATATAACTATCAACTCCATTATGCATAGTATGGACTAGATACTACGGCATCCCCACTAACGTCATCAGTGCCCAATGGTGGGTGTAGAACTATGTATCAAGATATGCTCTCTCTCTCTCTCTCTCTCTCTCTCTCTCTCACACACACACACACAACACACACACAAAAACCTGGGTTCAAGTCTCTCCGTCGATTGGGTGTATAACCCTCTAAGTCGACGTAAAGCGACTCCGTCTCCGTGGGTGTGTGTGTACAAAGAGGACAATTCTCACTACCTTTCTATCACCCAAGTGTGGTAGAATGGCTAGTGGAATTGCCCTTGGGATGACATGAACCCACCTGGGTTCAAGTCTCTCCGTCAATTGGGTGTATAACACTCTAAGTCGACGTAAAGCGACTCCGTCTCCCTCTCTCTCTCTCTCTCTCTCTCTCTCTCTCTCTCTCACACACACACACACACACACACATAAGAGCATATATTCACACAAAGGCCTTCGTACTAAGTTTCTGTCAAACCTCCGGAGATGCAGGGCAGACTCAGCCATAATGCAACCTAGCACTAAGGGAAGTAGCAAATAGAAAGAATTAGTACAGCAAATAAGTAGTTGATAGGGCAAATGCACCGCTAAAGATGGAAAGAATAAGCACCCCATTTTTGAATACCTAGATAATATCAAAAACAATGAAAATTTGCATAATCAATGCATCCAAGGCAAAACCAATATCAAATTGAAAAAGGTTATCCATTCTTGAGATTTAGCAGAGAAGCTATACGGCAAAGAGCTGAAAAGGCCACTCAAAGAGCAAGAGGCGGCGGCTCAACACAAGCAGCAAGAGGAAGTTGTAGAGCAACCTGAGCATGAACCCAAATGCAACATTTAGAAGATGCTCTAAGCATCTTGTATTACAGATTGTATATATCGAGTGGAGTTTTTGGTCGCACAGGCCATTTTCGCCTTTCGTAAAAGTTACCAAATCTCTCTCTCTCTCTCTCTCTCTCTCTCTCTCAATCACCCACACAATGATATAAACTGGGAACTATAGATTGAAAACTTTTTGTGTACAGGCCCTATCAATTTTGTTCTGGTATAGATTGTGTCACAAATGGTACACTGACCACCACCCCAGATCTTTCACCCACTTGCACTTGTAGCCCTAGCCCACCAACTTTTCTGTTGACATATCCAAGGCCGAAGTAATCACCATTTCCACTTTTCGATGTGCAGCTCGTAACCTTGCCAACCTAAAAGTTGGTACAAATGATGTTTAAATAAAAGCTTGCAACATCTTCCATGCTTAAAACAGTATCAGACTTGAAATTTCTCATGCAAACTTGAAATAACTAAGTCACCGTGTGTGTTTCACTTGAACAAACATCTTCCTTCCATTTGCATGCGTGCCTTTGTACTCGAGTTTTTCAAGACATTGATCATCATGATTTGGTGATACATTATGTTGCAAACTTAATGAAGGACTTGCAATCTTGAGATTATGAGAGTACATGAAAAGCTTCTGGCCATCCACTGCATTAACTACACTGAAATTTCTGATGTGATCATAAAATAATGAGACTAGTCACCGGACTGTGTATGAGGCATGTTAGCCTTAGCATCTACAATCCTATAAGTTCTAAACAGAAGCTTAAGAAACACTAAAAGCCACGTCAATCAAGTGTAATCAAGAATCCCTCATTCAGCTTACACAACCATCATTCACAGCATACACCCTATGCCAATCCTCATTTCGCCAAGTCCTAACATACATTGCAATGTACCTCATAATGAACCAAGAGGCAGTGTATGCAGGGCTGTTGCACTAATTTGAAGCAATATCAATTACGCCAATTTTTAATGCCCTGGAAATTCTGTTGCCTAATGTGACCCAGACGTGCATGAAACGGAAATGGAAACAGTGCTAGGGTGCCCTCAAGGCATCTGAATCCTGCGGCCCAGCCGCACGGTGTATGCGAAGAACGGGGTATCTAGAGTCTCCTCCCGACCAGCAGGATCACACCAAGTCTAATCCCCTCAGTCCCACTGCAGGCGCGTGAGGGGCCAGCTCTCCCAACTCCATAACCACCAATGTCTTTTCTTGGCCACCTTGGCCGGTGGGGGGTTTGTGTGCCACTCGTGTGCCTAAAATCCAATCACCCTCACCCTCTGTAAGGTGCAGCCACTGAAATCATCTTGAGGGAGCTCTGATCTCTCTAATCTACCATGGGGACCAATAGAAAAAGTGAGCAAACCACAGCCCTCATCCACACCATGGACTGCTAAGAGAATATTATGCCTGGTAAACACGCCTAGCCACTACGGGGGGGCGGGTCTGGGATAGGGGTCAGCCACTCCTAGGGAATAGCATAGTCAATGTCGAGGCTGAGTCTGTCTCTACTCTGGATCCCAACCACGCCTCTCCTGAGCCTCCGGGGGAAGAAGTCTGTATGCAACCCAATCTCCAAGGGACCTAGCAGGTCCTATGCTAAATGCTCCTCATGATACATGAGGTCGGGCCCCCCACATATGGCCACTGGGTAAATGGATCTCGGAATTCCACACCAAGGACTCCTGAAGACGCTCCTCCAAGGCTACTGGAGCTAATTGCCTAAGGACCGGCCTAAGGTGATGCCAAGCTCAGAGTAGGCTGGCTACAAATCTATCCTCGAAAGATGGGCTAAATCCACAGGCCCGTATCTCTGTGAAGATCCATCTGGTACTCCGCGGCCAGGGGCCCCCGAGGCTCGGAGTACGGGCTGAAATCCAGGCCAAGAGGAAGTCCTTCCAAGACTCACCACCTAGAAGGAGTCCTCTAACAATCAGCTTGCCTAGTAGGGCACGGTCAATGATGCCTAGGCCCCCTCTGCCCGGGCAGGCCTCTCATCACTGTGCCGGCCCACAAGAAGTTCCAGATCAATTGCTATACTTGACCAATGCATGCTCGGGAGAAGGCCCAACAAGAAGTAATGTACCACATGTTGGCAAGGAGGACCTGGTTCACCACCACCACTCTGCCGGCTAAGGAGAGCCTCACAGAACTCCAGTACAAAATCTTCTTCCGAATGCTTAGAAGAAGAGGGGCGAGCTGCTATTCCAAGGAGATATCAATGCCCACCTGGCATCCCAGAGAGCGGACTGGAGTGCCCCTCGGGATCCACTGGAAAGCCTCAACTAGGCGCCAAGTTGGGGCGGGGGCCTACCCAAAAACCACACGACTTGTGCCAGTTGATCTACGCTCTTGATGCGCAACAAAAGATCTTGATCACCTCTACGAATCTCTAGAGATTCCCCACATCTCCAGATAGGTATGAGCTATGTCATCTCCAAACTCTGAATCCAGCAGCTCCTCTTGAGTACGGATGGGGAGACGCAAGCGCTAGAGCCCCGTCTTCTGAGTTGAGAGAAAACTGCTCATGGCCTTGACGACAAATGGGAAAAGGTAAGGTGCCAGTGGACAACCTTGCTGGACTGAATGAGAAAGGAGGAATCTATCACTTTGGGCTCCTTGAATGAGAACCTGACTGTAAAGGCTGAGTAAAGTCCTGAAACACCACGGATCCACTCCACTAGGATGTTAGAATATGCAACGGAGATGAAGACAAGATCTGAAAACACAAGAGCAAGTGCCCTGCAGAAAAACACCGCAATAGAGAGGGAGAGAGAGAGAGGCGTGTAACTCTACTATATACACAAGGAAATCCCGAAATACCGAATACAATGAGTGGGGAGCCAAGGGGCTATTTTATATGTGGCCCCTATCAACCAGTCGGCCAGTAGAAAAACAGCCGACAGGAGCAACATGTGTCCACGACTTGCTCAGGTGCAGTCGGCCAAGTCAAAGCAATCAGTCCAGCAGTCGGCCAACATACAGAGGTAGCCGACATGCACAAGACAGCCTCCCAAACCAGAAAAAATAGGGAAAAATATGGAGTGTGGGGAAAAATGAGAAAACACCTAATCGGGCGGGCACACCCACAACAGAGGCCCTGGTGTAAATATATAGACACGAGATGACTGCTAACATAGGAACCCCATCAGGTACATCATGCCCTCCAAAAAGCTCTAGTCAACTCTATCATAAGCTTTCTCAAAGTCTAGGAGGAGCACAATGAGGTCATGTTTGTTGCATCTTGGCCGAAGCTATCGTCTCCCAGAAAGTGAAGATGCTATCCAGAATGCTCTGATCCTGAACAAAACCTGTCTGAGTGTCATGGATCAAGTCAAGGAGGAAAGGCTGAAGTCTCCAGGTGATGGCCTTGGCCAAAATCTTGTTAGCAGTCCCAAGGAGGGTGATGGGTCTCTGCTGCCGGATCGCCAATCTGTCACCACCCTCCTTAGGAATCAAGTGAATCAAACTCTGTGAAAGCCTCTCTGGCATGTTACATGTGACAAAGGCCGCCTTCCATGAGATCCCAGTGGCAAAGAAAGAAGGAAACTGGAAGCCCATCCGCCCCCGAGAATTTGCCCCTAGAAAGAGTGTCAATGCCTCCGCCAGCTCCTCTGCTATGAAGGGAGTCAATAAGAAGGTTTGGAGAGCGGGGGGGACCACCTCTCTTGTGTGCCGCCAAACCCTTTGGCATGTGTCCACCACCTGTGGGGATGATGGGGCGCCTATGAGGGGGGATCGAAAAAAATCAATGGCAATGGCTCTCACACGGGAGGGGGGGGTCAGAAACAAGAGCTCCATCCTGGCCACGCACCCTGCGAATACCATCTCTCTGCTTATGGGGGCCTGCAATCTCAAAGAAGTCCCCGTGACTCTATCTCAGGCCTGGGTCCAAAAGGAAGCTCTAGCATGGTATCTGTACTCCACCCTCCTCTCCTCGATGGATCTGATCTCCGTACGGGCGGCAACAAGCTCACTCTCTATCCACAGGCTATCAGGGGAATTTTGAGAGAGAATTCTAGAGACAAGCAATGCCCATAGGGTGATGATGGCAAGTGTTTCTCTCACATCTTTGCACACTTGCCATATTCATAACTGCTCATTGCAATATAAAAAGAAAGGAAATTCATGCTACGGCTGTATTTTGCAGGTAGGGTGCATACCTTGGCACCATCTAATGAGATGATGCTGCCTGGATCCACAGGCCCATCTAAGGATAGCCCCCATAGATGTTGCTTAACACCTTGATAAGTTATGAGCCTTGCAACTGTCTCCTGTCCAATGTAGCATCCTGAAAACCAATCACATATTTGAGTCCACATGTGAGCAAGCCCGAAAGGATAAATAATATGAATACAAAATGTGGTCAAGATGAAAATTGATCACAGAAAGTACCAAGAAAGGATGAGGTGAATCTCAATGGGTTCACCAAGAATATGCAAGCACAAGGGTTCAACAAGAGGGGTTTTGTTTTTATGAAGTTAATAAAACATCTACATACGTAAAGGGAATTTCTTGCACAAGGGTTCAACAGAGGGGTTTGGTTTGTATGAAGCTAGTACAACATTTACATACGTAAAGGGAATTTCTTGAAGAAGCGAAAAAAAACCATTTAGTTTGGGTGATTTTATAAGTCCAAAACACACACAGGGTAAATTTATTATCTCAAAATTCCACCGAGAAGGGGATTTTCAAATGCCCATTTATATTCACGGAGAAGATCCATTCATTTGAAAATTCAGAAAGTTACCTTTTGACAATGATATGGTATCCCAAAGACCAGCCTCTAAAACATTGAATTCATCTGTTAATTCCTTGCCAGGAGCAGGACGTCCTGTGTATGAAAATCCCAGTATACCATTTCAGAAAACATTCAAGATACCTCCTAGGCTTCAAAGCAAACAGTAGCTAGTCCCAATATACAGGGAGCATTTGAATTTTGGACAAAAAATATAACAGAAGTGAAGCAGTGGAGGAGTAGGAAAAAGCCCTCAGGAAGAAATTCCTTCTTTGAGGCACCAATAAGTCAAATTCTGATGGGAATTTCTAACTTGGTTGCTTTCCTGACCATTATAGTTCTTAGCGAGTGGGTGTCACCAATCTGACAAACACAGTGTTATGTGGAGTTTGCTGACGACTCAGCAAAATCAGAATCTTGCAAAATTGATGTGACCCCCTGACGTGATGAAGCTCTTCCATTTCAGAGCTCTTGGAATAAATGCAGTTGGTGTCAAGATTGTATGCTAATTCTCATGTGGAAAGCTACCTGATTTTAGAGCTGAGATCAACCTTCCTACAACCCACAACCATGACACTTGGAGAGGTTGCAGACCAGTGCAGCAATGGCTGCATTCCCACAGTTGATATCTGTTTTATTGTAAGACCCCATCATGCAAATATCCCTTTTGGAATCATCACAGCCAGCATCCTCAGCAAGCCAAATTGAGACATCACAACATGGAAAAGACAAAATTTCCCAAAATTGAGATGTGTCAGAAACACAAGATTTCATGTGTTCACACCTTTTTGTATGCGCAAATGCTCCCAGCAGTTAGCACCCATGGGCACTGCCCCATATTTCAGCAGTGTCTCCCATACAAGAGCAGCAGTGTCACTTGACAGCATCAATGAATAGCCAGTTTTTGAAAGCAAGTTTCCAACACCAACTGTTACTGGAGTTCCTTCTACCTGTGTGTCATAATCTCTGCATGTTACATTTTCTATCACCAACAATGACAGGAGGTTTGATGAGCAACTTCAACGAATTACATAAACAACATGTACTTCTTTTCACACAGGCAGCAGTTGGTCATGTAAACTTACAGCATAATGTAGATGTGTTCCATAAGGTTTACCCACTATGTCCTTCATGTTTAGCTGCTCCATCAACTGCTTAACACATCAGATCGTCAAGAACATCTGAGTTAACAATAGCCCCATCACTACTGTATACATGTATAAGAGTTTCTTTGAACTGTCACAGTCGTTGGGGTCGCCTGAGTAGAAATCTCAGCTGTACAGTCAGGGCTTCTTATTTTTTGGCATCTGCAGATCTTAGCTTCTCCTGTCACCATCTCCCTTAGGTTTCTGCAACTCCTGATGTGTATATATCAGCCGGTCAACATCAACCTTCTGGATTCTGCAACCGCTGATGTGTAAAAGCCTGCTGTACCTGCCTGTCAGTGTCAAGCCATGAACCATCGACTTTTCAATGTCAGCCTCCCCACGACTGTGACAGTCCGGAAAGACCAGCAGTCATTTTCCCCTTGAAAAGGGCTCACAGCTGTTGCTGCTGCTGCTTGCCCCTTGCCTTGTGGGAAAGGCCTCCTGATGGCCTTTCCCTACTTCAACTCTACTTATGTAGCGAATATATAACTCTATATAACCAGCGAGTTCATACCAGGTCACTTTTGGGTCCAATGATGGTGAAGAAGAAAGTCTTTTCTGTAATATCCTCAATTTCGACCTTGTCTGCAAAGAAAATGTACCTGCAGTGGAGATGTATTATTAAATGTGCTACATGTATTCAAGCTGCACTCTTGAAATCCTTCAAAAACAAATCCTAAAAGAAAAAAAAAACAACTTGTGACACGTTCATATATGGCATGACACATTAGACACATCACCAGTATCATTGACTTAATTCCCCAGAAGCCAGCCAATTCAACTGTTACTAGTAGCTTCCCTCAAGCACACACATAGAGATAATCTCAAGAGCTCATAATCCTTCCCTATCCAAGTTCACTAGAATCAGCTCTAGCCTGCAACCATATAGCCTATTTTACACCCAATGTGATGCCTAATCGGTTGTCCGAATATCCCCAGATGTGATTTTTTCATAGCCCCAACAAGATACTTGTTTTGTTGCCAACCATGAAATCATGACACACCCCAATGCATTCCCAAAAACATCTCACATTTTGGCAAAGATATAACCAAGGAATATACATACACAACAAAACCTTGCACATGCACAATTGGCCAATCACTAGCAAGCATAACTGGGGCTGATTTTGTACGTGGCTTGCCCACAAGCTTTGCACCAACTTTCATTCCAGGTATACATAGTCCCTGCATCATGAGTGTCACATGCACTCTGCACTGTAGTGCATGGTGACAAGCTGGCTCATCATCATCAGAGCAACACTGTACAGTATTAGCACCTTTTAGGATGATATTTGTCGTACGCCGTGACCCCATTGTAATCCTCAGTCCAGGATAAGTCAAGCACGAGCTACGTAGGTCATCCTCAGCCTTAAACAGTCAGTCAGTCAGTCAGTCCAAGTCCCTTAACCCACTTGAAGAGACGCATTCATGCATGTAGAGTCAGTAAAAACCTTAGGGTTTGCATTAGAAAGCACTCTGCATATTGCATATCATTCATCCATTGCATATAGATCATTGCAGAAGCCTTGAAATAGCATCTGGTAGCCTTAGAATATTTACTAGGATTTATCTGGCATTTTTTCCACAATTTCCAACATTTAAACACGATTTATCAATCGTGTAGCATTTTATATCCAGTCGGCCAGCATTTATGCCAACCAACCAGCCCTCAGTGTAGTATAAATAGGCATGCTTTGCTCATTCATTCAAATTATCTCATATCTCAACAATCATCAGCAAGCGCTTCAGCGTTTCAGTCTTCAGCCCATGGTTCACTTTAGCAACCAGCGTTTTGGAGAAGCGTTTCATCCTACGGCCATAGGGGCATCAACGCATGTGCATCCAGCCCTCCATCAGCAAAACACAGCAGTCTACAGCATTCAGCCATCAGTAAACCTTGTGTTTTCTGCATTCAACCAATTTTCAGCATTCATCTCTTCATCGTTTTGCTACAGCCAATTGGTGAAGGTAAAACTCAGCATTCATATTCATTACAGCATTCATACATAGCCTAGAACAGTCCCAAATAGCCCCTATCTCAACCTCAGATTTGCAGCCTTCCCTCATTCCATTGGGAAGAGTGCATAGGCTTGATATTGGACATCATTGGTGCTTCTACAGCCGTGTACAGTTCAGCCCGACTCTCGGTCCTCCGAGATCTTGCATTTGGCTTATCGTCGGTCCACCGTCAATCTCTTCAAAGTAATAAAGCAAATACTATTCCGGTAACGGGATAGGGGGCCCTTCAGTGGGTAATTCGGGACCCCATACGGTGTACAGTTTCCATCTCTCTCTCAAATCTCTTAAAGTTTGAAGTCTTAAAGTGGATTGCTAAACTCGCGAAACTCCGGATATAGAAGACGGTGTGAGCATTTGTGTGACAGGATCCTCAATACGAATACTTCCGCTGCATGTTACAATGAGTTCAAGCCGACACTTTTGCATCACTAAAATTTTGTAGAGGGCATGGTCCATATACCCAAACATGTTTGTGAGCTGAACTTGCTATAGCCTAGGACTTGCATGAGTATTCCTCCCTTGGAAAACTTCCAACGCCATCCTATCTTATGCACTTTCTAATCTATGGCAGCTACCCCCCTCCTAGAGGCGTGAAGACCAGAAGATGCCAACACTCACCGAAGAGAAAAACAACCTGAAAGCTCAAAACACCTGAGGAAAGGATAGGGCTTGGACGACAAAGAAGCTCAAGCCGCGCGGGAGGAGGAGGAGGAGGAGGAGGGAGAGGGGAGGGGGAGGGGGGGGTGGTGGGATGGGGGCAAAACAAAAGAGGCAGTGGCAGAGCTAGAAGGAGAGAAAAGGTGGGAGCTCAACAGGGCAGACAAGGAAGGTGGCAAAGGAGCACGAGGGCAGGGGGCAAAAACATGCAGCCAGGGGGGCTGGAGGCAGACGAAGGCAGATGGCGGGCTGAAGTTTAGAGCAAGAAGGGGATAAGGCAAAGGGGGGAAGCAGGGGATGAAACCAGGCAGCAAGGAGGCAGGGGAACGCAAGGAGACGGAGGGCAGCGCGAGAGAGAGGGAGTTGGGCAATGGTGAGGGCGACAACAGGTGCACAGAGGGGGGAGCTCCAGCGCTCACTTCGATGTTTTTCCCCAAAGGTGCCACTTTGAACATGCGACATTCAAAAAACACCCCAAAAGCCAATAGGGCATCCCCCAAGGTCTCCGCAACCCGAAACTGGTTCAATTTCTTCCACTTGCCTCTCATGGGGGTGGCTAGGACTACACCACTAGTGTCCACCGTCATAAGCAACTTCAACTACTCAAACATACAGTCTCTAATGACTAAGGCTCCTCCATCAGAGTATGGACACCATGTGTCCATAAAGCATCCCTCAGCACATCACCGTATCATGCCGGTCGAGCACCACTAAGATCCTCCCAGACCAGGCCAAGTGAAGAGCAGTTATGGTACTCATGGAAGCAGGAGGGGGAGTAGATGGTGCCGGTGTCGACGATACTGCTGCAGGCAGAAAAACTGGCCTTCTCCTTGGACTTCTCCTTGCCCTTACCATTTTGCTTCCTCATGTTCTTCAGACAACCCCATCCAATATTATCGGTGGAATCAAATAAAAGCATTGTCCACCAACAGCCATCTTGGCACAACGCTCACGGGTGAGGGGAGTCACCAAGGCTCCCCACTTGCCTTGTCCTTGTCATCCTTGGCCTTGACTGGCTACCCTTGTCTTTGCCTTTCTATTGCCCCTGTTGTTGAGTCCCAGACTTGGAACTCTCTTGAGTCTTACCAAAAAATAGAATTTGGAGATGAATGGCTTGCTCCTGTATGGTCAGAGTAATCACGCTAGTAATCTACGAGAATAAATTGCTTCAAGGACAGCCTTGCGAGACAGTCATCCTAGCAAGTCACGAAGTGATGCCTAAGGTGGTCTTCCCACTACAAGAGTGAAGGAGAATCCGGTGAAGGACTCTGCGAAGGGACCTTCACTAACGTGAACGACATCTCTCCTACCGACTACGCGCAGGTGTATTGTCGGATTGGGAGCAAAGCTCATCGAGTACATCCTTACCTACATCCAAAGGAGTGAAACTTGAAACTTCCTCCTCTAGAAAAGTTTGCCACTTCGTCCTTTGAATCATCCAACACTTGCCTACGAAGCTCGGGCCCTTGTAGATTCCAGATCCGGAATACTAGGTGCTCGAGGTGCCGACTCCATCCTGTCAAGACAAGCAGATACATCCTCCAGTTTAGCCACGTGTGTATCCATGGATGCCTTCATGCTGAGAAGCAAATCATCCTTACCTGCATCCAAAGGAGTGAAACTTGAAACTTCCTCCTCCAGAAAAGTTTGCCACTTCATCCTTTGAATCATCCAACACTTGCCTACGAAGCTCGGGCCCTTGTAGATTCCAGATCCAGAATACTAGGTGCTCGAGGTGCCGACTCCATCCTGTCGAGACAGGCAGATACATCCTCCAATTTAGCCACATGTGTATCCATGAATGCCTTCATGCTAAGAAGCAAATCAGTGAGTTGTGAATCCATGACAAATATCAAGTGATCAAGAACCAGATGAGGGATTTCAAACCTCCACGATGAGACAAGGGTTTGGTGGGGCAAGGAAGCTATGATTGCAACTATGGTCCTACCTCCATGGGTCCTCCAGGGAGATAATGACGAGTGCATGATTGGAGAAAGTAGTGCTTGCCAGAATACCAATCATGCCACCTCACCCACAAGCCCACTCATCCACATAAAACCAGTCTAATCTAGGAAGGTTGGGGCCTTTACTCCTCCTGTCAGATCGCGAGAAGCATAGACTCCTGGGGCTACGTCCGAACTCCAATAAATGCCAAGGGTCCTGTACCCTCAAAGCCAGAATCCGGTGTCCATATTCAATCATGGACGAGCCTCAGAGGACATCATTAGAGACCCTGTGGTTGAGCGGTTGAAATTGCCTACGATGGTGGACACCAGTGGTTTAGTCCTAGCCCCCCCAATGAGAGGCAAGTGGAAGAAATTGACCAATTTCGGGTTGCGGAGATTTTGGAGGATGCCCCATCGGCTTTTGGGGAGTTTTCTAAACATTGCACGTTCAAAGTGGCACCATTGGAGAAGAACATCGAAGCGAGTGCTGCAGCTTCCCTGTCTACGCACCCGTCGCCTTCGCCATTGCCCAACTCCCTCACTACCACGCTGCCCTCCGAGTCCCTGTGTTCCGCTTGCCTCCTCGTCTCTTGCCTGGTTTTGTCCCCCCGCTCCCCTCCTCCAGCTTCCTCCTCCGCCGCTACCATCCCCCCTGGGCTGCCTGTTTTTGCCCCCCACCCTTGTGCTCGTGCTCCTCCGTCGCCTTCCTCCTCCTCCGCCCTATTGAGCTCCCGCCTTTTCTCTCCTGGCTTTGCCGCAGCCTCTTTTGTTTTGCACCCCCCCTCTTTTCCGCAAGCCCCTCTTTCCGCCTTGCTTTCTTCGCCTTCCTGCCCCCTTTGGTCAGCCCCCCACCTGCCTAAGCCTCTTCGTCCCTCCACCTTGGTCTGCAAGATTGTGGGTACGTGTCTAGCACACGGACAACTTAGGGATCTTTTGCAAAAAAGCCTTATCGGCGAGCCAGGAAAGATCATTGATATTCATCCCTTGGGGTGTGGATACTACCACGTCGAGTTTGATTCACCTCCAACATTGGACAGAGTCATGCAGCTAAGCCCCATCACACTGCGTGGCCCAGAACTTCTTTGCGAGGTGGTAACACGGCTTCAACCCAGCATCCGACCCTCTAGCTGGCGTCTCGGGCTTTCCCGTGACAGTTTGCTTTCCTAGCCTTAGGAAGGAAAAAATTCCCCGCCTCCCAGTGATAGGTGGTATCAGGAGAGTGATGGAATCCCCCCCCACCCCCAAACCACCACTTCGGTTCTAGCTCGGACGGCAAGGATTCCCTCTCTTCGTATCTACATAGCCTCTCCAAAATCAATTCCTTGTGTCATATTGCTTCATATCTGCATAGCCTCTCCGGAGTCAATTCCTCGTGTCATATTGTTTCCTTGCCTCCGTGGAGCTCCTATTTTGCAAAGAATTGAGTACTCGGGCCTCCCTAGGGATTGCTTCATTTGCCAACATACGGAACACCTTGCTAGAGCTTGTCCCCAGTGTCAGTCGAGGAGGGCGCCTCTAGTGCACCCCCCTCCCCCCCGAAGGGGCGTTGCCAGCTCAGCTCCTCGTCACGAGGAGGGGGGATCCCGACCCCAGGATCCAAAGCTGGGATCCTCACGGGCCGGGAATTGGTGCTCTGAACCCTGGGGGCTGGGATCCCCGCCTCCCCCCTAATGAGGAGTTGAGCTGAGAACTGGGGGCCCAAGGGGCTTGGGGGGGGGGAGGGGGGGGGGGGACAAGCTCTGGCAAGGTGTCCCATCTGCTGCTGCCGGCAAATGAAGCATTGGTCGAGGAGGCCAGAATACTCAACTCTTTGCAAAATAGGAGCTCCACGGAGGCAAGGCAGCAATATGACATGAGGAACCGACTCCGAAGATGCTATACAGATACGAAAAGAGGGAATCCGTACTGTCAGAGCTAGAACCGCAGTGACGTTGCGGGGGGGGGGGGGGGGGGGGGGATCGCTCTCCGCTCTCCCTATAACACCACCCTATCACTAGGAGGAGGGGAAGATATTCCTTCTGTCACCGAAGCATCAAAATACAAGTTGCTGATATGCAAAAATGCAACCTGCACGCCCCCCAAAAAAAAAGTTCCAATATTTTTTTTTGAAAAAAAAGGTGGCGTGGCATTGATGACATGGTGATGGTATCGTGGCACTGACACGTGGCAGAAAAGCAACGATGCAACTAGCTTTTGGAAAGCAACAGATCAAAAGCTTTTTAAAAACTAAAAAGAGAAGAGCTTTTATTATTAAAAAGATGCTTTTGGGCAAGAACTATAAATTCGGTTATTCTCTCATTGTTGAGACATGTAAAAAGACAAGAGAGCTCTCTAGCTCTAAGAACTTGTACTGAAGACTCTTGCAAGGAGTTTTATCTAATATAACTCGGAAGAGGGGGGGGGGGGGGGGGGATCGGCCCAAGGCTATTTCGACCCCTAGTGTGGCGTCTTCTCTCTCTACTCTCTCTTTTGTTTATTTTCAGATTTTCTCAAGGTTTTATGTGTGAAATTGTTGTTTCTTGAAGATAAGCTAAATACCCGTGCCACAACCCTTACAAAGGTCTATTTCACCTTCCTAAGGCCAAGAAAGCCAAAGGGTCGGACGTTGGGTTGAAGCTGTGCTGTCACCTCACAAAGACGACCTCGACCATGCGCAATGCGGCAGGGCTCAACTACCATGACTCTTTTCGATCCTACAAGCAAATCAAACTCGACCTAGTAGTATACACGCCCCAAAGGGTGAATATCAGTGATCTTTCCAAGCTTGCCTACAAAAGATCCTGAACTGTCTCCACGCAGGGCGGCCACCCACAATCTTGCAAGCCAAAGGTGGAGGCCTCCAGGGAGGCGATTATCGAAGCAAGGAGCTCAAGGTCCACTTCAGAAAAGCAAAGGCAAGGGATGGCGGCCTCCGTTCAGGATGACGGAGCAGTTGCCATGGATTCCTCCTAGAGGTATGAAGACGAGGATATGCCGACACTCACTGAAGAGAGAAACAACCTGAAAGCTAAAAACACCTAAGGAGAGGATAGGGCTCGGACGACGAAGAGGCTCAGGCCACGAGAAGGGGGGGAAGGGGGGGGGGCGCACAAAAGAGGCGGTGGCAGAGCTAGAAGGAGAGAAAAGGCGGGAGCTCAACAGGGCGGAGGAGGAGGAAGGCAGCAGAGGAGCACAAGGCGGGGTGTGTGTGTGTTGGGGGGGGGGGGGGGGGTGGTGGGAAACCCGACAGTGAAGAGGCAGGCGGAACGTAGGGAGTCGGAGGGCAGCACGAAAGAGAGAGAGATGGGCGATGGCAAAGGCGACAGGTGCGCAAAGGGGGAAGCTCCAACGCTCACTTCGATGTTTTTCCCCAAAGGTGCCACTTTGAACGTGCGAAGTTCAAAAAACTCACCAAAAGCCAACAAGGCATCCTCCAAGGTCTCCGCAACCCGAAACTGGTTCAATTTCATCCACTTGCCTCTCATGGGGGTGGCTAGGACTACACCACTGGTGTCCACCATCGTATGCAACTTCAACAACTCAACCACACGGCCTCTAATGATGTCCTAAGGCTCCTCTATCAAAGAGTATGGACAACGGATGTCCACGAAGCATCCCTAAACACATCACCATATCATGCCGGTCGAGGACCACTTAGATCCTCCCTGACCAAGTCAAGTGAAGAGCACTTGTGGTATTGGTGGAAGGAGGGGGAGTAGATGGTGCCGATGTCGTAGATACTCTTGCGGGCAGACGAAATGGCCTTCTCCTTGCCCTCACCATTTTGCTTCCTCGTGTTCTTCGGACAACCCCATCCAATATGCTCGGTGGAATCAAATAAACCACCAGCAACCATCTTGGCACGACGCTCAGGGGTGAGGCAAGTCACCGAGGCTCCCCCGCTTGCCTTGTCCTTATCATCCTTGGCCTTGGACTAGCTACCCTTGTCTTTGCCTTTCTGTTGCCCCTATTGTTGAGTCCTAGACTTGGAGCTCTCCTAAGTCTCTAGGGTTGTAGCAAGACAAACTGCATCTGGAAGATCACGAGGCCAATGTGCATACAAGTTTGCATGCAAAGACAGTTTCAAACCATCCACAAATCGCTTAGCCTGCTCCGATCGTCAGATGGTCCTTGTTGGGAGCATGAGCAAAAGCTTCCAGAAACAAGTGAGATAGTCGGTTATCGATCCGCCATGTTTCTGTCAGAATATGCAGCGGAGATGATGACCAAATCTGGGAACACAAGAGCAAAAGCAAAAGCGCAGGCAGAAAAACAGCACAAGAGAAAGACAGATGTAGGCGTGTAACTCTGCTCTATATACACAAGAAGATCCCGAGGAATGATACAAATGAGGTATGGGGGCTGAGGACCTATATATACTCCCCTAGAGGGCAGTCGGCCAGCATAAGAGAAGCCCACGACTGATAAAAAAGGTCCACGACTGCATAAATGCAGTCGGCCAGCTATCTGGTGCCAAAACCTGATCAAAACCAGTCGGCCAGCAGCAAGAGTGCCCACGACTGATAAACATCCAGTCGGCCAGCACTGTACTGCTCTTGGCACCCTCTGGCAGCCCTCCCAAGCCTCAGAAAAATGGGAAAAAATAGGGGAAAAATGCGGAGAGTGGGGAAAAATGGGAAAACACCTCATAAGGGCGGGCACACCCACAACAAAGGCCCTGGTGTATAAATCTAGGAATGCTTCCCCCCTCTGCCATCGGGAACTATCTCCATCCTGCCCTCACTGTGAACTGGGATAGTGGACGTATCCCCAGTAAGAATATGACCAGAAAGCCTGCAGAGATCCTGTAAACCAGAACGGGAAGGAGTCATGTGCCTGGAAGCACCACTATCGAGAATCCACTCCCTAGTATCCTTTGCGGAGAGTCCTCCAATCTCCTCCCTGCCTGAAGAAAATGAAGCATCGGTGTCCATCACCTCCAGGTGCACAAAAGCCCGAGTCTTCATGATTGCTGCTGCTGAGGAATCTTCACCCTTCTCGGTCTTCCGCTTGGGACACTGCCTCCAGTAGTGGCCTTTCTCACCACAATCATTACAGGTCCTCTCTGCCTTCAGCTTCTCGCGGTCAGCGTCGGACTTCTTCTCATAAGACTTCTCCGATGAAGCCTTCCCTTTGCCCGAGTTACGGCCTTTCGACCGTTGGCCAGTAAAGGCCTCCGAACCTCCACCCTGAGGAGGGTTCGTGAATCGTTCCTCCTGGTCCAGGACCATGGGCACAAGCTCCTCCCACGTGATGGTGCTGAGCCTGCCACCACTGGGAATCAACGACGAGTAAAATGCTGAGTACGAAGAGGGCAAATGTGACAGCAACGTTATGGCCATGTCCTCTGACGATATCTCCTCCCCAGCCTGAAGAACCTCCTGCTGAAGAGCCTGCAGCTTGTTAATATGCTCCCGCATCGTCGACGACTTTGCAGGGCTCATAACCCGCATCTGTACTTCCAGGGAAATCCTCTTCATGGGCGATACCCTGTTGTAAAGTGAGGCCAAATGCTGCCAAATACCTCTGGCCAGCGTCATGTGCTTTACATGATTGATTACATGTGGTGTGCAGTTGAGGAAAATAAACGAACGGACCCTGGCGTTGACGCGATCCCACATCTGCGTCTGGGCCTCCCGGTCTTTTCGGGTTGACGGTAACTCCCCTTCCTCTACTTCCGGCCGTGGAACACCAACAACGACGAAATCGGCGAGATCGTAGGACTCCAGAACGGATTCCATCATCACCTTCCATATGCCGTAGTTGCTCCCGTCTAACTGACGGTCCACCGGGAACGTGGGGAGTGTCGGGATCTTCACATGTCTCTCGGCCATCTCAAACAGATCTGCCATAGCGGGGATGTACTTTGAAAATGGTGGGTGGGTGGGAACAAAGAAGAACTGATACCTGCAAGTGGCTGTCCAGCAAATCAGCCCGCCTTCCTCTGGCTTCTCCTCTTCCCGAACAGTCCAAAACAGTCCACCAATCAGCCACAAAACAGCCCCCTCTTGCTCACACAAATCCCAAGACCTATCTAGAGCCTAGGGCTCTGATACCATGTCAGAATATGCAGCGGAGATGATGACCAAATCTGGGAACACAAGAGCAAAAGCAGAAACGCAGGCAGAAAAACAGCACAAGAGAAAGACAGATGTAGGCGTGTAACTCTGCTCTATATACACAAGAAGATCCCGAGGAATGATACAAATGAGGTATGGGGGCTGAGGACCTATATATACTCCCCTAGAGGGCAGTCGGCCAGCATAAGAGAAGCCCACGACTGATAAAAAAGGTCCACGACTGCATAAATGCAGTCGGCCAGCTATCTGGTGCCAAAACCTGATCAAAACCAGTCGGCCAGCAGCAAGAGTGCCCACGACTGATAAACATCCAGTCGGCCAGCACTGTACTGCTCTTGGCACCCTCTGGCAGCCCTCCCAAGCCTCAGAAAAATGGGAAAAAATAGGGGAAAAATGCGGAGAGTGGGGAAAAATGAGAAAACACCTCATAAGGGCGGGCACACCCACAACAAAGGCCCTGGTGTATAAATCTAGGAATGCTTCCCCCCTCTGCCATCGGGAACTATCTCCATCCTGCCCTCACTGTGAACTGGGATAGTGGACGTATCCCCAGTAAGAATATGACCAGAAAGCCTGCAGAGATCCTGTAAACCAGAACGGGAAGGAGTCATGTGCCTGGAAGCACCACTATCGAGAATCCACTCCCTAGTATCCTTTGCGGAGAGTCCTCCAATCTCCTCCCTGCCTGAAGAAAATGAAGCATCGGTGTCCATCACCTCCAGGTGCACAAAAGCCCGAGTCTTCATGATTGCTGCTGCTGAGGAATCTTCACCCTTCTCGGTCTTCCGCTTGGGACACTGCCTCCAGTAGTGGCCTTTCTCACCACAATCATTACAGGTCCTCTCTGCCTTCAGCTTCTCGCGGTCAGCGTCGGACTTCTTCTCATAAGACTTCTCCGATGAAGCCTTCCCTTTGCCCGAGTTACGGCCTTTCGACCGTTGGCCAGTAAAGGCCTCCGAACCTCCACCCTGAGGAGGGTTCGTGAATCGTTCCTCCTGGTCCAGGACCATGGGCACAAGCTCCTCCCACGTGATGGTGCTGAGCCTGCCACCACTGGGAATCAACGACGAGTAAAATGCTGAGTACGAAGAGGGCAAATGTGACAGCAACGTTATGGCCATGTCCTCTGACGATATCTCCTCCCCAGCCTGAAGAACCTCCTGCTGAAGAGCCTGCAGCTTGTTAATATGCTCCCGCATCGTCGACGACTTTGCAGGGCTCATAACCCGCATCTGTACTTCCAAGGAAATCCTCTTCATGGGCGATACCCTGTTGTAAAGTGAGGCCAAATGCTGCCAAATACCTCTGGCCAGCGTCATGTGCTTTACATGATTGATTACCTGTGGTGTGCAGTTGAGGAAAATAAACGAACGGACCCTGGCGTTGACGCGATCCCACATCTGCGTCTGGGCCTCCCGGTCCTTTCGGGTTGACGGTAACTCCCCTTCCTCTACTTCCGGCCGTGGAACACCAACAACGACGAAATCGGCGAGATCGTAGGACTCCAGAACGGATTCCATCATCACCTTCCATATGCCGTAGTTGCTCCCGTCTAACTGACGGTCCACCGGGAACGTGGGGAGTGTCGGGATCTTCACATGTCTCTCGGCCATCTCAAACAGATCTGCCATAGCGGGGATGTACTTTGAAAATGGTGGGTGGGTGGGAACAAAGAAGAACTGATACCTGCAAGTGGCTGTCCAGCAAATCAGCCCGCCTTCCTCTTGCTTCTCCTCTTCCCGAACAGTCCAAAACAGTCCACCAATCAGCCACAAAACAGCCCCCTCTTGCTCACACAAATCCCAAGACCTATCTAGAGCCTAGGGCTCTCATACCATGTCAGAATATGCAGCGGAGATGATGACCAAATCTGGGAACACAAGAGCAAAAGCAAAAACGCAGGCAGAAAAACAGCACAAGAGAAAGACAGATGTAGGCGTGTAACTCTGCTCTATATACACAAGAAGATCCCGAGGAATGATACAAATGAGGTATGGGGGCTGAGGACCTATATATACTCCCCTAGAGGGCAGTCGGCCAGCATAAGAGAAGCCCACGACTGATAAAAAAGGTCCACGACTGCATAAATGCAGTCGGCCAGCTATCTGGTGCCAAAACCTGATCAAAACCAGTCGGCCAGTAGCAAGAGTGCCCATGACTGATAAACATCCAGTCGGCCAGCACTGTACTGCTCTTGGCACCCTCTGGCAGCCCTCCCAAGCCTCAGAAAAATGGGAAAAATGCGGAGAGTGGGGAAAAATGGGAAAACACCTCATAAGGGCGGGCACACCCACAACAAAGGCCCTGGTGTATAAATCTAGACAGGAGATGACTTCTAACAGTTTCTGCATAAAACACTCCCACTATTTCTTCAATTCACACTAGTAATCTACGGGAATAAATTGCTTCAAGACCGCCTTGTGAGACAATCATCCTAGCAAGTCACGAAGTGATGCCCAAGGTGGTCTTCCCACTACAAGAGAGCGGCACGTGTCAAAGCCGTACACACCAAATGGAGCTGAAAAATATCTGAACCACTTGCTACTGCTTCTATTGCCAACATGGTGGCCATCTTGCAGGTCCAATTGGTGACGACTTCTCCATCCATCTTCCCGTTGAACTTGGGAGGCTTTAAAAGCTTCAATAATAGAGCTCGTTCCTCACGAGGTATGGAGTAAGAACTCGGCAAACTGGTAGTCTCCCGACGTCAAGCTAGTGAAGGCGAGTGGGAACTGTCAGGGGAATCCGGTGAAGGAGGAGCGAAGCGCATCCAGTACATCCTTGCTTGCATCCAAATCCTCCTCCAGAAAGTTTTGCCACTTGGTCCTCCGAATCATCCAACACTTGCTCCAGAGCATGGGCCCTTGTAGATTCCGGATCTGGAAAACTAAGTGCTCGAAGTGCCGACTCCATCGTGTCGAGACAAACAGATATAGCCTCCAGTTTAGCCGCATGCCTATCCATGGATGCCTTCATGCTGAGAAGCAAATTAGTGAGTTGTGAATCCATGACAAATATCAGGTGATCAAGGACCAGGTGAGGGATTTCAACCCTATGCGATGAGGCAAGGGTTTGGTGGGTCAGGGAAGCACAATATACCCAATTAACCTAAGTGCAATGAAGAGAATCCAGTCGGCCCAGTATTGTTGTCGGCCACCTATACCCGACTGCCACGTCACTACCGCCACATCATCGCTGCCACATGGCAGTGCCATATGTCACATGCGCTGTCCAACTCTGCCTGTCGGCTGCTATCTCATGTCTAATTGTGCCCTGCATACTCAAAGGTGTGTCAAAGAAGTCCTCAAGGAATGAGGTCGAGATCCCCTGAGCCTGCTAGTGAGGGGAGTTAGTGGGGTTACCATCAATCTGCTGTAGGAGAATCCGGCGCCCCAAGTCTGGCCAAGTACTCAAAGAAACGGAATGGGGGGGTTTGTGGGAGGAGTGGTGGGGTCGCGCCAGCTCCACTCACCTTGGTCCCATGGGACATGCAAATCCATGAGCGCCATGATGCGACGCCCATGACCTCAAGAGGGGGGAAATCAATGTGCCACTTCCACTCCTGGAAGCCCACAATGCGGACTCTCTGGAGGGGAGTGGGGGTAGTGCCATCAAAGGTCTATCGTGAGCGGGTGAGGCTCCCGTGGGGAGCCAGGACTAACCTAGGAGCCAGTCGGGTCAAGAATGAACAAACTACACAAGGTTCGTCATTGAAGTTTTAAAAGGTCTCCCTTGCCCAAACCCTGACACGCCCATGAAGAGCACCACATACTTGTTAAGAAGTTTTGAAAGACTCTGCCGCATGTTTGAGGATATAAAGAGTACCACTGCTCGCTTCTGCACAAATACACATTAGGCATTCTCATGAGACCTATAGGTACAATTCAAAACAGAAGCTAGCATTACATAAGAACTGCTTGAATGCAGCAGAAAACAAGAAAAATGGCATGCATAATTTTGGCTTTAAAAACTTGATTTGTCAAAAGGCACACCATGATCCATGCTGCCGCAAGATCAATGGTCCTTGCCGTGGGAGTCACAAAGACGGTGTCACAACCCTGTATGCATAACCATGTATCCATAAGCATGTTTTTCGCTCCTTCTTTAAACAAGCTAACACTAGCTAAAATGTGCACTTTAAGCTTATAGTTTACATTAGGAAGACAATTCACCTGTCCCTCTTTTAAAGATTGGAAGTCTGCTGTACTTTGATTATGCAAAAAACGGATCCGATCATCGCCAGTTACTGCAGTTCACAACATGAAAACATGACAAGAGAGCATGGAATTATAAAGTCCTGAAATCAATTCTAAAAACGCCATGCCGTCTAGCCACCAAGGTGCGAAAACATCAGATTCTTCAACAAAAGCACCACATGTGGCAAGCTCTAAAGCTGAGTTACATGACTTAACATTATGAACCTTCTTACGCCCTCACCTCCTGTGATCACTTTCATTTGTGAGTCCTTGATTGCATTCAAAGTACAGATTCATCATCATGCAATTCCTAAATGGGTTCATTTAAAAATCACCTTAGTTGACTGATTTACGTAAAAAGGTAGACTGTTACAGGTTCATCATAACTATTTCAGATTCATACATGATGTCATGCTCACACGATGAATCCTCTTGTTCTTGATGACCTATAAGTCTAATGCTCCATAACACACTTACCATTTTGTTCTTTGGTAGAGTTTTATGTTCTTTAATCTTCATATACATCTTGTTCACCCAAAGCTCTTCTACTACAACCGCTAACTACCCACTCATCTTATTTTTTTTAATGAGTCACTTGAAGGTTCTATTGGAGCATCCCAAAACAATGAATCTCCTTTACCGGCCTTCCCATTTTAGGAAAAAGCTTAAACATTTCCAATACATAACCTGAATTGCCATTTTAATATTATCCTTTTCCTCATTGTGAAGCTAAGCATGGGTAGTTCAACTCTTTGATTACTTCGTTTTCTGAAGTGGCATACCTCAAGAGTCAATACCTTAGACCTCAAACTTGACAAAGAGGGGCTTTTAAGTTGGTCTTCATTAAAGTTTCTCACAAAGCTTTGAACCACCAAATTCATCATGTTAAGCGTGGATTCCACAACCCAAGATCCCTCCTCACATGTTAGTGCAAATTTGCATTAAAAAACACGGTACATATTGTAGTCTCTATACAACATAGAAACTATTGTGCCAGCTACAATATAAACAAAAAATGTCAAAATACTAAAGTTTACATAAGGAGTTTACCTCTTAATCTTCCAATGTGAGACATCTCAACAACCTGCCACAATGACGATAGCAAGTCATTAAAGAGACTAACTTATTGCCCAAGTTTTCATACTAATGGAAGCGAATCAAAGATTCTTCAAAAAATAAAAACTAGAAAGATGGACTTCAAACCTAGAAAGTAGTTGATTCCTCACTAATTTTTCAGTTAGCACTCGCAAAGGTATGCTATACAGAACTAATTTACAATTGATGAAGTGCTATGTTCACAAAAAGAGCTGTATGTAGTAAATCGGTGTAATGTATGAGATCACGATTGGGCTCCGAAGACATCACTAAAGAAGAAGAATCATTCGAAGAAACGCTTCCGCATAAAGAAGACGAAGACAACCAGAAGTTAAAGAAGCAAATAAGGCACTTCAAGATTCAACTCGAAAGAGTCCAAATGGAAAAAAGACTGGCAAAATTACAGGCAACCTTGGCCCAGCAGGAGACACCTAAAGAACAAAGTTCCTCAATTCAACAATGCTATCGATGGATGACTGACAAAGAAGAGCGAGACAGTGAAGCAAAACTCGCCGAACAACTGGGAGAGAGCCAAACGCAAGGCCAAAGAGTGATTGCACAGGCAGAGCTTGAAGCGAAGGTGAACCATGAGTGACAAACTTGAGCAACCAGTTCCAACAGACACTCTAGACTCTGGTAACTTCTTTCCACCCTACTCAATCCTCCACAACCCCATCCATAGCCTCGACAACAGTTATCTGTGCCTCACTGAACTTCACCAAGTACGACGGCAAGTGCGACCATTCGATTGTGACTCAGTTTATTCACCAATTTGTTGCCCACTTTCCACTTTCCAAGATCACAGATACCCAAGACAAGGTCCATCTAGCGGCTCCATACCTCACAAGTGATGCAATCACTTGGTGGCAACATTGGTCCCGTTTACACAAATTCTTACATTGGCTTACCGGACTATGATTGGACACCTTTGTGTCCAATTTGAAGACCAGGTTTCTACCTCCGCAATACATGACAAATCTTGAAGATGAATTCTACAAACTCACCCAGAACGGTTTCCCTGTGCTCACCTACTCCAACAAAGTGATCACATCAACTCGACAGTTGGCAAAGTCCGAGGAGGAGAAGCTAAAGCAGTTCATTCAGGGATTGGATCCAAACATTCAGTTCCCCATGCGAAATTTTGAACCCCAGACTCATGACAGGGCTTTGACTCTTGCACAAAACCATGAGATGATGCTCAATGGAGGCAAGCCCAAGACCGCTCCAATCACCCCCTAACCTCAGCAAGCAGGACGCAGACTGCCCAGCAGAACTAGGCGTCTAACCAGCAGGCAAGTAAGGGGGGTTCCAACAACAAGGATCAAAAGAAGAACGGCCAGAATAGCTCGTCTACTGGGAAGGAGTGACAAGATGGACCTAAGAAGACCCCTGAAGAAAAGATCAAGGAGGGCCTTACCTTACAATCAAATGAGAAGGAGCGGTACTTCAAAGAGAACCATCGTTTTTTCTGCCACCACACAGGACATGCAGAGAAGGATTGTACCAAATGGCAAGCAGAAAAAGGCAAACAACTAGCCTCTACAGTGGCTACCGCCACAACTGTACCACCCCCTCCACCCCTGCCCTCAACCACCAATGTTGTTCAACTTTTTCCCGCTTAGAATGCGGTACCTACAGTGGTATTCGATGATAAGCAGGAGGGGTTTCATTGAGGAGCATCAGAAAGGTCTTATCAGAGCTTATGGCACAGCAAAGGGACGACAATTTGTTGTTCTCTTCAACATGGGCAGTTCAGAAGATGCCTTCTCTCCGCAATTGGCGACCAAGATGAAATGTGCCCTTGTGCTGTATCATTTGGACGTGGACATGTTCACTCCCAGCCTACGTACCCATATTTACCAGAAAGCTCAACAATTTGCCTTCACAGTCCAAAAGGTTCAATTTTAGAGGAATTTCATCGTCTCGCCCCTCCTCGGGTGTGTGACATGATCCTTCGGGTTCAGCGGTTCCGCCAATATGCGCCCATTCCTGATTGGAGGCAAGACACCTACACGATCATTGAAGGTTTTCCTAAGCCTACTATCGTTCGCGGGAATCAGAGCATTCAAGGTATTCCGCTTATTTCCCACCTTCAAGCTAGTAGAGCTATTAGAAAGGGAGCTGAGTGTGCGATGATCTATGTCCGCCCACCGCAAATAGCGACATCCACCACCACTCCATTAGAGCCACAGATGACAAGTCGCCTCCAACAGTTTTAGGACATTTGAGCGATGATCTTCAACCAAGACCCCTACCCTCTCATCCTGAAGACCATAGTATCGATTTGGTACCTGGAGCTGAGCCACCCAATAAGTTTCCATATCGTCTTTCCAAGGCATTGGAAGCTGAGTTGGAGACGCAACTAGCACAGTCCCTTAGGTCTGGTTTCATCATTCATCCTCTCCAATTGCTGCACCGATTCTTTTTGTGCAACAGAAAGATAAGACCACACGTCTCTGTGTGGATTACCGAGCCTTGAACAAGTTGACAATCAAGAATACGTTCCCCATGCCAAGGATAGAGTACATTCTTGAAAGACTCAACGGTGCTAAGTACTTCACCAAGATCGACCTCAAAAGTGGCTATCATCAAGTCAGAATTTTGGAGGCCGATATCCCAAAGACGGCCTTTCGAACAGAACAAGGTCATTCTGAGTTTGTGGTCATGCCTTTTGGTTGACCAATGCACCCGCGATATTCAACAAGATGATGTCTGGAGTCCTCGCCGTACTCATCGGTGTATTTCTATTCATTTTTTTGGATGACATTCTTATTTTTTTTGCCACTGTAGAACAGCACGAGAAGGATGTGCAAAAGGTCTTGCAGATTTTGCGAGACAACGACTCTGCATCCATGCAAAGAAGAGTATATTTGAAGTTCAAGAAGTCCAGTACCTGGGCTGTGATCGATTCCAATGGAATTCGCCTTCACCCTGAGAAGATAGGGACGTTCCGAAGATAGCCCAAGTGATACGTTCCTTCGTGGGCTTGTGCCAAGCGTATAGCTCACATATGGATTGGTTTTCTAACCTTGCAACACCATTGACAAATTTGCTCAAGGGAGTGAAGACTAGAAGACAGAAAGTTTCAATCCACAGGTAAGGCTTTGAAGGCGTTCTTTGCTCTTCCAAAGGCGACTTCCGAAGCACTAGTCCTTAAACTCGCATCATGGGATGATCCCTTCAAGGTGATCATCGATGCCAGTAATCTCGCCATAGGAGTAGTTTTGCAACAAGAAGACAGACCCGTGGCCTATTACAGCAGAAAGTTAAATGATGTAGAAAAAAATTATATGTCTATGACAAAGAGTTGCTAGAGGTTATCACAGCCTTGAAACACTGGAAACCTTTTCTTTATGGAAGGGAATTTACTGTAAAGACAGACCACCAGGCCTTGAAGTGGTTACAAGCTATGCCAAGTGCCCAGTGGACCGATAGATAGCACCGGTGGTAGTAACTCAATAAAGCATGGAGTGAAATAACTTGATCTACACAATACTACTACTCCAGCTTACACAAATGATAAAAAAGATTAATAACCTCACTTCAAAAGGACAAGTTCGAACAGCGAGCTGGTCCTGAAGGGAAAACATTGACGCCAGTAACTGTTGTCTCAGAACCATCAAATTAACTGTAGCGGGAGTACCCTCCCCTCCCAACAAAAAAAAAAAACTGCATGGTTCCTCTTAAGCACCCTAAACAAACTATAGAGTGGCCTTCTAATAGATCTGATCATACACTCATTGGTGGTGACTCTTACACAGCAGAGGATAGAGTTTTGCTGCCTTGATTAAGAAGGTAGCTGAACAGACAAGATTGCCCGTCCATCCCTCATCGACAGGTCACAGCCCCCTGCTCACAGGCATGCATTATTTTGTATCCAGGCTGATAATCCAGCCTTAGAACACTTGTTGACTCTGGTGCCAACCTTGAGAATTATTTATCTTGCTTATGCTTCTGATAAACTAGTGCAAATACAACTTGTCTTCCAACTCACTGCACCTTGCTTTGATCACAGAGCACAAGAGCATTGAGCATCTCAAACAATTTCCAGCTGGAAAAAGAATAGTAAGAAATGCTATTAGCCACATGATTTTGGAAGAAATAAAAGGATAGGTTGATTTTAAGAACCAGGGAGTTTTGCAGCAAACAGCTTTTCAATCTTTGGCAATGCTCAATAACAGGACAAGCATACTTTGAGAAGCAAGAGCATGGTTCAAAAGTAAAAAGGCATCTACTACTTACTGCAACACCACTGTCAACAGCTTTCAGAGCTTCTTCATCATTGCCAAATGACTCAACGATACCATCTTCAGAAAATTCTGCTCCCATCTCTCTCATCGTTGACTGCAATGTGTGAAGAACAGCAGTAATTGATAGTTAAACACAGCTTCCAAAACATCCGATGAATCACTCCACTTTCATTTCCCCATATCCAGGACTTTTTTTAAAGTGGGATTTTTATGTTACATTAAGCACATCCACAACACTTAACAAGCGCTGACAGTGTACAATAAAAGTCAAAACTACATAAAACTGCAAGCAAAATAAATATCGTTTTTAAAAAGCAAGAAAGAATGCTTGTGAAATCAGAATGGCTTGAAGGGGATCTTTGAAACACTATAACAAGGAAGACTACTCACAACTGTCAAATACTAGAAGTTTTGATTCGTAAAACTACAATGTGCAGATTCTGGAATACTAGTTGCATGACTTCTCAGATAGCTTTCACAACTATGAGGGCTTCTTGCTGTTAGAAGTCATCTCCTGTCCAGTTTTATACACCAGGGCCTTTGTTGTGGGTGTGCCCGCCCTTATGAGGTGTTTTCCCATTTTTCCCCACTCTCCGTATTTTTCCCCTATTTTTCCCATTTTTTTTGAGGCTTGGGAGGGCTGCCAGAGGGTGCCAAGAGCAGTACAGTGCTGGCCGACTGGTGTTTATCAGTCGTGGGCACTCTTGCTGCTGGCCGACTGGTTTTGATCAGTTTTGGGCACCAGATTGCTGGCCGACTGCATTTATGCAGTCGTGGACCTTTTTATCAGTCAAGGGCTTTTCCTTATGCTGGCCGACTGCCCTCTAGGGGGGTACATATAGGTCCTCAGCCCCCATACCTCATTTGTATCATTTCTCGGGATCTTCTTGTGTATATAGAGCAGAGTTACACGCCTACATCTCTCTCTCTCGTGTTGTTTTTCTGCTTGCGTTTTTGCTCGTGTTCCCAGATTTGGTCATCATCTCCGCTGCGTATTCTGACATGGTATCACAGCCTTAGGCTCTAGATAGGTCTTGGGATTTGTGTGAGCAAGAGGGGGCTGTTTTGTGGCTGATTGGTGGACTGTTCGGGAAGAGGAGAAGCAAGAGGAAGGCGGGCTGATTTGCTGGACAGCCACTTGCAGGTATCAGTTCTTCTTTGTTCCCACCCACCCACCCTTTTCAGAGTACATCCCCGCTATGGCAGATCTGCTAGAGATGGCCGAGAGACATGTGCATTGTGAAGATCCCGACACTCCCCACGTTCCCGGTGGACCGTCAGTTGGACGGGAGCAACTACGGCATATGGAAGGTTATGATGGAATCTGTTCTGGAGTCTTACGACCTCGCCGATTTCGTCATTGTTGGTATTCCACGGCCGGAAGTGGAGGAAGGGGAGTTACCGTCAACCCGAAAGGACCGGGAGGCCCAGACGCAGATGTGGGATCGCGTCAACGCCAGGGTCCGTTCGTTTATTTTCCTCAACTGCACACCACAGGTAATTAATCATGTAAAGCATATGACGCTGGCCAGAGGTATATGGCAGCATTTGGCCTCACTTTACAACAGGGTATCGCCCATGAAGAGGATTTCCTTGGACGTACAGATGCGGGTTATGAGCCCTGCAAAGTCGTCGACGATGCGGGAGCATATTAACAAGCTACAGGCTCTTCAGCAGGAAGTTCTTCAGGCTGGGAAGGAGATATCGTCAGAGGACATGGCCATCACGTTGCTGTCACATTTGCCCTCTTCGTACTCAGCATTCTACTCATCGTTGATTACCACTGGCAGGCTCAGCACCATCACATGGGAGGAGCTTGTGCCCATGGGCCTGGACCAGGAGGAACGATTCACGAACCCTCCTCAGGATGGAGGTTCGGAGGCCTTAACTGGCCAACGGTCGAAAGGCCGTAACACGGGCAAGGGGAAGGCTTCGTCGGAGAAGTCTTCTGAGAAGATGTCCGTTAGTGACCGCGAGAAACTGAAGGCAGAGAGGACCTGTAATGATTGTGGCGAGAAAGGCCACTACTAGAGACAATGTCCCAAGCGGAAGACCGAGAAGGGTGAAGACTCCTCAGCAATCATGAAGACTCCGGCTTTTGTGCACCTGGAGATGATGGACACCGATGCTTCATTTTCTTCAGGCAGGGAGGAGATTGGAGGACTCTCCGCAACGGATACTCGGGAGTGGATTCTCGATAGTGGTGCTTCCAGGCACATGACTCCTTCCCATTCCGGTTTACAGGATCTCTGCAAGCTTTCTGGTCATATTCTTACTAGGGATACGTCCACTATCCCAGTTCACAGTGAGGGCAGGATGGAGATAGTTCCCGATGGCAGAGGGGGGAAGCATTCCTCCCAAGTGTTGTATGTTCTGGCACTTGGTTTTCATCTGTTGTCAGTGCATCAAGTTTGCAAGACTCGCGTACGGGTGGAGTTTGATGAGCATTTTGTTGCTCTCCGGGACAAAGCAACAGGCCAAGTGGTTTGGGAAGGTGGAGTGGAGAATGGAGTTTACAGGCTTTCATCACTCTCTCTCCCAGGTCCTCAGGTTTGTGATGAGTGGCAGTCTGGTAATGGCTACTCAAGTGTGGATACGTTGCAGGTACAGGCTTTCCGAGACCAGATGGTGGATAGCGTACCAGTAGATGGCAGCAGTTGGCAGGAACTTTCCAGTACTGATGTTGGTAGTTCTTGTGTTCGTGAGTCAGAGGAAGCTAAACAGGTCACTTATGCTCTGATGTCTCGTCGTGTTCGGGACATAGAACTTCCAGTAGTTGAGGATGTTCTTTCCACGGGGACCTTTCGGAAAGCCAGGCAGGTGGCAGGTGCTTACTTGCAGAAGGAGGTGGTTTCTCCAGGCTTTGTGGTTCCGGATTCAGAGGGGGTGGTTGACAGGTTTCAGAAGGCCTTGCGTGGTCTTCAGAAGGTTTCCAGGACTTGTTTGTGCACCGTAACAGGTGTTGATCCTTGTGAGCAGTGTGATGTCTCTGTGACTCAGAAGCTGTATGGTTCATTGATCTGGTTGATGGACACCAGATTGGACGGGAGCTTCCTGATGAGGCGGTTGAGCTCATGGTTGCAGATGTCTCTTTGGGAGGCAGGATTGCGTTTCCTGTGGTTTCTGCGGCATGCGAAGGATCGTGGACTCTTTTACACAGGAGGGGATGGAGTCCGACTCCACGGTTGGAGTGACTCGGTTTGGGGAGGAGATTCGGACACGAGGGGATCTACTTATGGCCCACGAGCAGTTTTTCGGAGCAGGAGGAGGTTGCATTGCAGGTTTGGGCTTCCACTGGAGGAACCCATGGTCATCCCGAGGCACTTTGTTCGTGAACAGATCGTTGCTGATGACATCTTGCTAGAGTTCTGTTCGACGGAGGACAGTACGGTGGACCTCTTCACGAAGTCGCTCTCTCAGGATTTGCTCAGGCGGCACCCCAGCTCCCAGTGGTTGGTTACACAGCCAGGAGCTGAGAGGGGGTGTTAGAAGTCATCTCCTGTCCAGTTTTATACACCAGGGCCTTTGTTGTGGGTGTGCCCGCCCTTATGAGGTGTTTTCCCATTTTTCCCCACTCTCCGTATTTTTCCCCTATTTTTCCCATTTTTTTTGAGGCTTGGGAGGGGTGCCAGAGGGTGCCAAGAGCAGTACAGTGCTGGCCGACTGGGTGTTTATCAGTCGTGGGCACTCTTGCTGCTGGCCGACTGGTTTTGATCAGTTTTGGGCACCAGATTGCTGGCCGACTGCATTTATGCAGTCGTGGACCTTTTTATCAGTCGTGGGCTTTTCCTTATGCTGGCCGACTGCCCTCTAGGGGGGTATATATAGGTCCTCAGCCCCCATACCTCATTTGTATCATTTCTCGGGATCTTCTTGTGTATATAGAGCAGAGTTACACGCCTACATCTCTCTCTCTCTTGTGCTGTTTTTCTGCCTGCGTTTTTGCTCTTGTGTTCCCAGATTTGGTCATCATCTCCGCTGCGTATTCTGACACTTGCTTCACAAACCAACCAGCCATACACCAGAAGTCCCCATGATTGTATGCCCTCTACCGCCTTGCCTTTCCAAATAGTTTCTTCTAGATTCTGCAAAATAGCAAAGTCCACAGTGTACACATGGCACTAAAAGGATTCCAAATGCCACCCTAGCCCTTTCACATGTGGAAGCTCTGGGAGTCTTCTTTCAGCCCTAAACACCATCCTGGAACAACCTGATCCAACACGCATACTGAAGAGAGAGAGGAGAGAGAGAGAGAGCTGAGTTTCCAGTATATTCATAATGTACAAACAGGTAGTACAAATCCTACAGCCACAGGCTGTCTTCGAAAAGGTAGTAATACCTAATCTATATCTAAATCTAGGACTCAGCCCAAGGCTGGACTGAATGCCTCAAAACGATGAGCAACATTGCCTTTTATATGAATTGGCCGACTGCTGGTTGGCCAGGTCCTAGACAAAACTCCAGGAAATGCTGCAGCCGACTAGTCATAATTCTGGTGTATGCTGGCCGACAGCCCTTCCATGTCCTCTACCAGTCCTTCCCCTGCCAAAACAGCAACCAATACTCCCGATTCATTGAGTCATTCACTCATTCATCATCATAGTCATCACTAGAAGTTATGTAAGGGGCCAAAAGTCAACCCCTTTGGAGCTTACCAAGGGCCCAACCATGTACAGACAATCATGTCTCCTTTTTTTACCATATAAAATACAAGAAAACCTGACACCAACTATGTCTCTCTTATTCCCTCTACTCTGTCTTAATCGTGTTTAAATCAACATCTTGTTCTTAATCACGCTTAGGGTTGTGGATCAATACAGCAAGGCTTCCACGCATGCTATATTGGGATCAAAGCATTCAGGCTCAGCCCACTAAGCATAGTCCCAAGAAAGGTGCACAAATCCAGCAGAAGAATGCAGCAGGGTAGCATATGGAGTGGTCTGCAAAAACAGGCAAAGCTAGAGGAAGCATTCCCTAAGGGTTATGTACGCATAACCAGTACATCATTAAGCTCTCAAATTAGTTCCAAAGGCCTAGCAACATGCATGATCAGTTCCGGCAGGTGACCCACCACTGTGTTAAGGGTAAGGTATAGCAGGCATGCAGACAACAGTAGAACAAGGCTCTTGGAACTGGAGATCAGAAGAAGTAGGTGTTCAGACAAAATTAAAGTCAAAGTCAGAGTCAGAAGTAGCAGGTCAAAGTTAGAAGTCCATGGAGGAAGAGGATGACAGTGTCCACCTCGTCATCAAGTTTAGTAGGAGGGGATGTCACGTGCACGCCCGTGCTATGGCTAATCCTCGGCATGAACAATAGAACCCCTGGTTCCAAGGCCGTCAAAACGGTTAGTAATTGGTGTCAAGTGGGTTTACAAGACCAAGTATACATCCGATGGGTCCGTGGACAAGCACAAGGCAAAACTTGTGGTGGCTAAGGGCTATGCTTAGCGGCCTAGCATCGACTATGAGGACTCTTTTGCACCGACAGCTAGGATGACCACGATTCAGATAGTTCTTGCCCTTGCCTCTACTCAACAGTGGCCGGTGTGTCAAATGGATGTGAAATCTGCGTTCTTGAATGGTTACTTGTAGGAGGAGGTGTATGTTGAGCAACCTCCAGGCTTTGAGGTTCATGGATCAAAAGGTATGGTTTATAGGTTACGGAAGGCCTTGTATGGTCTTAAACAGGCTCCCAGGGCTTGGAACCAGAAGATTGATTCTTTCTTTCTTAGAAATGGTTTCCAAAGATCAGTTTTGCAAATCCGAACTTATATCTCTTTCGGAACCGTGGTATGGTAAGTCACCTTGATTATCCTCTATGTGGATGATCTTATTCTCACTGGCGGTCATGTGGAGCACATAGCTGATGAAGGCTGCCTTGTCAGCGGAGTTTGAGATAACGGATTTAGGCTTACTTCATTTCTTTTTGGGATTGGAGATTTGGCAAACCCAAAGGGGTTTCTTTGTTTCTCAGTAGCAAAATGTTCATGAGTTGTTGAAGGCCTTTGGGATGGAGAACTACAAGCCTATTTCATCTCCGATGGACCCGAATACCAAACTTACAGTACATGATCCTTGTGAGCAAGTTGATGCCTCCTTGAATCGGAAGCTTGTTGGTTAATTGATTGGGTTGCTCAACACCAAATTGGACTTGAGTTTTCCAGTGGGACTGTTGAGCTCATTTATGCAGACACCTTTGAAGACTCATTGGGACGCAGGATTGCGGATCTTGCGGTATCTGCAAGGTACAAAGGATCTTGGACTCTTTTATAACACTGGAGGGGACACGAAGAACCGAGTCAGTCTCTGCGGTTGGAGTGACTTTGATTGTAACTATTTAGCCCTCCTAGCTCTATTCCACATGATAAAACCCATGCCCGGACACTAGACAAGTGGAAGAAGACATGGGGATAGGGTCCATAAGGTTTGATTAAGAAAAGGCACCATTCCTAGTCAAAAAAGCAAGAAAAAGCAAAAAGTCAAACAAGGTTGACCATGAGCCAAGGGCACCATTGGAAAGACCAAGGGCACCATTGGAAAGAGGAGACTAAGCTGGACCGAAAAGCTAAAAGCCGCTTTCTCAAAAAGCAACTCTAAGACCAAAAAGCAAGGCCTTAAAGCTAGAAAAGCAAACCACCAAAAGTTGAGTAAATATTTTATTAATAAAAGTAAAAAGAGCAAAAGCAAAGGCAAAAAGAGAAAAGCAAAGCATGAAAAGGCAAAGCAAAAGCATGAAGGCTTTTTGGCAAAAAACAAGGCTTCCCCAAGTGTAAAAGAAGCATGAGCCTCTCTTGAGCATCAAGTTGAAGAAGAACCTCTTCATCGCGTTGCCATCTTCGTTGAAGCGTGGAGATCCTCTTCTCCATCATCATCTACTTGATCATGAACCAAATTATGGAATTTTACATCACTACCCACTGATTTAGGGCACCTTCATCGGCTGTAGCACCACATCATCATCTGTCCGTAGCTGTACGGATCCATACAACCGTACGGACCTGTAGGGACATGTACGAACTAAAATTTCAGAAACCCTAAAACTGCTCCAAAAACCCTAAAAACTACTTTTTGGAGGTTTTTATCACCATAAAACAATTAAAACAGGTTTTATATCAATTTTCTTGCCAGAAAGAGATTTTCCATGGTTTTCTTCATCGACAAGGCTGTAGGAGTTGTGGAGATTACTCATGGGATGAGGGAGTGATTCTTGGACTCGGGTTTGGATTGGGACTAGAACTTGGATTGGAACTTGGACTCGGATTTGGATTGGAACTAGAACTTAGATTGGAACTTGGATTTGGCTTTGGACTTAGATATAGACTTGGATATTGGATTGGACATGGAGCTTGGAGCTTAGACATGGAGCTTGACCATGGAGCTTGGACATGAACATGGAGTTTGGACATAGACCTTAGACATGGAGCTTGGATTTTGGACTTGGATCTAGATTTGGATCTGGAACTAGAACTTGGATTGAACTTGGATTTGGATTCACTGGACTTGTATTCATTGGATTTGGATATTGGATCTGGTACTAGCCCAGTGAAAGATACTTGTGGGTCATCCCCATGGTGTGCTCGACATCAGAGATCTTGTGCCTCGACATCGACATCAACTTAGATATCCTACATCGACATATCTGTTTGTTTTGTATTCATTGATTGTATTGATCCTGGCCAGCGTGCCCGTGGATTGTTCCTGAACAAATTCCTGAAAGGAGGCGAGGCTTGTTCCCCGCTCAATGTAGTGTACTGTGCAAGATCCTTATTCCCTTCTCTCTCTCCCCCCTCTCTCTATATCTCTATCTCTTGGACACGTGGTTGAGTTTATCACGACATGCCCCGCCGGGCTTACAGTGGTATCAGGGCAAGATTTCTCTTGAAGAAACTTTCTTGGGGTGACAGAGCCATGTCGAGAGAAGAGGGAAACCAAGGGTCTAATGAAGGAAACAACTATCAGGCCGATCCAGGACTTCATGATAAGAACAAGGGTCGTTGATTCATTACTCATGAGACCACAACCATGTCATCAAAAAAGTACCATGACTTTCAGCAGTTCAGACAATTTCTCAAAGACGAAGAATTCCTTGCTTGGAGAACCAAGAGGGAACGGGAACAAAGAAGGGCTCGAATGTTTGAAGATTTCACCAAGGATCGAGCCACCGAAGCCGAAGGAGTTGAAGCTGCTAAAGCTTACCTTCGTGCTAAAGGAATCACCATCGTAGAAGGATCTAGAGCTACTTGGTCTATTTCTTGTGGAGAAAACAAGGAGGCTATTCCCAGGCCAACTTTTTTTTTTTTAGATGCCACTTCTTCGGGACAAGTAAGGGAAAGAAGGGACACTTGGCTGCAAATTGTCCCGACAAGCCAAAGCAAGAAACCAGAGAGATCGGAAGATCATCAAATTGACATCATGCCAAGAAGCTCAACAAGAGGAGACTATGAAGCAAATGATCGAGCTATTGGAAAAGGGTTTGATTAGACCTAGCTCATCATCTTTTTGCTCCCCAGTCTTATTGGTTCAAAAATAGGATGGTTCTTGGCATATGTGTATTGATTACAGGGCTCTTAACAAGATCACTGTGAAGAACAGGTTTCCTATTCATAGAATTGACGATATCTTGGATAGATTGGATGGAGCCACTATCTTTAGCAAGATTGACTTGAAAAGTGGTTACCATCAAGTCAGGATTATTCCAGAAAACATTCGTAAGACCGCATTCAGGACTACTACTTGGACTCTATGAGTATTTGGTGATGCCTTTTAATCTTACAAATGCCCTGGCTATTTTCAACCGAATGATGGAAAGAATATTTCGAGAACATGGAAAGTTTGGAGATACTTTCTTAGACAACATTATTGTGCATTCAAAGAATGAGAAAGAGCATCGAAAGCATTTGGATATGGTATTTCAGGAACTCCACAAGCACAAGTTATATGTGAACGGCAAGATGAGTGAGTTCTTTTTTTTTGGGGGGCGAAAATTCACTACTTGGACCACATAGTGTCCAAAGAAGGGGTCAGGATGGATCTAGACAAGGTCAAGGCTATTATGGAATTAACTAGTGTGCATGCAGTTCGAAGTTTCCTTGGCTTATGCTCTTACTATAGGAAATTTATCAAGTGGTTTGCCGTAGTAACAAGTCCACTACATGATTTGACAAAGAAAGCCATGGGATTTTGGTGGGCCGAAGCTGAAAAAGAATCTTTTCAAGCATTAAAGTTTTATGCTAGCAAAGGACCAAATTTATCAAAGCCTTTTATGGTAGAGTGTGTAGATGCATTATCTCAGAGATCCTTGAGCCATGGGGTTTCTATGGATTACCATATGGATTTCACTTTGATGAAGGATCCTTATGCTACCATAGAGAATTTCAAAGATGTTTTGGAACAGATTGCAGATTAGAGATCAAGTAGGGCTTTCTTATGATGTGAACCCAGGTTATGTGTGACACAAGGAATTGAGGCCAAAGTAAAGGAAGAGTGCCATGATCCTTCCTACATGGGACATAGAGACACCTTGACTACACTTCAAGCTTTGGAGAGCCACTTCTATTGGCCTACTATGAAAACGGACATTGAGAATGTTTGGTTTGTCAGAAGGTCAAGTTTGATCGACGAACACCGGCAGGATTATTGCACCCATTGAATGATCTATGGGAGAATATTGCTATGGATTTTATGGATTACCAAAGTCAGGAAATGATAGTATATGGACCTTTCTCAGACGAGCTATCCGCAAGGGAGCAGAAGAAGCACTCCTTTATGTTCGTGCTCAAACAGCCCCTCCCTAAGTAGTAGCATCCCTTACATCTTCAGTCCCTCAGTTAGCACACCTCCTATCCAGACACCAGGACATTATGCTTAGGGACGATCTCCCGCCCAGTCTCCCACCCTCTCGCCTTGAGGACCATCACATTGATTTGGTCCCTGGATCAAATCCTCCTAGCAGGTTTCCCTATCGTCTTTCCAAGACTTTAGAGGGCGAGTTAGAAAAGCAGTTATCTGAGCTTCTCCGAGCTGGATTCATTCGGCCTTCTTCCTCCCCATTTGCTGCACCTATCCTATTTGTCCAAAAGAAGGACAAGTCTGCACGCCTTTGTGTAGACTACAGGGCATTAAACAAACTCACTATCAAGAATAAGTTTCCTATGCCCAGGATAGAGTACATTTTGGTGCGTTTAGACGGTGCTAAATTTTTCACTAAGATCGACCTCAAGAGTGGTTACCATCAGGTCCGCATTTTTGAAGCTGACATTCCAAAAACAGCTTTTCGAACAGAGCGTGGTCACTTCTACGAGTTCGTAGTCATGCCTTTTGGGCTTACAAATGCACCCGCAACGTTCAATAAGATGATGTCTAGGATTTTCGCAATCCATATTGGGAAGTGTGTTTTCATATTCCCCTTGATGACATACTAGTCTTCTCAGCCACTGCGGAGCAGCATGAGAAAGATGTGGAGAAAGTCTTGCAACTTTTGCGAGATAATCAGCTCTACATAAACGCCAAAAAGTCTATCTTTGGTGTTAAGGAAGTTCAATATTTGGGCTACATCATCGGTTCCGATGGGATTCGATTGGACCCATTAAAGGTTCAGGAGATCTTAGACTGGGACATTCCTAAGACCGCCCAAGAAATCCGTTCATTTGTAGGTCTTTGTCAGGCCTATAGTACACATGTCCATCACTTTTCCAACCTTGCAGCACCTCTTACCGACTTGCTCAAGGGGGTGAAGGCTCGGAAGCAGAAAGTCTCAGTTACAGGTAAGGCACTTGATGCATTCCATGCACTCCAGAAAGCTGCCTCAGAAGCACCTGTATTAAAGTTAGCATCATGGGACGAACCTTTCGAGGTCATCACCGATGCCAGCAATGTAGCCATAGGTGCAGTCCTCCAGCAGGACAATAGACCCGTGGCATACTATAGCAGAAAGTTGGATGTCGCCGAAAAGAATTATTCAGTATATGACAAAGAGCTTTTGGGTGTGATCACAGCGCTCAAACATTGGAAGCCTTTTCTTTATGGACAGGCTTTCATAGTGAAAACAGACCACCAAGCACTTAAGTGGCTTCAGACTATGCCAAGTACCCAGTGGAGTGATCGGCAGGCCAGGTGGAGTCAAATCTTCCAACAGTTTGGAGGTATGATTGAATACATCCCTGGTAAGCATAACCCAGTAGCAGATGCTCTCAGTCGAAAGTCCGGCATCCAGGCAGTCCAAGAAGCTACCATTCTTGAAATCACGGGGAAGGACTTGGATAGTATGAAAGACCAATATGTCGACTCCCCTGAGTTTGGTACTCAGTATAGTTTGGCCCTCACTTCTGAGCCTGGCCACTATTCAATACAGAACGGTTGGTTGTTCTACAAGAACCGTCTCTGTGTTACTCGGGAAAAGCGTTCTGCTCTTCTCCACAATGCCCATGACTCCTTAGTTGGAGGACATAGGGGTATCAACAGTACCCTCGAGAAATTAGAACGGTCCTTTTATTGGCCAAAGATGAGGCGTGATGTCTATGCACATGTACAAGCCTGTAATATTTTGTCTCTTATTTAGAAAAGTTTTAAATTGGTCAAAAACGTGTACATGACTAGCTTAACACATAAAATCGTCAAAAAGTCAAGGTTCCCCATACAAAGTAGGCAGGTTTACTTCAACCTTTGCCTATCCCCGCGACGGACCTTTCATCGACATATCTATGGACTTTGTAGGGCCTCTACCAGCATCCATTGAATCCCGTAACACTCAGTGTTTTACCATTGTGGATCGCTTTAGTAAATTCCGCATGCTCATCCCATGCAAGCATACGGCCACAGCCGAGGACGTAGCCCGTCTGTTTCTCAAGCATTGGTATCCAATTTGTGGTTTGCCTAGCACCATAACATCAGACAGAGATTCCAAGTTTACCTCGCATTTCTGGAGGGCATTATTTGAAAACTTCGGAACTAAGTTGCAGTTGTCTAGTGCATTCCATCCCCAGACAGATGGCCAGACAGAAATTTATAACCAGTTGGCCTTTGATGTCCTCAAGTCATACTGTCATGACCAACAGTTCAAATGGGAGCATTATCTTCCATTGGTCCAAGCTATCTTAAACGACACTCATTCATCCAGTGTCGGACGGACTCCATATGAAGCAGCCTTTGGTCGCCGTTTTTCTTCTCTTTTGACGAGAATGGTGTCTCCATCTTTAGAGGCTAATAAAACCACGGAAGCATTTTTCGAGATCATTGAGTCAGTCAAGGACCGCTTGACCAAAGCTCAGGAAGTATATAGCAGACAGGCAAATAAGTCTAGACGAGATGTCCACTTCAAGGAAGGGGATTGGGTCTATTTGCGTATCATGAAGTAGAGTCAGTAGAAGCCTTAGGGTTTGCATCAGAAAGCACTCTGCATCCTGCATAATATGCATTCATATGCCTGTGCATCATTTAGAACATCCCAGAAGCCTTAGGGAATTTACTAGGATTTATCTGGTATTTTTCTCATATTTAATAGTATTTATTTAGCATTATTTGCATTATTTGGCATTTATAAATATAAACTTTATTAAATGACCAACCTCCAGTTAGTATAAATAGGCTTGCATAGGGCTTAGTTATTCATTCAGTCTTCATTGTGCTAAGAGCTCTCCTCCTCAGCCCCAGGAGTATCCTTGCCCTCAGCCCTAGACTAATCCAGCCCTTGGAGCTCATAAGCTTGCTTGTCCAGCCCCTTGAGAACCCCTTGCTTCAGTCAGCCCTAGGCGCCTGCTATCAGCATCCAATCAGCCTGCATTCAGCATCACTTCAAGCCTTGATTCAGCATATAGATCAGCCCTAGTTCAACGCCAGGTTTCAGCCAGTGTTTTCTGCATCTGTCCAGCATCAGATTCTCTGCGTTTCTGTCCAGCAGCATCAGATTCTCTGCGTTTCTGTCCAGCAGCCTCAGAACACCTGCGTTTTCAGTTCAGCAGCTTCCCTACAGGTCGGCGTTTTTGTCCACAGCAGTTTCCAGCCCTGAATCAACAGTTTGCAGCAATTTCCAGCCCTGAATCAACAGTTTGCAGCAGTGTCCAGCCTTCTGTGCATCATCCATGCATGCAACAGTCATCTGGTGAAGGTAACACAGCATTCATAAGTGTTTTCAGCATTCTAACATAGTGTAGAACAGTCCACCTTCTTCTTCTCTCAGCCTCAGGTGTGCAACCCTTCCTCATGCCCTTGGGAAGAGTGCATAGGCTCGAGATCAGGTCATCGAGGTGTTTCTACAGCAGTGTACAGATCAGCCACTCTCCGATCCTCCGAGATCTTGCGTTTGGCTTATCTACAGTCCACAGTCATTCTCTCTAAAGAAATAAAGCAAATACTATCTCGTTATCGGGATAGGGGGCCCTTCAGTGGGTAATTCGGGACCCAATCTGGTGTACAAGTTCTCATCTATCTCTCTCTCATCTCTTTAGAGTTTGAAGTATTGAAATGGATTGCTAAACTCACGAAACTCAGGATACAGAAGACGGTGTGAGCATTTGTGTGACAGGATCTTCCAATACAAAGACTTCCGCTGCATATCACATGCACCTTCTGTACAGATATGTCAACGTGGCATCAAGTGCAGGATGCAAGTGACATCCCCTTCTGCTTAACTTGACGGAAGCTACATAGCCTCCAAATAATCCGTCAATATACTGAATTTCCAGCCATCTCTCTCTCTCTCTACTCTCCCTTCTATCTGCATTTTGCATCAATAGGTTCTCAGTGGTGTTTAGGGCTGAAAGAAGACCCCCAGAGCTTCCGCGTGTTACATTGGTATCAGAGCATCAGGCTCAGCAAAGCTAAACACTAATTCAGTCCCATATGATGGTGTGCAGGTCCAAGGTACAGGAAAGTGCACGGATACGAAGCCCAAGGCAAGGAACACAAGATTGGGAAGAGCTCCCAAGAGATTTGTTGGTGGTGTTCCACAAAGCCAGAGGGGATGGCAGTCCTGTGAGCCAGATAGGTTCTCAGGCAACGGTCCCAAGGGAGGATTATCCTCCAAGGGGTGATGTGAGAGTGCCAGACTCATTTCTCAGGAATGAAGACCAAGAAAGTGTTCAGAGTCGGGGCAAGAATGGATTGGGGACTGGAGGGAACAGGTGCATAGATCTTATTCAGAGTCAGAGTGGTTTTGGAGACCAGGTCGGGTGTTCAGTGAAAAGGGTTGCCAGAGTTGGATGGATGACAGAGGGACTTCGGGAAAAGATTGGGATGATGACAGTCATCCAAGAACAGGTTGGAATCCCGTCATCAAGTTTAGCAGAGGGGGATGTCATGTGCATGAAATGCCATGTACATTCTCAGGGCTAATCCAGAAGGGGCAGCCAAGAAAAAGACCATTAGAACTAGGATTTTGAGCACAAGGTGCAAAAGAGAACCAGTTTGGACTTGGAGCAAGGGCATGGAAGTCATAGGATGTTGTCGGCTGCTGGAAGGGATCTGTCGACTGAAGAGTCGGCTGTACCAAAACAAGGCGGCTACTGGCGTTACAGATTATGTGAATGTGTGCCCAGTCGGACAGCGTTTAAAAGCATTAAATGCACTGTAGACTGGCGGACCAGTAGTCGGCGAGTATGCCAAGTATTCAAGAGGCCTATAAATAGACAGTTTGCTCCTCATTGTATTCATTCATTCCTTTATGGGATGGGTCCTTAGGGTCCCAGTTAGGGACAGATTTTGGTGATGTTCACTTTTTGTATGAGGTAGCCTAGGGCTGTAGAAAAGTACCTTTTTGTCCTATATCTCTACGTGGCATCCAAGTGCGGGATGCACGTGACATCCCTTCTGCTTAACTTGATGGAAGTTGCATAGCCTCCAAATAATCCGTCAAGAACGCCGGATAGTCTTCGAAAAACTCTTTGTCAAGCCATACCACTTCGTGGGTCCCTCGGTCCTAAAACTTCGTGAGAAACTGTCTTTGTCTAAAGCCTGAGCCATGCTTGAAACGGTGCATAAGGATCTGTTCTGGAACCATAACTTCTGCTTCATCAACAATATCGGGTTCCGCCTCGTCTTTAACTTCTGAAGGGATCGGACCTGCATATGGCTTTAACCAACTGATGTGAAACACATCGTACCTGCTTCAACCTTTGCTTCATAATCCGAAGATAAACCCAATACCCTTTCGAAAACTTCATATCCCTTCTGTCTTTATTGGCCTATCGAGTGTAGGCCTCCTATGCTTTAGCCAATCTGTCTTTTACTGACTCTAAAATCTCCTGGTAAGACTCCGTCACTCTGTTCGCTTCAGGTACTGAAGACAAGGTCCTGGTCAACGACGACTGGAAAGGTCTTCCAAACGCTACCTCATATGGAGTCCTGCCAATAGCTGAAGAAAAAGAATCATTCAAGACAGCTTGAACTAAAGGCAAATAAGATTCCCACTTACCTTGCTGATCGTGGACATAACACTTCAGCACATCAAAAGCCAACTGGTTGTATATCTCTGTCTGGCCGTCCGTCTGTGGGTGAAATGCACTGGAAAAATTCAATTTAGTACCAAAGTTATCGAACAATGCCCTCTAAAAATGACTGGTAAACTTGGCATCTCGGTCTGACACTATGGTCCTAGGAATCCCGCTAATCGAGTACCAATGCCGAATGATCTGTCCTGGGAAAGACCCCGTCTCGTTCTGGCCTTTGCCCCCCCGAGGCGGTAGCCTTGGGAGAAGCCAGCTGGGAAGTCTTGGGCTTGCCACCATTATGTTTCATTTCTGCACTCTGCGCAAGCGAGAGTGCGTCTTCGAAGGTGGCATACGCACCTCCCATTGGATTTGCGTGTCAAGGCCATACAAAAACTGCCCTTTCTTGTCCGAATCAAATAAGCCTAATTGCAAAAATAAAGTCGAAATTCTATTGGCAAACTGAAGGACTAGTTGCGCATTTTGACACGCTCCCCTGAACTCATCTCCGAGTCGCTCAAGGTAGTGGGGCAGTAGAAACCGCTGCTTAAGGTCGCAGACAAACTCGTCCCACACATAAGCTGCCATACCTAATCTGGTGTGGGCATGAGCCCACTGAGTCCACCAAGGAATGGCCCAACTGGCTAAAGATCACTCTGTCAGTATCTGTCTTTCTAACTGCGGCAAAGTAAACTTCAAACTGATGCAACCATGAATAAAGAGTTGTGGGGTCGAGTTTACCATTATACTTACTGAAGTTCATTTTCTCGGGTAAATGATTCGAGGATGCTGCCGGTGTCAATCTGGCGTCCAAAGCTACTAGGTAACGCTCATGTTCCACGCGTCGCACCACAGGCCCTCATGATGGCACGCATGATACGCAGCAAACCGTCAGTTCCTCATGACATTATCCGAGCAGAGTTTGCTGCGCCTCCTATGATGGTAGAAGTCATATTCTAGACTATATGCCTGCTAGACAGATTCAGAGAGATGCCACAGGACAGATTGTCATACAGAGCTTTTGAGGCATCTAGACAGCTGGCTGAGGCAGGAGACAGACAGCGCGGACTGGCACTGCTTTATGTGCAGAACAATGCACACCTGACCTTGGACACATGTGCAGGACAATGCACACCTGACCTCGGACGATTGGAGTGGAACCCTGGCTGACTCGTCCTGGACTGGGCTCACATGGGACCAGTTTTCTACCCCAGGTCCTGCACCTTCTGTACAGATATGTCTACGTGGCATCCAAGTGTGGGATGCACATGACAGGTGTTGCTGATGGTGATGATGCTTAAGTTGATGATGGTACCGATGGTGCTACTACTAATGGTTATGCTTCTACTGCTAATGATGCTATAAATACTGACTTAACTCAGGGGCTCTACTATTCATGCTAAGGATTAGCCATGGCATGGACGTGCATGTAACATCCCCTCCTGCTAAACTTGATGACGGGGTGGACACTCTGTCATTCTCTTCCTCCATGGACTTCTAACTTTGACCTACTATTTCTGACTCTAACTTTGCCTTTAATATTTTTGTCTGAACACCTTTTACTTCTGATCTCCAGTTCCAAGTCTTGTTGAAGAACAATTTGCATGTCCGCTAATACAGCATAAAGATATACATCGATGAATCCAGGAACATGCCCAAATTCACCTTATAAGAAAGTGCAATTTATAACCTCATGGTAGTCATTCACAAGACAATAAACCATCAACTCCATCTTGCATAGTATGGACTAGATACTACAACATCAACTCCATCTTACTCCATCTTTATGATAAGGATGGTGTTACACACGTCACTTTGGCCTTCCCAAGACATTAATGTAATTTAAACGAACACAAAACCACACCCAAATGATACTAAATGATACTTTTTTATGTTTGGCATCGTAGATCTACTAGTTGATTAGTGGAATGTTTGTTCTTTTGCTATACCACAGATATAACTCAAGACGGACATGGTCTTCATCATCATTTTTGTCTTCCCAAGACATTAATGTAATTCTCTCTCTCTCTCTCTCTCTCTCTCTCTCTCTCTCTCTCTAAATATTCAAAGCCTGCACATATGACTTTTTTCTAAAGCCTTCGCAAGCCGAGCCTTGCAGTGCAAAACAAAAGACAAAGGACATGAGCTTACGTGCAAGTCGAAGTCAACTGGGGGAGAAACAAATTCGAGAGAAGCCGCCGCCTTCAAGACACAGGATCGCCGGCTCCGCGTGACTCCACGCATGTAAGCAATGGCAATTCCATGAACGCTCGAGCCGATGGTAAAGGAACACCTGTGCCTCTTCGCATCTGCAGGAGAATGAGAAACCCTAGCTCCTGCTATGCAAGAAAAAGAGGAGGAGACAGCGAATAAGCTCGTTGCATCCATGGTGGCGCGCGCAGACCTCTAAGACCCGGTTTACATGCAAAGATCCGCAAATAACAAAAATCTTATCCGGTTCAAACCTCTAAGACCCGGTTCACATAGTAATTTGGTGGGCTTTATACATGGGCGAGGGGACTATTCTCAAAGTATTAAGAAAGCATATTCAAACCTTTGAGACCCGGTTCACATGGGCGAGGGGACTATTCACAAAGTATTAAGAGCTTTGAGACCCGGTTCACATGGGCGAGGGACTATTCACAAAGTATTAAGAGCAAAGTGTTAGGGTATTTCACCAACTAAAGCAAGGTCATGTTAGCGTTGGAAAGAAGAGTACTTCCTTCACAATTTTAACTTATTTTCATGGACAGGAAGAATCGAGACAATACATGAAACACTCCTAGTAAGAGTCCACTAACATTTGTGTCCGACCAAGACCGATCCTCACAAATATATGCCTGAGAAGCATGTCCAAGCCTCTGCAAACATGCACATCCAATCATCACACGAACACGCGTACAAAGGAAAGTAAAGGGGTTTGGCTAGCACTCGTCACCCAACCATAGGCTTCAAACCATAAATACACTATGGCAACCACACCCACATTAAAGTATATATGTCCCACACCATGCTCCTTCACGACCATCAGTGGTATACAACTCGTCTCGCCACTGGGTTAACACAAGCTGGGTTCCTTGGGAGGCCTCTCTCCCAAAGGTAGAATTCCACATATGAACTCCCTCCAAAAACCCAACTATATACCCAATGACCACTTCACTCTATAATATAAATGGTGTCCGGACAGTCTCCTATGACCATTTCACACTATAATATAAATGGTGTCCGGTTGGTCTCCTGATACTAGCCCAACAACCATTTCACACTATAATACAAATGGTGTCCAATCGACCTCTAATACTAGCTACATTATGTCCTATCTCACAGGACATAACATTCTCCCCCTCCTAATGAGAGGAAGACTAGCAGATAAAATTTTGATACTACTGAATTAGGTAACATTAACCCCCTCCTAATGAGAGAAAGACTAGGAGATAAAATTTGGATATTGTTGAATGAAGTAACATTCTCCTAAGTCTTATCTTCATCCATATGATCTTTCTATCTAAGCAACCATTCAAGGATAATCCAATTCTTGAATTGAGCGATTCCTAATATCCATAATAGCCATTGGACATAGATAGATGCATCGACTTAATTGATTTGGCATTGCTAGCAATTTCAAACATATTGTTCAACATTGGCCTTTAGTTTTGGCCACAAGAAATTTCATCCTTGGTACCCTTTGATGCCCTATAGAGTAGAAGGCATGTCATGACACTCAAACATGATGCGACTCCTCATACCATCTACATTGGGTACACAAACCTTTCCTTTTTGGAAGAGCAATCCATTCCAAATAGAATACTCTCTCAATCCAATACTCTTAATAGGGTTCACGTATATCTTAGATTCTACTAAAGATCTATCTCTTGGATATAAGCCCTTGAGGGAGTTAAAAAGGTCAGACTAAATCTCAACAAAAGAATTGATTCGCATGTCCAATCCTTTTCAAGGCATTTGCCACCTTATTGCTAGATTCTTTTTATAAGGATCTCAAAATCAAACTCATTATAAGCTCAGATAAACGAGCCTTTCTCCCCCTTAACTTTTGAGAGTTGCAAAAGTGTTTAAGAGATGAGTTATCAATGCACAACGAAAGTAGTAGAGCCATACATGTCTCCATTACTTTAAAGCATGAATCACAAAAGTAGAGCCATACATGTCTCCATTGCATAAAGCTCCTTTTCATGTATTGGCCACTTAATCTCTAGGTCAGTTAGCGTTTTACTTTCAAAATTAGTTGACCTGCAATCCTTAAAAGTGTCTAATTGTTATGAGGATTACCCTAGGTAATAGCTCAATATTATGTTCTATAGCCCTCTTTGGAGGTAAAACAAGTAGTAGTTCTTTTAGAAACACGTCTGAATAATTAGACATAATCTAAAGAGTCATCCCTCTGGAGTGTCCACACTCCGAAGATCAATACCTTTCGACTCGGCCAAATTCATGGCACAAGAACTCAAGCAAGCTTGTTGGACCCCAATAACTAATCTCTTAAAAAGTGTCGAATCATTCTTTTCTCCCTTTGCTCAAGCCAAATTCATGACTCTAGCAGTTGACACAAGTGTAATGTCAACATCATGCTGTGGAATACAACTAGCATAGATTAAACTACTCAAATCAACAAACACTTGATACTTGTTCTTAACATAGAAGAAGCATAAATATTATCATAACATTTTACTTAAATTCTTAAGAACACAATAAATAACATCACATTCTTCATTACGAAGCATTTCAACAGTTTCCTAGGTAGAACAAACATGACTATTATCATGAGCTTATAGTTGATAAAAGTACATTTTATTCACTAGACCTACAGAAAGGGTCTGCATACAATGTAAAATCCTTCTCATTATATACAAAAGTGATTACATGATGGTTATAGTCAATATTTATATTGGGGCTCTTGTGGAAAAAACCACTCTTTACCTAGTAAAACATATATCCTATCTGAGTACATAAATCAAGAAAGAGAGCTCCTCTCCTCATGGCCTTGAATCTTCAATTTGAGTTGAGGAACTTTTCTTTTCCAACACTAGGTCTCACCTTGCATCTTATTTTATAATGTATCGATGGTCACTTGACACCACTGGGATACATAATCTTTACCTAGTAAAACATATATCCTATCTGAGTACATAAATCAAGAAAGAGAGCTCCTCTCCTCATGGCCTTGAATCTTCAATTTGAGTTGAGGAACTTTTCTTTTCCCGCACTAGGTCTCACCTTGCATCTTATTTTATAATGTATCGATGGTCACTTGACACCACTGGGATACATAATCTCTAGATAAGAGAAGCATCAATGAACTTGTGATGAGTACTTCCACCATCAAATAAAATATGCATAAGAGTTCCCATAACTTCACCAATCATTCGGATTAAGTCATGCAAACCAAATACTCCCATGTTAAAATGATAGTTCTCACAATTAACATTAAATGAATAAACGTCAATAGAAGAAATGAGTGGATTATCTGGGACTATCCCAGACTGTACAAGATGTGCATATGCTTGTGGTTGCATCGCTTGTTGCATTACTTTGCCACCACCACAACCACCTAGAGGTTTCTTATTGAATGGACAATTATAAGCAAAGTGGCCAAGTTTATGGCACTTGAAATAGGCCCCTTTGTGAGCCTCATGGGTCATAGAAGAAGGATCCAATCAAGGTTTCTTTTTGAGAGGCCTTAATTTAGATTGCTCATTTAGGAATAGAGACTTGGTCGCTAGGTCTCTAGGCTGCGTGACTACTGTTTAGTAGTTTCTTTTTCCTTTCCTATTCTTTTTCTTGCATCTACTTTATGTTCAAAAGAACTCGCACTATTGTTCTAAGTGGCTACCGCCATATCATAGGTAGGAGCAAAGTGTAATGCTTCCTCAAAGAAATTTATGGTATTCCACCACACTTCATTCTAGTAATCTCAAGGAAGCTTCTGAAGAAAGTTAAGGCAGATATAATGATCTAGAAGGTCTAAGAATTTACAGATGTATACAAGGGAATTTTGGAAAAATGTGTGCAAGAGTTTCCCCACTTCACCATGCACACCAAAAAACACTCAATTAATCAAATTCCATGTGCCACTTCTATGGCACAAAACCACTTAATTTACTTGCAAATTAGCTACACATTTGTGCACATCACATATGCATAAAACTAAACACATTATGTAAAATTTTCAAATTTATGTGCAAATATTTATGGTATTATCAAATCACTTACACCATTAAATAGTTTATTAATTATAAACCTTGATTATGCAAGAAAAATACATGTATTTACCCCCATCACAAGAGAAAGTTATGTGTTTTAAAACGATTTATGTGCAAGGATTGATTAGTTTATGTTTCAAATTTATATATGCAAGATTGTAATTTTGGAAAATTCAAAGGAGATAAATCCAATGAAATAAATCATACTTACTTAGATTCGGAAGCTTTCCCTGAATGTTTAAAGGTGACAAGACGTTTGTTAATAGGAGAAACTTCAGTTTCACACATGCAATAAAAGAAAGCTCTATACCAAATGAAACACTCCTAGTAAGAGTCCACTTACATTTATGTCTGCCCAAGATCATTACTCACAAATATATGCTCAAGAAGCATGTCCAAGCCACTCTAAACATGCACATGTGATCATCACATGAACACACAAACAAGGGAAGGTAAAGGGGTAGCACTTGCCACCCAACTGTAGGCTTCATATCATACATACACTATGGTAAGCCAACCGTGAGCTAGAGGTTAAAGCAACCATGGCAAGTCCCCCACCCATAAGGTGCATACATGTCCCATACATGCACCCTTAGTCCTCACATTGTCATTATTATGGCTAACCAGTGGGCTAATGCAAGTTGGGCTCCTTGGGAGGCCCCTCTCCCAAGGTAGAGTTCCACATGTTCTCCCTCACAAATGAGCCACAAACCCAACTATATAGCCCAATGTCCAGTTTACACTGCAATATAAATTATGTATGGTTGGCCTCCACAATACTAGCCACATTATTTCATATCACGAGACATAACAATACATTACATCCAGTGTGCCCTTATAATATTCGCCTTGCAACAATGCAAAAGAGGAAAGAGCAAGATGTGCGCTGGCATGAATTTCAAATGTAAACATGTTCTAGTAATATGTTTCATGGGGAAAGATTTTTAGCATGACAAAGGCATTCTCATCATTGTCCCATTAGCATGTTGTGGGATGAGGCTCTAAGGTAAGATGGTCTCATATACACTAAACTAGGGGGCACTTTAAGGCCATGTTAAACTATGACTTGAAAAACAAAAAAAACTAAACTACACCCCCAAACGAATGCATTCATGCCACTATCATCTCCTACTATCTCAATTACTTTCTAAGTTGGACTTTGTCACTCCCTCTACCATTGCCAACCACAAAGAAGCAGTTTTGTGGAAAATGCATTATAACAACTCCATATTCCAACAATGGGACAATTGTATAAATTGTAGCACCCAAAATTTAACACTAAGCTTTTTGAGCTATAGTTGGCAAGGCGTGCCACTTAATGGGTAGCTTCTTATCATGCAAGCATCCAAAAAAGTGATTTAAGCATGTGAAGCATTAGACAACTTTTTAACTAGGCATCATCAAACAACATGTTAATTAGGTTTTTTTGAAAGGTGAAGATGTAAGATAGACAGGTGTAATAGTATGTCTCTTTGATTGACTAAATTTTTTATTTTGATCGATTAGACTAGCGGGTTTGTTCTTGTATTCATATGATTTTTTGGCATATATATCCATAGATTATATTTGGTTGAACAAATGATGTAGTGCTAGTGTTCATTGTTGTGTTAAGTTATTTTTGGTATTTCCATTTGCATGTGATTGTACGATCAGGCTTTAGTTTATGGTTCTATATCAAAGTCTTGTAAAAGAACTTCTGAGAATTAGAGTTTTACACTCCCTCTACCATTGCCAAACAACTAAGCCAAGAAGAAGCGGGTTTGTAGAAAATGCATCATAACAACTCCAAAATCCAATAATGGGGCAATTGTATAAATTGTAGCACCCAAAATTGCACCACTAAGCTTTTGGAGCTATAATCGGTCGACCACTTAATGGGTAGCTTCTTAGTATGCAAGCATCCAAAAAAGTGATTTAATCATGCGAAGCATTAGACAACTTTTTAACATCATACAACATGTCAACTAGTTTTTTTTTAATGAAATGTAAGATCGACAAGTGTAATAGCATGCCTCTTTGATGATTGACTAATTTTTTATTTTGATTGATTAGACTAGTATTTATTTTGATCGATTAAACTAGACTTAGGTTTATTCTAATATTTTTATGAATTTTTGTTATATCTAGCTATAGATTATATTTGGGTAAACAATATGATGTAGTGCTAGGGTTCATCTTTGTGTTAAGTTATTTTTATATTTCCATTTGCAAAGTGGTTGTAATATTAGCCTTTAGTGTATGGTCCTATATCAAAGTCTTATAGAACAACTTCTGTACATCGCGTTTATATGTTTATTTAGTGTTTGATGGATCATGTATATGAGTTGGCTCCACTCTTGGAAAACTACAAATATTCAATACTATATGTGTTTTTAGCTTCATATTGAACTGAGTGACACCGTTCATATTTATTTTTCTTTAATAGTTATTGATATTCTCGGGCCATTATTATTGTACAACTTGTTTACAGTGATCTAACTAATGATTAATAATATTGAATTTAGTAAAAGGATATTTAAGCTTTTTAAACTATGTTTAATTATTATATTATGATGGGAATATTATTATATTTTGGATGCTTTATTTACACAACTCCACCTAGTCACTGTTTCCAACCTTATTAAAACACTAATTTTACCATTTTTAGACCTTGTGCTCTATAAGTTGTGTGTGCAACGACAAGTTATATAGGGAATGGTTGCCTTGTGACTATGTTATTTGTCTCACCCTACTTAAAAGTCTTTAAATCATTTTATCGCCACCCATTAAAAAGTCTCTTTGATGATAAGTTTAACAGCATTGTGATTGACTAAATTTTTTATTTCGATTGATTAGACTAGTAGGTTTGTTCTGATATTTATATGATTTTTTGGTATATCTATCTATAGTAGATGGAGGACATCAAAGAAATCTTGTGGTAAGTCTCATAAAGAGGGTAGTGTACGATAAGTGACATGATTCCCTAGATGGTAGATATGATGTCGGGATCCCTATTCACCATTCCAATTAGAATTGTTAAGCTTACAACTACCATAAAAAGAATGTCCGAGGTGACATTGTCCCACTTTAATTAGTGAGATATAAAAGGAGTTATTGGCTAGACCAAAGGACATCCGCATTTAAGAGGGTCTAGTTGCAATAGCGGATTGCCAAAAGTATCTTGTTGTTATACTAGGTGGTATGGGGCATGTAGTAGATAATGAGGATGAGGTAATCAAAAAGTAGTTGACCGGTACGTGTTGAGAAGTTTCTCATACAATGATATTTCAAGCTAGTCGTCGCTTGAAATATAAAGATTTGGCCAAAGGAAGTAAAGTATATGGTGAGTCAACGCGTAAGATGTAGAACTCGAGAGTTCTAAGGGATTATCCACAACAAATAGAGGCCATGATTCAGTTTGGATAATCACGAATTGGTTGACTAAAAGGTGTTGGTTCATTCCAACAAAAAGACAATGAGTATGCTAGAGTTAGTTCGGCTATTCATTGAGTATATCAGTCGTATATATGTGGGATGATTGCCAATATAGTAAGCAATAGAGATATAAAGTTTAATAGTTGTTTTGGCATATTGTGTTCAAAATATTGGATATTATGCTAAGCTTGAGTATGACTAATAATCCATAGCGATGGTCTAACCAAGAGATTCAATCAAATCCAAAAGGACATGCTACGAGCATAATTAAGAAGCAAACTAGTTGGATGAGTATTTGCCCATATTGATTTGCTACTAACAACTGCACCAAACATTCAAAAGATACCAGGATCTAGTGTAGAGTCCTCATGGCCGTTGGACTTGAGAAAAAAAAGATACAAAAGGTTAAAGATTTTCTTGAAGATCTCCACGAGATGACGAAAATCACGAAAGATAATGTTCAAAGATGGCAAAGATAAGTAACATGAGCACTTGTTTGCCATGACACAATAAGCTCGCAAGTGAGTGAGACCACAAGCTAGTAAGCTCGCAAGTGAGTGAGACCACAAGCTAGTAAGCTCAAAGACTGAAAGCCCACAAGCCAATAAGCATGCATTTATGCAAGCATGTAAGCTCGCAAGCCAATAAATCAATAAGCTGGTAAGCATGTAAGCCTAAAAGTTGAGAAGCCAGTAAGCCTCAAAGCTTGCAAAATGGTAAGTTGGTAGGCCTATAAGCCTATAAGTTGATATGATAATAAGCTTGTAAGTCCTCAAAATGATTAATCGGTAAGCCTATAAGCTAGTAAGCATGTAAGCCTACCAGTCGATAAGTTAATAAGCATATAAGCTTGCAAGTTGATAAGCTAGTAAGCATGTAAGCCTACAAGTTGATAAGCTAGTAAACCTGTAAGCCATGCATGAGTACTCATGTCTCTTTAAAGATACTAGGTTATGATATGTAGAAGTTATGCTTGACCTCTTAGAAACCAATAGTTGCCACACCACCCATGAAGTGTCATGGTTCACACACTAGGTTTGGATACAGCAGTTGGCCAACATTTTATGCTACAAGTGTGCTTTCTAGAACCAATAGCACCCCTCGAGGCACACACATCTACATGGGCTTATGATTTATCATAGGTGACAAGAAGAAGCCCCAACTTCCAAAAGAAAATCCCACTCCATAATAGGTACATGTCTTTTAGGCAGCATAGAATGAGGGGGGTCAGCAAGGTTATGTATTGGCTCTCTACTATTAGTGTGTCTAATTCCATGATTGGTCACATATAGGAGGATGTAATGACACCTAAAGGTACGTGGGATAAAGTTACTGCAAGCTCTTATAAAATACCATATTTAGTGTAAGTGAAAGTTAATACATGTAATAATGTCTAACAGTCTATCCTAAATTGTGAGCATATAAGTTTAGGATGACAAACTTCCTCATGGGAAAAGGATATTAGGATTTATTATAGGTGATAAGAAGAAGATTGAGCTTCCAAAAGAAAAACCCACTCCATAATTGGTACATGCCTTTAAGGTGACATGGCATGAGGGGGGTCAACAAGGTTATGTATTAGCTATCTATTAGTGTGTCTAATTCCATGATTGGTCACATATAGGATGATTTGACACCTAAAGATGCATGGGATACCTCGATTAAGTTATATAACATAATTACTAAGGTTAGGAGGATTCAATTAAAGTAAGAGCTACATAATGTACAAAAAATAAGCTATATATCATTGAAGATTAAAGGACTTGCAGATGTCATCACCTCTATTAAAGCACCACAATTGATGGCACAATGACTTGGTGTCAGTCACTTTGAATGGGCTTGGAAAAGACTATGATTAGTTTCAGACATCTATCCAAACTCAAGAAAAAATTCTAAACTTTTTGGACCTTATAGCCCTTATAATCAGCGAGAAGATAAATGTTTGGTATAAATTATCGTTTAGTAACATCCTCTAATAATGTGCAAAAGCAGTCCTTCTAAACAGCATAAGTAGAGGTAGAGGTAGATCTTCATCTAGAGGCTGAGGTGTAGCTGGTATGGAAACATACATTATGGATAATAATAATAGGGCTCCAATTTACAAATAGGTGGAAGTGGCCATTTTAGAGGTAGGGGGAGATGAGAGGCTGAGGTGAATGGAAAAGAAATCACTGTGAAAATAGAGTGCTATTACTATGGAATACGCATATAGCAAAGGATCATTTTAAAAAGTAGAATGATATAAAAAGTGGGGAGTTGCAGAGAGCAAGGGAGCTATGCATCCTCAAGTAAGCATAGTGATGATAGAAGTGAGCAACTTTTTGTGATGTAGCTTTTACATGACTATAAAACGGCTAGAAATGTACCGAGTTTAGGAGATGTGTGGCATGTTGATTTGGGTGCCTCTAGCCACATGTCCAGCCATGGTGACTGGTTTAGAGAATTAAGGGATTTAGAAAACAATGGATGATGATACAACGCACCCTATTATGCATGTTGGGAAAGTCTCTTTGTCTATGGAGGATGGAAAAATGAAGTATTTTGTTGATGTGCTTTATGGGCCAAACATAAACAAAGACCCTAGTTTTTGTTTTCGTTAAATGATTGAGCAAGGTCTACAAGTGAGGTTTAACTCTCATGGATGTTGTGTGGAAGATTTCAATAAACAGTACCACTTAGTTGAAAAGAGAAATAGAGTTGGTAGAATGTTTACATTGAATGTATGTATGCCTAAAGTGAAGGCTGCAATGTTTGTACATGGTACAAATCTGAATGCAAACATTGATATTTAGCATAAAAACATTGGACGTGTCAATATTTAGTGAATATGCAAGTCCAAAGTATTGTTATTATAAGTTTGCTAAAGTTCAAAGTGGATGGAATGCACAAAGTCTGTGATGTGTACCAACAATCAGACAAGCAGGCTAAGCATGCATTTTTACATGATGTGAATGTAAGTCAAAAACCTTTGGACATTCTAATGTTTGGGACCAAAAAAGATGGCATCAAATAGAGGATGCCATTATTATGTTTCATTGATGAACACACTAGGAAAGCGTGGGTGTATTTTATGAAAGATAAAAGTGCAGTGTTTACTTACTTTCATAGCTTTAAAGTTATGGTAGAGAAAGAAAGAGACATTTACATAAAATCCCTAAGGTAAGATGGTGGGGCAGAATATTTTTCCAATGAATTCAATGACTATCTGAGAGAGCATGGGATAAAAAGGCAATTTGCATACAGGTATAATAGGGTTATATAATGGAAAAACATGCATATTACAAAAGTTGCCCATGCATTGATGAATGATAAAGAGATGCACCATTATTTTTAGTCTAACTGCATGCAGTTTATATCATAAAGAGGATGCCCATTGTAGTAGTTCATGGCATGACACACTTGAACAAAAGTTTATTAGTAGAAAACTAGATTTGGCATACTTGAAAGTGTTTGAATGCAGTGCTTATGTATATGTACTAGATAAGGTGAGAAGTAAGTTAGATCCCAAGCTAAAAAAAATGTATACTAATTGGTTAGTCCCTTGAGCAAAAAATGTATATTCATTAGTTATGCCCTTAAGCAAAAAGGTTATAGATGATATGACCCCACTACACATGAGAGATGCGAGTGAGGACTCCTCATGTTTTGGAGACACTTGGACATAAGCATTGGGAAGATGCCATAGATGAAGAGATGGTTGCGTTAGATGCTAAAGAGACATGGGATGCCTAAGGAAAGAAGGCAATTAGATGTAAGTAGATGTTAGTGGATCTACAAAGTGAAGCATAATTCATATAGTTTTGTTAGTAGGTGCAAGGCAAGATTGGTTGATATGCATAGATATATGGCATTTACTATGAGGAGACATTCAGCTTGGTTGCTAGGATGATAATAGCCATTGAGGGTAGTCATTGCTATGGCTATAGCTGGTCTTTACATCAGATGGATAATATAAAGAATGCATTTTTTAATGGTGACTTATAGGAGGAAGTTTACATGGTACAGCCACCAGGATATGAGGATCATGGACACCTAAATTTGCACAAAGCCTTATATGGCTTAAAGTAGGCATACTTAGAAAATAGCCAAACAAGATAGAGAAGTATCGTGTCACTATTGAATTTAAGATATCCAATGCTTATTTCTCACTTTATGTGAGAAATCCTGACAGAGGGGGATTGTGCTAATGGTCATCTATGTTAATGACTTGATTGTCACAATGATACTAATGATGACATTTATGAGGTGAAGATGCTTCTTAAGAAGAAGTTTGGAATGAAAGATTTAGGTGAGCTACGATAATTCTTGGGCATAGAAGTGATTAGTGATTAGATCACTTGATAGGACTTTTCCAGAGACAATACACTTTGGACATCATGTCCAAGTGATAGCGTGTAACCTAATTTCAGTGCCATTGGAGTAGAACACACGGTTGTCTACAAATATAGGTGACCTCTTGGAGGACCCTACTATGTACAAGTGTACAATAAGTAGTTTGATTTATATAACTACTATCACCGGGCTAGATTTGAGCTATTTGGTTAGATTGGTGAGTCAGTTTATGCAGTCTCAATGAAGCGAGATTTAGATGTAGCTAGGAGGACACTCTGGTACATAAAATCTACAGTTCAGTATGGCCTTCTTTATGAGGCTTGGATATAGGTGCATGTACATAAAGTTAGTATATTATGTACTTCTTATGGACTTTGTATACATGTCATAAAGTCCAACATCCACACCTACATCCATGTCATCAACAACTCCACCACATTCTCACTTTCTTTGTACCAACTAACGAACTCATCAAATATGGCATCCCAACTAATGAAATTTTATCATTTGTATGCTTTTCAATCTTGTGCATACCTAATGAAGATACATTTTTCATCTTTTACATTCAACTTAGTTCTCTTCTGATCCAACACTTGCGCATATGCAATACATCCAAAAACTTTTTAAGTGTCCAATGTTAGGCCTAAAGCCTGTCAACCTCATCTCTGGTGTGCTCTGATGTATGGTAGATATAGGTGTCTTTTCAACATATAAACCGTTGTAGCACATTACACAAGTTGTATGAGAGTTGTAGGGATAAAAGCCACCCACTACTATCTTAGTTGTCAATAATTTAGTGGTAACTAGCTTGATGCCTACAATAGCTACAAGGAACTCTAGATCCCCATGAGGCCATCCACTCAAACTAAGAATTAGTACTAGTATAGAGAAAATAAGCAACACACCAAACCAATCCCAAGTGTATTACAATAACCACAAGGAACTCTGGATCCCCACAAGGCCCATCAATAAAAACTAAGAATTAGTACTATTATATAGAAAATAACAAACACACCAAACCAATCCTTTAACAATTGTAAGTTCCATCTTGTTTAATTCTCTAAGCCTAAAGACATTATGAGTGTAACACTCCTTTAATAAGTGTTGCTTGCATCTTGTTGAATTCTCTAAGCCTAAAGACATTATGAGGGTAACACTCCTTTAATAAGTGTTGCTTGCATCTTGTTGAATGCTCTAAGCCCAAAGATATTGTGAGGATAACACTCCTTTAACAATAGTCGGTTCTAGCTTGTTTGATCTAAGCCCAATAATATTATACGGGTAACACTCTTGTTTGGCTACTACCAAAGCAATCCACATGTCCTTGCCTGCAATAAATCCCTAAGGAAAATCACCAATGGCCACAAAGAACATAGGGGAAATGGCCTCAAATGCATCAACATCGATGGGTGCCCAAACTTCTACAGATTCCCAAAAGTTTCATGAGGGCAACTCTCAATTTTGGCTTCAAAAGGTAACCTTCACAACCTTGTTATCAACAATGAGCCACCCAAAAATAAAAGAAAATATAAGAAAGGCCTAAAAACCTTACCAACAAAGAGCATCTCCAACAATGAGCCACACAAAATCAAAGAAAACATAAGCAAGGGCCAAAAGAATTACCAACAAGAGCCTCTAACACTTGATCGAAAAATGGTTACCCAAGATTCTCTTGAAAGCTCAAGATTTCTATAATTGTAATTTAATCGTTTGGTTTCCCAAAAACAAGACATGTTCCATTAGCTTAAATGGTGTCGCGGCCTAAGAAGATGCAAGTAGACCACATAATAACCTCTCCTTTGCAAACCTCTTCTTGTAATTGGAAAAGACACAAGAAATTTCTTGAAGTTTACTCGTACAAATGGACCTCTCTAGAAAATTCTCTCACCATCCCTTACACAAGTGGAACCACACGAATCTACATCCAAAAAAGGTGCAACACCATAAGAACCTATCTCAATGCTTCAAACTCATCTGTCTGCTTGTAATCTCCAAAGACCAATTCAAGTACATTAGGGATGGAAACAATGAAATTACTTCAGAAAATCTCCTCCACTTATCTAAGCAGTCAATTGAGGGAATTAAGGGTGATCTCTCGCTCTTTAACATGGCTACACAATTCTAGTGTCCTTAAACTTGAGCAACATGGCTATGCTAACATTACAAGTCTTGCGAGATGGTAAGCTAAAGCATCATAGGGTGATCTCTTGCTCTTTAACATGGCTAAAAAGTTCTAGCAGCCTTAAACTTGAGCAAGATGGCTATGCTAACATTACAAGTCTTGCGATGAGCTAAATCATCACAAGTTTGTAGTTATAGCAACTCAATAAAAGCACTCATGATATCAATATGTATATATAACAAAGCAACTAAATTTCAAAGAAATCATGAGTACTTGAGTGAATGAAGAAAGTAAAGAAAAGAAGGAAGTAAAAGTGTTGGAAAAAGAAGAAATAATTAGAGCAACTAAATGTCAGAGAAAGCATGAGCACTTGTGAATGAAGAAAGCAAAGAAAAGAAGAAAGTAAAAGTGTTGGAAAAAGAAAATAATAATTGGAGCATCATCGTAAATCACTTGAAGGAGAAACCAAAATCTCTACTTTGTAAACCATGTAGCCACTTTGTGACTTTCATTCATGACCATATTAATGCTACCTTTTCATAATTGGCAAAATTACAAAGAAAAGGCATTCAAGGCTTTCCTCATGTCAATCAAAAGCTTGGAAATGTTAGTGAATCCTATTTAACTCATTGATTTAAATAGTCATACAACCAAGTCTCACATTGGTGGTTGTAGCCACTTTGTGACTTTCATTCATGACCATATTATATACTATTGGCTCTATGAAGAAGAAAAAAATATAAAACCCAAAGATGTGTGCAAATTTTAAGCATTTAGTCAGCAAATTTACATATTTAATAGTATTGGATTTTTATTATTTGACTTCTATGGTTTTATTACAAAAGAGCTAGATAAAAATAAACTAGCATCCTAAGAGGGTGACTTGTTTATATACTTCAACGTTGATACAAGGGAGATAAAAAAAGGAACCACATTGAATTGGCTTTAGTGCAAAATCATAATAGCATTGAGCTAGCTAGAAAAGCAATGGATAGGAAAGCATCTTTCCTAGTAGTCAACCAAATCAGAAGACAATACTAATAGAGTCACACCAAGCCATAATGAAGAGGTAGGTACTTAATGTCATGCTAGATTATATCTAAAGAAGACCATATAACTTTTTGAAAATCCACCCATCAATTGAAAATCTATGAATTGAATAAACACCATAGGCATATATCTATGAATTGAATAAACACCATAGGCATATATCTATATAATAATCTTAAAAAACAAACCAAAAATCTACAAAGTGAGCATTTCCATTAATTATGGCTAGTTGAAGAGCCTTAACTAGCTTGGGTAGCATCACAAGTATGCAATGAACCATAATCAGTGTGCCATTGATTGACAAGGATCCACACACACCTTAAGTAACAAAACAAAAGGGCATCATAATTGGGATGTGATAGAGAAAGAAGGGCAAAGCACCATTGGGGATAAACAAGGAAGAGGTTTTAACAGGGAAGTCCATCATGGCTTAAAGGATCCCTACAAGGAAATCCTCGTAGGGAAGGCCCCCTTGTCTACAACCTACTTTTTTAAGTTTAAGCATTTTAAGGCTATGATAGAGAACATGTGGGATAGTTAAATCAAAGTCTTAAGGTCTAATAATGGAAGGGATTGAGAGTAGATTAGCATTAAGATCCCTAGAAAAACACCTTAAAATAATTTAAAATATAAAACATGATTGTACATGAATGTACAAAAGTAATGCTTGTTGAAAAGTCCCTACTAGGTCAAGGTAATGAACATTGTAAGAGTAGATTATATCATAACCTCTACAAGACAAGACTCCTTATGTTCTCTTTAAAGAAAAGACCAAGGTTAATCACTTGAAGATTTTTGGATGTACACACTTTATTAACATACCTTGCATGGACAAAAACAAGGGAGCAATAAAGTCAAGGAAATGCATTTTCTTGGTTATAATAATGTAAGCAAAGGCTATATATTCTATGATCCTAAAAGAAGATTATTTATGGTTAGTAGAGAAGTTTTGTTTTATGGTTAGTACAGAAGTTTTGTTTGATAAAGGTTAAGACCTTCTTATTAATGTTAATGGAACTTTGAGTGAAAATTGTAAACCTCACACATTGGTTAATAGAGATGTGAAGAAAAAGAGGATTAGACATAGGACATGGAATATATGCATAAGTATGAATGTCTGTCTTAACCTATACTAGCAATTTGAAGAAGTCTCAAGAAGAAAAAGGTCTAAAGCTCCCAAGAGTCTCATATCCATAAGAAAGAAAAGCAATATAATAGACTAGCCCAAGTATGCTTTATTGAAGATCATCTTCTATGTTAAGGATGCAAATAAAAGCATTAATGTTGTGATGATATAAAGAATATACTACAATTATGCAGAACAAGATATGGGATCTTATTGATTTTCCTAAAAGGAAAATGGAAAATGGGTGTATAAGCTAAAATAAAAACTCTAATGATAGCATAAAAAATGTAACCCTAATTGCCTACCAAAAAAATTGAAACAAGTTGCAAAATGGGAGTATAAGCTAAAATACAACCGTGATGGTCGTAGCATTAAGAAGTACAAAGCCCAATAAGTGATGAAGGCTATGCATAAAATCATGGCATAGATTATGAGGAGACTTCTCCTCCTATGGCCAACATTAAATAGAATGATGGTCTCCATGACTACCATTGACAGTTTACAAAATGTATTAAATGGATCTTAAGAATATTTCTTAAACACATTCCTAGATGAGAAAGTATACAAGTAGCAGCCTATGGGGTTTATTGTTCATGGTGGTAAAGAAGATACATTTTTTTAACTTAAAAGATGCTGGGGTTTACTGTTCATGGCAAAGAAGATACATTATTTTGACTTAAAAGATGCCTTTATGGTCTTATGCACGCTTCAAAGGAGATGGTATTCAAGCTTTAAATAAGCACATAATAAAGATGGGTTTTAAGACAATTGAATAGGATCACACTCTATACTACAAGCATGATTTCTTATATTGTATGTAGATAATTTGATACTCACATGGGTCAATGGAAAGCTATGGGAGAAAGTGAAAATATCTTTAAACTCAAAATATTGAGCTACATGACTTGTCTCTCCTTTATTGTATATTGGGGATAGAAGTAAAAAAAGCAAAGACTTCAACTTGCGTACATCTTCCCTTCTAAAGAAGTTTAAAATGAGTGATTTTATGTCAATGACAACACTTTTCAATTGTAGGGGTTGATTTAAAGAAATTTTCAACATGTGGAAAGTCAACTATGAGTCTTATTTATGTGATGGTTTTACTAGATGTGAACTATGTAACTGGCAAATTGAGTCTGTGAGTCTTATTCATGTGTTGTGAATGATGTAACTAGAAAATTGAGAAATGCATCCACCTACAAAGAGGCATTAGGAAATGGTTGATAGAGTAATAAATTATGTTCGTCATTTACAAGAATCATGGAAAAGAGTATAAAGGAAAGGAGCTTAGGTTGAAAGGACATTTAGAATCAAATTATGTATCAGATATAGTGGATTCATAAGTGTGTGTTTATTTTCTTTCTAGGAGATGGGACAATCTAATGACAATTAAAGAAGTAGGATACGATTTTTTGTTTCTCCACAAACTTCCCTTACAACCTCTTACAAGAGAGGCTTTGTGGCTAGAAAGGTTGCATACTAAATTTTGGATAAAGGATTTAGAAACTCCTACCCGAGGGCCTCACTCTTAAGAAAACATCTATATCACATCATACATTCAAACGTAGTAAAAACAAGGTATGTATACGTGGTTTTTACAAATGTATATATTATTTTCTATATTTATACATTTTATTCATATGAATATTTCACATACCTAAGTTGAATACACTAGTAGCTTATAAATACGTATCTCCTCTAAATGTAAGCACTATAAATGGACCTTCTTTAAAAATGGTATCTTGATATCATACATTTTTTAAAGTGAGCCCTTGGGAACTCCCACCACCATCTATCATCTCAAGCTTTAGCAAACAACCATGCTCACACATTGAAGTGGCACATCACTTTACTATAGAAAATGTCCTTTGTAAGAGAGATTATTCTTAAACATGGTGTTGGATATCAATTCTCCACCCTCATATTGTATTATCCAGGCACCAACTAGCTTATGTTTGCATGGCCCCCATTATGATGAGGAATAGCCATGGTTGAGTAGCTGGGTGCCTGACATCCACATATTCACATGCAAAGGTGGCCTAAGAGGCCACATGGTTTAGAGACAGCTTGGATCAGATTTGGCACACTCCCAATTAGGCTACATGCTACACTAAATTGTTATCTCATAATAGTTCACATATGAAGTGGGTAGAATTTACTCTTAGACACCCTATCTTGACATTATGGACCCAAACGGGGCTTAATATGAGCCCAGATGGTTATGGGAGGTGGGGTACGCATCATGTAGTACGCTTGTATGGGCTAAGTCTTTATCACAGATGGTGCAATTAACTATAATCCTAGACCTACGAAATCATCTCATGGTTGCCCCACGTTTATAAAGATACATGGCTGAGAGTCTACGTCATGAATAGTGGCATTGACTATGACCTTGAACCTACACGGTCATATCATGGTCGCCCCACATTTACATGCCTATAAAGATACACGACCAACCCCTTCTCCACAACTTCTACTAGCACACAACCTTAGCAGTCCAGATCATCCACCATCGAGCTCCCTTCAGTAACAGGAGCACACAGGTGTGAGGCTTTGCCGTATATTGTATCACTTCAACAATAGAGTATTCTTCTCTATTTGGGTTATTATGCAATTTGAGTTAAAGTTTTGTGCTATGAAAGATCCTACTTCTTGTGAGTGTTCTCTTGTATACATCGCACATTTTATCCTCTTACATGGTATTAGAGCTCTAGCTTGGTACAAAACTTCTTTGCTAATTGCTATCTATAGTAGTCCCTTAGAGAAATGACATCTTCGACAAGACCCCACCCACCACCATTCGATGTTGATGGAAAGCTTAAGGCACCAATTATCCTCTTTGAAAGTCCAAGCTTAAGGCACCAATTATCCTCTTTGAAAGTCCAAGCTTAAGGCTATTCTTTTCTCTTATAGGCTTTGGGACATTGTCATTGATATTGATGTTCACCCACCACCACCACCAAGGGATGTAGATGATAACCCTATACCACTTGCTGCCAAACTTGTCCATGCATGGAGATGAAGGGATTTAGATGCTCTCTGTGCCATCATCACACGAGTGTGGAAGATAGTGTGTTAATCATGGTTTAGCATGTCTCCATAGTGCAAAAGCATGGACCTTATTGTGCAAAGCCAATACTACGAGCCCGCAAATCCCTCAAGCATTCAAAATCTAAAAAATCAACTTCAACATGAGATGGTAAATGAAGGTGAAAAGGTGGAGGTGTTTCTCACCAGAATCAAAGATCTCTATGACCAGGTGGCTACAACCAGTATGAGTGTGCGCTCCCCGATTCTCACTCCATCATTGTCTAAGGGTATTGCTGCTTAAGTATGATCGTTTTATTACATCTTTGAATGTTGGTGTCATGCCTACTCCTCTCACATTTGAGGAGTTTAGCTCATTATTTAGGGATGAGAAGATGAGAATAAAGAGTCGCCACCGTGGTGAGACTAGACTTTCTCCACTAATACAAAGAAGAAGGTTAAGGATTCTAACTCTTTAAATGAGAAGAAAAAGGCTAAATGATTTTATTATAATAAGAAAGATGGTAAGGATTCTGACTATTTAAATTAGAAGAAAATGGTTAAATGATTTTATTATAATAAGAAAGGGAACATAGCAAAAGAATGCAAGAAAGAGCAAGCGAAAACCAAGAATGGCAATCTAAAGACCAAGAAAGAATCTAGTCATGCTGCAGAAATAGAGATGTTTGTTGCCATTGAAGCATTGTGCAATGAGACAACTAATGTTGCAACACATAATGATTCTTAGATCATTGATAATAATGGGGCTTCTAGGCACATGACCAACTCATAAGGATTGGCATTCCTCCCTAAAGCCTATGGGAGACAACATCATGGTGGCAACAGGCAACAATGGCAAGTGCCCAATCAAAGGTTTAGGTTGTACAAAAAGTCTTTAAAATGTTCTTTGGGTTCTAGATATGAGAGGAACCGCCTTTCTGTCTCGACTTGCGGGTTCACTTTGATGGAGATCAATAAGACATTGTAATGGGAATTCAGAGGAATAACTTATATGAGTTTTGATGTTTGTAATCTAGACTGACTTAGGTAGCAACAAACTTTGGCATGAGAGATATGGGCATCTCAGTATGAAGACTCTTTTAGAGATGTAGAAAGGTAAGCTAGTTGAGCATTTGTCGCCAATTTCTAATAGTCTGGATGTATGTAAAGCTTGAATGATGGGTAAGCACCCCTGAAAACCTTTTTCGTAATGTAATTTTTAGGGCGAAGGCTCCTCTTCAACTTGGACATGCTCATCTCTATGGAAAGATGAGTACAATTGAACTTGGAGGTTCTTCCTATTTTTCCACATTAATAGGTGATTATAGTTGGAAAGATGTGGGTGCTATTTCTTAAGGAAAAGTCTTTGGCTATTGGAAAGTTTAAGAAATGGCTTGCATTGGTTGAAATTGAGACATGAATAAAATTGAAGCATGTCAGAACAGACCGAGGAGGAGGATTCATGTCTGATGAATTCTTGGGTTTCTGCAAGGAAAGAGGCATCAAGAAGTAACTCACTACTGCTCACACTCTGCAACAACAAAATGGTGTTGTAGAGCACAAGAATCATGCTATTGTTGAGATCGCAAGGAGTATGCTATTGTTGAGATCGCAAGGAGTATGCTTAATGGCAAAAATCTACCCAAATCCGTTTGGGATGACTACTCGCGTAAGAAATCTTCAGCTGACACTTGAAAGTTTTTGGGTGTGAATGTTATGTACAATCTCTAGATGCCAAAAGTTAGAATTAGGTTACAACATGGAGTCAAAGGGATATTGCCTCTATAAACGTCATGTAAAGACGATTATATTGAGCTGTGATGTGGTATTCCAAGAATAACCGCGTCAAATGGAGGAGGAGCTTCCTTCTTCTTCATCATGTAACAAGGAAATCACTAAACCACATGCTGCTAGCACATGCTTTCTTGCATTCTAATGGAGGGCAAGCCCCCCCATTTCATATGGACATGGATTTTGAAGATGAAGAACAAGAGCGTGATGTGCCATAAAAAGGTAAGACATTCCCTAAGTGGACATGCAACTTTTGGATGGAGCACCATAGGCTCATGCCCCTCTTCCTCATGCCTGTGGCCATTATTTACGGCTTTGTTGCAAACCATCCCCACCCAATAAGTTTCGTCCTCGAAACTTGGGCATCATCAACATTCAATGTAGCATTGGAGATCAATAAGCCGCACTTGGACATGATTTCACCAAAGTTGGAAGCATCACTTTCCATAGGTTGAAAACTGTGTAAAATGCTCCCAAAACAGTCCCAAACAAGTGCTCAAGGTTGACACTTCACATGCATGAAGCTTCCAAAAGATGAGGATCCATATCTACCATGTTTAGGGCTGCATAACAGTGAATTTCCAGAAATTCCAGCAAGTATATTCACTGCTGTCCGCTCCATTTTCATTCTTGGTGGCTTATCCCTTTTGATTATTTGATTACAAGATGTAATCAAATAAGTATATTCCAGCAAGTATATTCACTACTGTCCGCTCCATTTTCATTCCTGGCTTATCCCTTTTGATTATTTGATTACAAGATGTAAAGGCATATGGTGAAGTTAGATTTGAGGGTTTAGAAGATAAATATCAACTTTAACTTACATGTTGGTTCTTTTAAACACGAAAGCATGTTTCAAGATTTAACAAGCATGCTAGTTCTTTTACAACAAGCAAGCACTTGTCCATTCCAATAAACATGCTTGCTTAGTTTTCCCCCTTAGAACTAGCTAGGCAGTCGATCAATGCCAACGTGTTGGGATTTTAGGTTCACTTGGAATGTAATACTTGATTTTGGACACCCCATACAGGTGAAAATTTGGAATCATGTCATAGATTTAGACTACTTGATTGCTATATTTAGAGTTGTAGAACTCAAGTTATGATTGTCGAGATGTGCCATCTCAACTTTCCAAACGTATGTAAAGTCAAAGACTAGTTTTTCCAGCAAGAATAGGTTAATAACTTAATCATAGGCTTAAAATCTACTATAGGTGGAGGTTGAGAGAATAAAACATCAATCATCTTCTTACAAGATGATGCTTATTGGCATATATAAAGGCTCGTAATAACAAGTTAGCTTGTGTGGGAACTTTTATAAAATTGTTTAATAAGTCGACAATGGGAATTTCTTTGTAAGTTTTCACCATAATACAAAGTTCTTTTATTGCTTCCCTCTTTTACCATGTTACTCCTCAATCTCTTATTTTAGCTTAAGCATTGCAGTTTGCTTTCACTTGTTTACATAAAAACATTTCATGAAAGAAAGTGTTTTACATTGTTAGGTTTTAGTGAACTCAGTCGTTTTTAAATTTACACTTTGGGGGAGGAGATACAAGAGATTCCCATTGAAATTAGGTGATCTGTGGTAGTGGTGAGTTAACTTTCATCCGGGGGGGGGGGTTCCTCTTGAGGTCTTTCTTGGGAGTGGGCGTGATTGGTGTTACAGTGATAGCTTGCTTCGAGGTTTATTGATAGCAGCTACACATGTGATGGGATGATGGAAGCTTTGGAAGAACGTACACAAGTTTTTATATGGGAAGCTCGTTGTCAGAATAGCTGAGATCAATCCTATGAGTATGAGGAGACCATGATGGATGTCCGGTATTGCATTTCCATTCAACAAACTTCTCAAGTTTTTAGATAATAAATTTCTCAAAGGCCTCTAGAACCCCCCGTAATATATATTAACACGTGTGGCACGTACTGTGTAGTGGGGAGTTCAAGCCATGGCAGCTCTCCTTCCATCATTAGCCTCATTTCTGGCTACCCCTTGCTCTTTTTCGTCTTCTTCACGCCCCGTGTGTCCCCGAGCTCTCTGCTTCCGCCATATCCAGTGTCCCAACGAAGAGCTCCGACTGCAAGTGGGCTCTGATTATGGAGCCCCTTCCAGCACCTTCAAACGTGTCTTCTCTGTCAAGGCTATGGATGTCTCAGGACCTGGTTCTATCGAATCAAGCCTCATGGGCTCCATGAAGGAAAAGGTATTTCTCCCTCTTTCTACTGTTTTTACACTGTACGACCGTTCTGACACTATACGATAGAGCCACTTCAACGCCTAGACGGAAGGGAAAGGACAGCTCGCTGTCATGGCCTCCGGTGGCGGGAGGGGAGATCTGGGGCATCCAATCAGGAGGCAGGTTTTTGCGGAATGTTAGCGAGATCAGCCAACTCAGCCCTCTGAAGAATCCGTTGTGCACGTAGTCAGAGAAGGACTCAATGGTTGAAGGCCACATCAGCCTCTGCAGAATGGATTCCCTAGGTGACGGAGACAGGCAAATCGATCAGATTTTGACATCTCACATTCTGCCTCAGATAAGGACAGGCGACTGCAGGAGATCGTGACCAGTCAGAACTGCAGAATTTGATGACCTTGATGGCGACCCAGAAAATAAAGTTTTCTGATTGGATGGCCTCGATCATGCCTTTGACAGCCCCAGTCCTTGATGTATTGGGGAATGGACAAGACCAAAAAACCCCATGAGTGCCTGCAACTGCGAGCGGGTTTCCGACGTGCAGGATCTGACAATTGAACTGTGCGTTGCTGAGTTGTAGATCTCACACTCAAAGAAGATCATTTTATTGTTAGCTCAGATAGGTTTTCCACTGACTGGCAACCATGATGGATTAAAGAATTGTGATTGGGAGGGCTTTTCTTCAAGAGGAGCGCCCACCTGCAGAAATGGCCAGACCAATGGCCATTCTGGCCCATCATGGAAGCTGGGAATCGCACAGGAAGCTGGTTTTGGTGGTGCGTTTTAGGTGAATGACATGCTGGCAATGGGAATTGTAATGAAAATGCTGTGGCAGTTAAAAAATCAGAAGCTGGCCATGATGGTCATGTTACTCTTGTGGTGAAGTTTCTAGAGCTCATACTCAGGAGAAATCACTAGAAAGCAAGTGAAACATTTTTTTAAATTTTCCTATAATCAAAAAATGGAAAGGGCCATTCTTTTTTCTTGGAAGATGGGAAAACAGATTGGTTTGTCATGTCCCATCTCTGCATGGCCAGGTGGCCTTGTTGGGTATTTCGGAGTTAGTCTGGAGTCTTGTCAAGTGTCCTTAGTCGTGTGAACGCACTAGTAGGCGGAACACCCTCTTATTTAGGGTCAAAAGATAAGGCCTTTGTAGAAGTCATGTGTACTTGAGTGACGAGAAGAATCTCTGTAGACCACATGGTAGTATCGCTCATGAGGGCATAAACAGATGACACTGTTGTAGGGTGGCCACCAAAAGCATCCACATGGACCCCTGTGTTGGATAAATGTAATCCCAACTCCTTAGTCCAATTTAATATGTGGTTGTTAGGCTAGTGGTCAGTGGTTGGTGTGTAAAGCCTACAAATGGTTGGTGCATGTTGTTCATGCAACTCATGCAACTAAAAATAGGGTAGAGGAGTCTCTAAATAAAGTACAAGTCGTGATCAAGTTATTATGTAAGTTTGGTTCATGCCTAATCATAGTTAGTGTCTTCTTGTGTTAATCTCAAAGCAATTTTCTGCATATACCAGATTTTTATCTCTCATATTCATGATGTTTTGTACAATCTTTGATCCACCTTGAGTATGTTTTGATCAATCTTCTTAGTTGAATTATCATATCTAACATTTGGTATCAGAGCTTGACCCAATTAGGTTTAGTTGATTAGCAAAAAATCTTAATTAATCTCTCAATCACCATAGCCAGTTTTTCTCTGTTTGAACCACATGCTGAAGATTGTCTTCATGCTTGCACCTGAGGTGATGATACCTTAAAATTGTGATATAGCCTTCTTGCCTTGCTCCCACGCAAGCTCTACAATGAATCTCACAGGCGAATTTCAACGCAGCTCCACGAATTTTCCATCGCCATCAGCACAGGTCGTTTTTTGCTAATTCAAACCATTCGCCGTCGTCTCTACAAATTAGTCAAATTCCTCTGAGGTGATTCAAGTCCATCAAGTGAAGATTCAGCATACCAAATCTTGGAGCATATGGTCCACCGTAACTGCTGTACGAAGACGTTTTTCAGTCGCCTATTTTTTGCAGTTTTTGCTCCAACAACATGGTGATACTTATCTTGATTTATATTGATGATATTTTTATTATTTGGGCTTAAATCATCTATATGAGCAAGTTTTCAACATCAAGCATCATATTTCATCATCATGAGCTTCAAATTCTCCGACAAATTCAACGACAAATTCAACGGAACTGGGTTTTATACCTGGTAAATCAAGCTGGAGGGCTACCTCATGAAGAAAAATCTGTGGAGTACGGTCAAGCCACTTTCTGATGATGAAGCAGGTATTTCTGCTGCAGTTATAAGAGCTACAACGGTTGCACTTCAAGCAAAAGATGAGCAAGCACTTGGTATTATCATTACTGCTTTAGAAGATGATTTTATTTATTATATTGATGATGTTGAGTCAGCTATGGAAGCTTGGGAATTACTAGAACGTACTTTTGGTGCAAAGGCAAAGCATTCCAAGATCAGTTTGAAGATGCAACTCTTTGATCTAATCATGGAGAGTAATGAAAATTTAGCAGCTTTGATTAACAAGTTGAAGAGCTTAATGAGACAATTGGTTTATGTTAAGTCTCCTCTTTCTGAAGAAGATGCTATTGCTATCCTGCTTAAAAGCTTACCTTCAAGCTTTAGGCAAATTGTGACGGTACTTAAAGAGAAGGAGCCAGTCCCTTCTTTGGAAAGTATCATAAATTCTTTGGAGGAAGAAGACAAGAAGATTACAAAGGATGTGATAGATCCTTATGCATATGCTATTACTACGACATCAGCAAAGAAGAAGTGTACTATTTGTGGTCGTACAAATCATCTTACTAAGGATTGTTTCTCCAAACATCCTTGTGAGTATTGTGGAAAGACGAATCATCATCCTCAAAGTGCTACCAAAAAGATCAAAAGCTAGCAAAGGTACATGTGGTTGAAGAAGTCAACCAACAAGAAGAAACAAATCTTTGTTCTAGTCTTAGTATAAAAGATGTAGATGATGAGTATGCTTTTTAGATTATGTCATGTATGTGGTTGAGTCAAGACTTATGTTGTTCCAACTTGACGAGTTGTAGAGGAGAGTACACTACCCTATGTTGTTATTCAGGGGGGACTCTTACTCATTGTGTCAAGGAAGTATGTTAGACTTGGTTCATGTTCTTGTAAGAAGTTGGTCTTAAGGGGGGATTGTTGGATAAATGTAACTTAGTCCAATTTAATATGTGGTTGTTAGGCTAGTGGTCAGTGGCTGGTGTGTAAAGCTTACAAATGGTTGGTGCATGTTGTTCATGCAACTCATGCAACTAAAAATAGAGTAGAGGAGTCTCTAAATAAGTGTGACATGTGAGAGGTTAAGACCGTAGTAATCACAACCTTAGTCTAGATAAACTGCACTTAATGATGTTTAAGAGATAGACAAATATGTGTCAATGCAATGCAGCTATATTAGATGAATGAATGCGGTTACAATGAGATCCAAATGGATCTGCTATGTTGACCTGATGATGAAACGCAGAACTGATGGGCTGAATGTTGATGCGTTTGCTGAAGATGAATGCTGATGAATGATGATGCGTTACTGAATGCGGATGCGTTGGTTGGATATGCTGCTCCCAAAGCTTCCTGGAGGAGATGCGTTGAAGAACACACTGTTGAATGCTGCTATGATGAGCTTGCTATGCTGAATGGAGAGGCGCCTGTATATATATGCATGAATGCTGCTGGTCGGCGAGCATAAGTGCTGTCGGCCAGATGCCATGTCCACAACTGTTGTCGGCTGTCCCATAAATGTCTGTAAAATGCCTATAAAATTGCATAAATGCCAGTAAAATACCTGATGACTCTTGATGATGCTTATGATGCTAAAATGATGCCATGTCACTGTACACCTGAATGGTGTGCACGTGACATTCCCCGCTGCTAAACTGTTTCTGGGTGGTATACCTGGCAACCTTGGACTCCTCTGTGATCCTTCTCCTCCGAACCACTGTCCCCTTCTGTTTGCTGCTGTCGGGACTGAGGTCGTCTGCAGGAGTGAAATCCTTTGAGCCAAGACTCTATGTACTGCGGGAACTGAATGGCAAATACCTGTGTCATCCCTGACCTGCCTGTGGGAACCTTTCACCTACCATCTCCGTCGTACCTGAAGCTCTGAACCTCCTGAGGCGATGTTGGAGCAACTTCCGTCTTCTGTGGAAGAGAAACCCCCTGCTGCTGCCAGTTGAAGCCCAAAACTTATGTCCTTCTTTGATGATGGATGTCATTCTTCCCCAGAGAGTTCATGGGCAACATGTATGCAAGACTGATTGCTAGGATGACTGTTATGCAAGCCATGTGCATCCCTATATGCTGTGCAAGAATGCAGATGGATGGGTTACAAATGCAGACCTAAGGGAAAATCCCTAAGGGTGGCTTGCAAAATTTTGAGAACTGGGTTTAACTGTGCGGAAGCGATTAACATGATGTCTGACTGAATGACTGATGAACTGAACATGCTCTAAGGCTGGTTACCCTGTAACGCTCTGATACCAATGTGACATGTGAGAGGTTAAGACCGTAGTAATCACAACCTTATTCTAGATAAACTGCACTTAATGATGTTTAAGAGATAGACAAATATGTGTCAATGCAATGCAGCTATATTAGATGAATGAATGCGGTTACAATGAGATCCAAATGGATCTATACTGCTGAATATGCTGCCTATATGCTGAATATGCTGAATGAACTGCTGTCCACTATCTTTCCCTTGTCTCCTGGGAAGGAAACGCTGAAGGGATGCTTTGGAACAGATGCGATGCTGACCTGATGATGAAACGCAGAACTGATGGGCTGAATGTTGATGCGTTTGCTGAAGATGAATGCTGATGATGATGCGTTACTAAATGCTGATGCGTTGGCTGGATATGCTGCTCCCAAAGCTTCCTGGAGGAGATGCGTTGGAGAACACACTGTTGAATGCTGCTATGATGAGCTTGCTATGCTGAATGGAGAGGCGCCTGTATATATATGCATGAATGCTGCTGGTCGGCCAGCATAAGTGCTGTCGGCCAGATGCCATGTCCACAATTGCTGTCGGCTGCCCCATAAATGCCTGTAAAATGCCTATAAAATTGCATAAATGCCAGTAAAATACCTGATGACTCCTGATGATGCTTATGATGCTAAAATGATGCCATGTCACTGTACACCTGAATGGTGTGCACGTGACAATAAGGTACAAGTCGTGATCAAGTTATTATGTAAGTTTGGTTCATGCCTAATCATAGTTAGTGTCTTCTTGTGTTAAATCTTAAAGCAATTTTCTGCATATACCAGATTTTTGTCTCTCATATTCATGATGTTTTGTACAATCTTTGATCCACCTTGAGTATGTTTTGATCAATCTTCTTAGTTGAATTATCATATCTAACACCCTGAAGTTGCTTCTTGTTTTGCCATGGAGTAGAGGATACAGAAATCTCAGCAACTGTGCAGGGAATTAAAAAGTACAGAAAGTTAAAGATGGTTGCTAATAGCTATTAGTGGGTAGGTCATGTAAGCTTGGGCTTTTTGTAAAAGCACAACTCACATGTGAGCCCACACCTCAAGCGTGCAGGATTCTATGAGCATGTACCCCAATAAAGCAAGCTAACTCCCAAAATAACAAGGCGCCCAGCTTTTAGCTTTCTTTTCCCTCTTTTTTAACTATAAAAGCCACTTGTGACTAAAGATGCCCAAAATAACCCATGCACATGCTCTCTTTTTTATGAAAAGCGGTGTGTCCCTGTGGTGCACTTATGCGCTCATGCTCTCAGCCACGTGTCAGGACTGCTGCCCACCATCTCTCTCTCACACACACACGTGGGTGTGTGCTATTATATGACCAGCAGTGCGGTCTGTTTCACAGACATCATCCCATCGTTTGTGTAAAAACAGGGCTGACAGAGCATGACTTATTGACCAGTACACTACAGTCCACTGCCTCTCTCTCTTCCTTGCGACTTTTCTGGTTTTCAGATGTAGGTACTGCTGTTCACAGCCTTAAACAGAAAAAGCATGCAGTAGAGTCCAAAAAGCATAAACTCCCATGCACAAGCAAAAGCGCATGGGATTCATTTTTCTCTGTAGTACGACGCAACAAATCAGTTCAAAAGCCTCCTGTGCATGAGAACGACCAAGGTGTTACCCTCTAAACATATGCACATTGGAGCTGTCAAGAGAACAAGCAAACACACAGAAATGACAAAAAAGCTCTTGCTCTTTCCATAGACATGCAACGATTTCAAGAGCCGTGTGAGCATACTTAACCACGCCTTTGACTCTACTCCGTCTTCCATCCTAAGTGTCCCATACCATCGGGCCTTGGAAGTCAAAAAGCAGCCCACACATTAGAACCCAGAAAATACACGTGATGGATTTTCTCCTCCCCTTTTGGAGTGTTCCTAGCTAAATTCGAGAAGGCTTGACTTTGATACCAATGTAAAGCCCGCCGACTAACAAACCTTGTGATTAACAATAAACAAAAGGGAAACACACAGTGTGTCATAGACATTGGCATCTAGCTCGCTGCCCAACTACACAGCCATTCAGGCTCCCCCCTGAGCAAAGGGGGATAGTAGCATCGGGGACATGGCTCCATGTGCAAAGTCTTGGGCGTCCCATACCACCGGTACACGGCATCCCATACACTACTACACACCCATCAGATGTAAGCACGGAGTAGTCTCAAGGCCTGGAGTCCAGGTCTAAGAAGCTCTCCCTCAAACTGACTCATAAACTCATATATAGCTTGCTATAAACTAGGAGCCAAATATAGCACATGTCACAAAAGCTATTAAGCCCCCCCCACTTAAGATGCCTAACCCCCTACGCCGCTGAAGGTATTAACCGTGACTAGCCTTGGGACGTAACAAGGCCGGGGAACGCTTAATCAACAACCTCGTGGAGCGATATCTAGACAGAGGAATCTTGAACCTCTTGCGGGGTGGGTGGGCCCACCTCGCTATTAAGATCCTGGTCTTGGGGTAAATGCTCATAACAGTTACCGGTTACCAGTAGCAACCGTTGCCTTGGGAGTCCCACTAGCCTAGCCCTTTGGTTGTCGTTGCCCAATTAAGAGAAATGGGGGGGGGAGGGGGTTCTGCAATGAGGCCGCTGGGCTGGTTTGCCAGCAGCCCGTGTCCTGAATGTGTTGGGCATTGGGTCTACATGGCCATGCACTTGTCCATTTGGCTAAGGAGAGGGGTGGGGCTGGCTGTTGGGCTTTTTTCGGAGGGAATTGAAGCGGGTTTGAAGGGTGACCTCTCTGGACCTGACGTCAAGGGCAGGCTCTAGCAAGTGTCCCATTTGTTTGCAAATGAAGCAGTGCCCGGGGAGACCTGAATACTCCACGCTGGAAAATTGGCCCCTCTTGAAGGAGGCTTGGCAACATGATGACCTACGGGAGAGCCTTTGGGGAGGCAGTGCATACTCTGATGGAGGGAATCCCATCTGTCGTGGCCACCACAGAGGTTGCAGCTTGGGGGGATTGTCCAATCAATCAATCAATCGACTGTAGGAGAGGGATATGCTCCTTACGGAGGCCTAGGAAGCAAATTGTGGCGGGGAAGCCAGTCAATTTGTCAAAGGGGTCGAAGCCATGATGCCATTGAGAAAAAAATACTTAAGTTGTGCATACCGTGATAGGATTCGGTTGAAGCGCTCTCTCAACCGCGGTTGCAGGAGAGTCAAACACTACCTGGGCATAACCATGCCCAAGAAAATGAATATCGATGATTTTGTTAGGCTTGCCAACGAGGGCTGCTTGGAGCAAGTCTTTATTTTGATCATGTGTTGGGCAGCTTCCCATGAGCTTGCAAACCAATGAAGAGGCCATGAGGGAGGATATTGTTGATTCCAAGAGCTTGAGGTCTGCATTGGAAAATAGGCTAGGGGTGGCGGCCTCAATCGGGGTTGATGGACGTTATGTACTTGGAGCTAATCCTCGTATATTGAGTAATTTTTCTTTGCCATGTTGAGTTTGTGGCTCATGTGGGCCACAAGATGGCCGTCTTGTTGTTGCAAGAGAACGCTAACTGCTAGCATCCATAATGACCACAAATGGATCATTCCAAGTAGCCAACTCCAGACAAGGCGTCTTAGAGAGGCCCTTCCAAGATGTACTTGTTGTGGGGCATTAGGAAGTCTATTCTCGATTGTTAGCTTATTGAGGGCACGATAGTCGATGTTACGACCCTGTGTTTTTCTCTTGACAGTTTGCAAGTGTGCATGGGGACATGGTGGACAGTGTGAATGGCACCAGTTTGGGGGCCAAATGATTAAAGTCCCTTCTCATAGCCCATGGGGACAAAGGTTAGAGGTGACAAAAGGGTTAAAAATCCAATAAAATAAAAGAACACTCTTTTTGAAGCCCTTTTTTGAGGGGTTACACTATTATTGGGGAGTGTGCTTTTTGGCTCGTGGAAAAAGGTTGGCAGGCTGGTCGGGCCAGCAGACTGATGCGCTTCAATATGGGGAAAAAGTCGGGCAGGTGCAAAGGGCTCTCTCTCTCTCTCTCTCTCTCTCTCTCCCCTTCGAAGGCTGGCGGTTTGGGCTGCAGGAAACGCAGGGCTGTCCACGCCTTTGGGGAGGAGGTCGGGCTGCAGCATGTGTACTTTCCCTTTTGGCTACTGGCGGGCTGTCTGCAAGAGGTGCAGTATGACAGGTTTTGCTTCTCCTTGTGGCGACTGGTGGGTAAATTGCAGGCAGCGCACAGTGAACGGCGCGGCTGGACTACGTTTGCTCCCTCTCTCTCTCTCTCTCTCTCTCTCTCTCTTTGGACAGCTAGTGGGCAGACTGCAGGCAGTGCACAGCTGAGCAGGAGTCGTCGGGCTGGACTGCTCTCCCTCTTTGGCTGGCTAGGAGTCGGGCAGCATATACATGCTTTGGCTCTCTTAGAAAAGGGGACTGAGGGCTGGGAGATGCGCTATCTCTCGTTTTGAGGACTGACAGAGTTGAATAGACTTTTCTCTCTCTCTCTCTCTCTCTCTCTCTCTCTCTCTCTTTTGTTTGGAAGAGGGGCGGGAATAATTTCAAGAGGACCAAAGGGCCACTTTGAGACTGTTTATGGGCTGCATGGGTTTCCGGTTGCAAGTACAAGTCACTTGGATGTGTTTCCTGGCATGGAAGTGATGCAAGCTCACATGGGTGCATGTTCATAGAGTAGATTGCTTTCTTCCTGCTTGAAAGGAAAAGAGGGACCTACAGTTGTGGGCATATCTATGTTTCTAGATGTTTCATGAGGAAACATGTCACTAGATGTATGCCGTTGTTGGCACTGTATTTGGATGGTGCTTTGTATGGTTCTGTGTGGAAATAGGACAAAGGTTCCAAGGGGAGACATGCCTATGGGTTTCATGTGGAAACAGGTCGTAGGTTTCTCAAGGAAACATGTTTTTGGTTTCTCTAAGAGATAGGTCACATGCAGGCAGTGGGTATAGGAATGGACACATGTTTGGTACAGCCTTGCTGGTGATTGGATAGGGGTTTGGGAATCCATGATTGAGATGGATAGTACCCTTGGAAGGCAGAGAGGGTTGGAACAGGTCTGTTGACTGTATGGTATGCTGTGCTGTGATGTGAGTTCTCTTTTGGGAAACAGTTTGGAGTCTTTGTTGTGATGGAGGAGCATTGCATGTGTTAGGGTGTGATGCTATTCATAGGGTGAGAGGCTATGGATGGTTGTGGCAGCCTTGATCGAGGGAGAAAGCTTTTGTGTACAGGACTCATGTGAAAGAGTGTAACACGCGGAAGCTCTGGGGAGTCTTCTTTCAGCCCTAAACACTCCTGGAAACCATCTGATGCAAAACGCAGATATATATAGAGAGAGATGTGCTGGAAATTCAGTATATTTCATATGGTATATTTCTACTACAGCCATAGGCTGTCTTTATAAAAGGTGAACACCCAAAATCCTCTACTATTTGGGACCCACTCCCTAGTGGAGTGAATGGTCATAACATGAGCACTTGGTGCCTTTTATAGGTCCTTTGGAGCATTGGAATGCTGGTCGACTGCTGGTCGGCCAGCCGACTGGCTTAATTCATCATGAATGCAGTGCCGACTGATCATAATCCATGTAATGATGCGCTTTTCAGTTGCCTTGTCTTCTGATACAGCCGACGTCATCTTTCATGCAGCCGACAGTCCCTTCTTGCAGCCGACAGCATCCTCTTCATGTTTTCCATGCCTTGCTCCAACCTACACTGCCAAAAGTGCTCTGTGCTCCATCATCCTGACTCTACCTGGATCATACTCTTTATTTGGCTGCCTCTTCTGGATTTAGTCCTGAAAATGTCCATGGCATCTATGATGCACATGACAGAGGCTTTTGATGTGAACACTAGTTGGACTTGTTTGTGGATGCCGAGTGGACAAGAAGCCACATTCAAATGCAGGCAGCATTAGGGTGCAAGATTCATGAAAAATTTAGAGATTTGTCAGATTTTGGGGATTTTCAGAATTTGGAGATTTTTTAGAAATTGCACAATTGCATTTACAGGACACAGAAAATTGGGGCTTTTGTGGAATCATTGCTTAATCGCAAAATTGAAGCTCATTGGTACACAAATTTTTAGGGCTTTTGTCAATTATGTGCAATTGACACATAAATTAGCCCATTGGTGCTCAGAAATTTTGGGATTTTCAGGATTGTAGCTTGAAATTTGGGGCAAAACATTTGTACAGGACATTGTGCTTGCTTGACATCGCACTTCGGTGCATTTTGGATTTTGCATGCAGGTGCTTTTTACAGCACATTTGGTTGCATGTGTTTGCATATCTCTTGGTGAAGAGATTTGAGCAAATGGCTGGAAATATGATCGACATATTCGGGGTTTTGTCCCAAGAGGACAAATTGGATGGCAGAATTACTCCCTTTGGAGTTTCATGGTCTGAAACCTTCTTGTGGCCAAAGGATTATGGGGTTATGTGTCGGGTGAAGATGTACGCCTTGTTTGCATAGCACCTGACACGCTTGGCTGTGGTGTTCAACAAGCAGCAGTACCCACTCCTCTCTCACAGGAGCATAAAAGATGGGATACTCGAGATGCCCAAGCGATGGCTTTGATTGCTTTGTCAGTAAAGCGATCAATCATACGCATATTCGGTCTTGCAAGACCTCACGACGAGCTTGGGATGTACTTGAAACCATGTATCAGGCAAAGAATGAGGCTAGGGTTGTAGTTCTCAAGAAAGAGCTTGAGAAATTGGACATGAATGAAGGTGATAGTATGGCTGATCATCTTATGAAGATCTAGGATCTTCGGGAGCAGTTGCTCAACATTGATGAGGTCGTTTTCGAAAAGGAGTTGGTTTCCAGAACACTATCATCTTTGCCAGAACCCTACTCGAATTTCCACACATCGCTCATTCTATCTATGCGGGGTAATCCTAAACCAATCTTGTTTGAAGAGTTGGTTGGTTTGTTGCTATAGGACTAGCAGAATCGGAAGCACAAATCTTTCAGCATGCGTGGTGATGAGGCTTTTGTTGCCCAAGACAAGAGCAAGGAAAAAGCTAAACATAGTTTTCAGCCAAAGGCTGATTCGGGACAGCCTTCACAAAAGGCTAAAAATGATGTAGGAAAGCCCAAAAAGAAGGGCAAATGTCACTACTGCAAGAAGCCAGGTCATTACTTGAAAGAGTGCAGAAAGAGGCTTGCAAAGGAGAAGAAAAAGGAAAGCGGCATGGCTGTAGATTCTTCTTCATCACCTGCAAGGAAAGATGATGCATCAGTAAATCTTGCACTTGCAGTTATGATGCATCTTTGGAGCATATGTCTCTCAGTGTCAATGAAACACACGACACATGGTATTTTGACAGCGGTGCTTCTAAACACATCACCTCTCGGAGGGATTTGTTTAAGAAACTTATGGCTGCCCCAGAAGGCAAGCTGGTAACATGTGCAAACAATTCTTCTTATCCAGTTCAGGGTGTTGGTGAGGTGATCCTCACAACAGCAGATGGTGCAGACTTATGTCTTTCAGATGTTTTGTATGTGCCGGGGATTAAGAAGAACTTGTTGTCCGTCTCCTCTTTTGCTAACAATGTCATGTGCAAGTTTGCCCATGGACATGTCCAGAAGCTAGTCCAGAAGGGGCAGCCAGGAAAAGATGACTAGAACTAGGATTTTGAGCACAAAGTGCAGATGTGGCAGAATGGGGCATGGAGAAGGACATGAAGAGGATGCTGTCGACTGCATGAAGGGTCTGTTGGCTGAACCAAAGGAGAGTCGGCTGTACCAAAGGAAGGTGGTTGCAGGCGCTTCAGTATTTGTGGATTTTATGACCAGTCGGCCAGCACTCAAAGTGTCCAAAGGGCCTATAAATAGGCATGTGTGCTCAAGGATAGACTCATTCACTCCACTAGGTTGTGGGTCCTTTGTGTAGGACTGTTGTGGTGTATTCTACCTTTTCATGAAGGCAGCCTATGGCTGTAGATTTAGGGTACCTTTTTGTACCATATGAATATACTGAATTTCCAGCTATCTCTCTCTCTCTCTACTCTCCCTTCTGTCTGCGTTTTTGCATCAGCATGTTCTAAGTGGTGTTTAGGGCTGAAAGAAGACTCTTAGAGCTTCCGCGTGTTAGAAGTCAACTTTGAGGACGATAGATGCACAGTGAAAGACCGTGAAGGTGGCTATGCATTGGTCACTCCCGACACATTGTACCATGGGTTATATCGGCTTGATAGGTTTGACAAGAGAGAGCATGATGCTCATGTGGTTACCACTCTTACACCTACCATGCACGAGGCAGAATTGTGGCATGCCAGGTTTGGACATGTGAATTATGGCAGTTTGATGCTATTGCAAAGGCATAATATGGTATAGCATATGCCTCATGTAGAGCTGCCACCAAAACATGTATGTGAAGGGTGCATTTGGGTAAGATGCATAGAAATGCATTCCCAAAAGATGGATCAACAAGGGCTGTCCGGAAATTATAGCTTGTGCACAGTGATGTGTGTGGTCCTATGAGGACACCATCTTTTGGAAAGCATCTATACTTTGTAACCTTTATCGATGACTACTCCAGATTTGCATGGGTGTATCCTTTGAAGGCCAAATCTGATGTATTTGCATGTTTTTAGCATTTTGTGGCACAAGCTGAAAATCAAACAGGTTGCAAAGTGCAAATCTTCCGTAAAGTTCGAGGGGGGAAATACATGTTCATTGCTTTCAAAGCATTTATGGCAGAGAAAGGTATAAAGTATCAATATACGATGCCATATTCTCCTTAGCAAAACGGTATTGCTGAGAGAAAGAATAGGTCTTTGATGGAAATGGCTAGATGCATGGTTAAAGGCAAAGGATTGCCTCACAAATTTTGGATGGAGGCAATAACGTGTGCTACACATGTGTTGAACAGATGCCCTACCAAAGCATTGAAAACCATCATGCCATATGAGGCCTAGCATGAAAAGAAACCTAAAGTTGATCACTTTAGAGTTTTTGGATGTATAGCATATGCACATGTACCTCAGCAGTTGAGAGGTAAGCTTGATGACAAAGCTACTAAGTGCATATTTGTGGGTTATAGCGGTGGCAGTAAAGGCTATCGTCTCTTTAATCCTTCCACACAAACGATTTTGGACAGCAAAGATGTTGTATTTGCTGAAAATTCAGACCAGCCATTGGCTGAATTTTCGGACAGCCACCTTCGGGCCCACATAACATGTTTGAAGGACTTCTCCTGTTGGGAATCGATGGCTCTATAGATTAGCCATCAACTTTGCCCAATGGACAGCATTTGGGTGCTCCAAATCAGCCCATGAATGAGCTCATTACACCTCAAAATGTGGAGGCAGTAGTGGAGCAAGAGTGAGGAGGCTAGAGTTGTGCCTCGTTGGTTGCTCCGTACTTTACAGGAGAGCAAACTTGCAGCTCCACTTGGTAGCAGGACACGGGCTGGTTCACGTAATGCAAGAGAACACGCAGATGTTGCTTGCATGAGTACACTTTGTTGTAGATGAGCCAGATTCATTTGAAGAGACTCATGAGGATGAGCATTGGATGCAAGCCATGCAAAATGAGATGGATTCTATCCATAAAAACAGCACTTGGGATTTGGTAGACTTGCCTGCTGGCAAGAAGCCCATTGACACAAAGTGGGTTTACAAATTAAAAAGAAAGTCTGATGGTACCATTGACAGGTACAAGGCCAGGCTAGTAGCCAAAGGATATGCCCAGCAAAAAGGCATTGACTATGATGAGACTTTCGCACGCACTTCTTGTATGGCCACAGGTAGATGTGTTGTTGCATTGGCTGCTCATCATGGATGGACAGTGCATCAATTGGACATAAAATCAGCTTTTCTCAATGGGGACTTGCAGGAAGAAGTGTATGTAAATCAGCCCATTGGTTTTGTGTTGCATGGTTAGGAAAACAAAGTATGCAAGCTTCGAAAAGAACAGTCCAACGGAGAGCATCCTCTATGTGAAAGAGGATCATGGTACTTTGATTATGCTCATTCTTTATGTGGATGACATGTTGCTAACTGGGAATGACATGGATAAAATTTCAGCATTCAAAGCTGAATTGCATTCGTCATTTGAGATGACAAATTTGGGATTGTTGCATTGTCATTTGGGCATACAATTTGTGCAGACAGATGTTGGGATTTATGTACACCAATCGAAGTACATTCAAAAGCTATTGCACAAATTCGGGTTTCAAGATTGTAAGCCCATCTCTACTCCGATGGAGCCAGGGCTGAAATTGAGTATGTATGATGTTGGAGAGCCTTTTGATATGAGTGTTTACAGCCAAGCAGTGGGTTGCCTCATATATTTATGCAACACATGTCCAGATATTAAGTTTGGGGTTTCCCAATGTAGCAAATTTATGCACAGCCCAGGTACAAAGTATTGGAAAGCAGTGAAGCAGATCTTCCGCTATCTTCAGGGCTCCCTGGATCTTGTGTTGGTATATCCTAGGGGGGGCAGCTTGCAGTTACATGCTTACAGTGATTCAGACTGGGTTGGTGACTATGATACACGGCAGTCCACTAGCGGGAATTGTTTCTTTTTGGGGCATTCATGCATATCATGGCCTAGCAAAAAGCAACCCATTGTTGCCACATCTACTTGTGAGGCTGAGTACAAGGCAGCCTTTATAGCCACAGTAGATTGTGTATGGCTGAGGAGATTGATGACTGATCTTCGTGAGTGTCAACAGACACCCACCACCATACTCATTGACCGTTAGAGTGCTATAGCTGTGGCACGAAACTTGGTGTTTCATGCACGCACTAAGCACATAGAGATTCATTATCACTATGCCAGAGAGAGGATTCATGCAGGGGAGATCACATTATCATACTGCTCTACACAGGACAATGTTGGAGATATGTTCACGAAGTCATTGCCTCAAGAGAAGTTTGAAGCTTTCTGCAAAGCTCTAGGCTTACTCTCCTACAGAGAGTGATCTGCTATCGACCTTCTACAAGTTCACATTGCCACTACAGAGGGGGTTTATTAGCATATATGCTATGAGTAGTGCTACATGTGAACATGGGCTAACCAAGGGCACTTTTCGCCCTTTGGGTTTTTCCCCTTGGATATTAGGTGTGAAAGGACACCACACTTATTTTATTGTATTATGATATTGTGGAGTCAACTCCCTTGCTCCACACATCTTGTATCTATCTACTTTGAGAAGCTATCACCATCTCTCTCACACTCTTGAGAGCTTGCTGCTGTGTACCATCTTGGTGTGTGTGTGTGTGTGTGTGTGTGTCTTTGTTCCTCTGAAACCCTAATCCCCAACAACAGCAACTTTGTCTTCGTCTAGGTTCACATTTGAGGTTGGCGAGCTGTTGGGTTATTGATCCGAACTTGGCCAAATGGTCACTCAAGTCTTCATTCTCATTTATTTTCAGATCATAAAATTTGAGTTAAAAGGACTTTAGTAGAGTTTGTGATTTTGTTGCCAAAAGTACCTTTGAGATTTGGCCAAATTTGCTTTGTTGTGGACTTGAAATCAATATGATGAACTAGTGAGTTTGTAAGTCCGAGACCTAAGGTTGCGATGGCCCTTTGGTTGTGTTGTTGCCACAGCTTCAGCTTAGGGGCCGAGGCTTCAGGGTCTTTTTCTTGCTGGGAGATGACCTTTCGTAGCCCTTTCCGCATGAGAAGCATCTGCATCTTTGTCTGCCAAGTGGGGAACCCACTGCCAGAGAACTTTTCAACTAATGAGGACACGGTAGATGTTGGGAGCGCCATAATGTTAAAGCACCCACTGCCACAGAACTTTTCAACTAATGAGGACACGGTAGATGTTGGGAGCGCCATAATGATAAAGCAGAGGCAGCTGGTCAATGAGACAGTACTCAGAGCTAAGGGCCGATGAGATCTTGCATATGACATGGATTTTGATGCTATCAGTATTGCTGCTCGAATTGAACAGGTGGAGTCGCGAAGAGCTATTAAAGGCATTCTGTAGGAGAAATGGGTGGGGGCAAACCGTAGGCATGACAGCGCCAAACAACGCAGGCTACAGCCTACAATGCTGGTGGTGGGTAGCTGACAGATGGCAAGGCATCGAAGGTGAAGGAAAGCTAGTGGGCAAGGTCGTGAAGGCGAAAAGAAGTCATAAAGGCCAAGAACCCCACCTCGGTCCGCCCAGCTGGGGGAGCTGCTGGTGCTGCTCAGCTCAGCCAGCATGCTATCATGAGGTTCGTCAGCGGGCAGAGATGCAGTGCGACACAAAGCGGGTTCCGGCGGGAACAGCAGATCTTTTGGCGGGCATGCGAGAGGGAGCTGGTGCCCGAATAGGAGAAGTACCTCGTGAATAGGCAACAGGGACGATGCTAGCTCTAATAGGTCATTGAGCTATGGCGAGTACACCCAAAGAGAGATGGTGAACTGTGAACAGAAAGAGTGATGGCATGACTCAATGACTGATTGATTGATCTGAAACTTCAGTCAAGTACAATGTTTTTTGTAGGCTTAGAGCCTTATCTTTTGACTCAATCAAACACAATAAGGAATGACACATGGCAAGGCCATTGACATCATTGCTTATGTCACACACACATAATATCTCAGCCTAAGAGGCTGTTTACGCACTTACAAACATATAAGGGCTGTTTCACACTTATGAAGCTCCAAATACCCAACAGGGTGACCTTCACATGTAAATCCCATATGAAAATGTGGCGGTTAGCATTTATGCCAAATTGCAGGAAATAGCAAGGCCATGATTGAAATTTATAAAAGAGAGTAGAAAATGTAGATGATGGCTGCAATCTCCTGGCTGGGTGGGTGTATAACCAGAGTTTGTTCTCGTTCAAGTGCTGCATTGGTTTGTAAATATTCTTATGTCTACTAACACGTGTAATGCATTTAAAGAAAGGATTTATTGGTTTGGTTACAATTAGCCCTAGAGTCACTTGGCCCACCTCCTTTTTGGGTGTGTGCTGCAGTGAGCCTCTATACTTGAAGTATGAAGTTGGGTGTTTTGTGTACAGTTGAAGGAGCACCTCAATACAAATGAGGTTGTTGTAAAGGATGCTTATGGTGATGGGCGTCATGTAAGGTTTGAATGATCCTCTCAAAGCCTTAGTTGCTGCATCCATTGTTTTGAAATCTGCATGCTGGCATGCTTGCGTCAATGGCACTGAGATGGCTTGGCTTATGACTTCTTGTCACAGCATTGAGGTGGTCTCCTCAGAGTTTGAGGGGAAGTCAAGCGTGAACCGGCAGAGGATGGTCTACAAAGCTATTTGGGAGGAGCTTCAGACCACTGTTCATGCTGTCGATAACATGCGCACTTTAACCCCAGAGGAGGCTGCTCGAGAAAAATCAAAAGAACCAATCTAGGTTCTCAATCAACTTGGGTTAGACGTACCTGTTTTTGAATGCTTGAGACTTGAAAGCGTTTGTTGCTGATCAGGTTACAAAAGATTGAAGCCCCATTTAGTTTGTATAATGTCATAGAGCACTAAAACGTTGGCAGCAATTGCTAAAGAGGTGCTAGAAAAGGGTCACGCCTAGTATGTTGTTACTTCTTAATTTTCGTAGTCTTTTAGTCAGTTTTGGAGCACTTGAATTGAATAGCATGTACACTGAGTGCATAGCTTGTTTTGGTAGTGCTGAAGTGTGGCTTCACATAAGAATGAAGCTTGTGACATTTGTTTTCCTCAATTGTTCTTCATTGTCCTTGCTACAAGCAAAAATCAAAGATGATAATAAGCTTAAAGATGGCTGGAATCTCCTATTGAGAATGATGCAAATGCAATATTAGTTTAAGGGGATCTCTTCAAACATTTAGGGTATGCAATCAGTAACATTTGTCCGCATGTGGCAGAATAAGACCTTGTTAATCGTCATCGTGACTGTTGAGCCATACATGTAAATTGATCCAGTCAATAATGTAGTTAATCTTTTTGAGAGAATAATTTTATATTGTCCACAGTTTTGTGGTTGTCTCTAACAACATAATGCAGGTAGTTTTTATAATTGGCTTTCAAGCTCTCTCAATGTGATCTAAATGGCTTGATGCCTTACATTTTTTTCACCATTCCAACCCATGTTTTTAGAGGAGGTTCAACCACTTTAAAGCAAGGAATTTATTCGGCAAGGGTATGGCTCAATCTCTTTTCTGTGGGCATGAAAGTAGCTCACACATAGAGAGGCTCTCGGTGCCTTGAATGTGCCACAATTCCATGAACACATTAAGGAAGCATTTTAAGCTATAGGTAATGTATCTTTCACCTTTCACCTTCTTTCTCCACATAATTATCAAAACACCTAGTACAGGAAGTTGTACATTAACTTATACTAGAACTTCAACGGCTTCTGTCGCTAGCCTCTAACGGAGCTACACTGTCGATTTTGAGGATGAAATCGTGATTAGGGAGGGGGTATGTTAACCACAATGGCTAACATTACTCCAAAATATGCGGCAACTTCTTCAAGCCATATTTTTGCACCACACAATGTGCTTCATGTAAAACGAATCTGAGAAATCTCTGAGCTTATGACTTATGTGAGGCCGGAAGATAGTCAAAGGTCGAGGTTACGACTCATGTAATGTTGGTAATGTATATGAGACTATGAAATTAGCTTTAGACTAGCTTATGGGATCCTTAGACATCATTTAGGTGGCTAGGTATTGTATAAAACACATAATCCCATTCTCACAATAAAGTTTGAGCCTTCTTGTGATGGTGTTGATGTATGCTCTTTTCTACCTCTCTCTTTCTCTTGTCTACTCTCTTATGCGTTCACTCATTGTGACATTAAAGTAAAGGTTAAGCTTTCCATAGCTCTCTATCCCTTTGCTTTCCATCCATTTGTAAAGCTCCTTTGTAGTGACAACAAAGGAGACAATGTTTAGGATCCTAGCTCTCACGAGAGAGTTGCTCTACCAAGAGTGACTTCGGTATGATCCTTATATTCTTCTCTCCTTATCTTTATCTTGCAAGCCTCAAGTGTGCTCTCTCGTGTGACATACATACATACATATGTATGTATATATTATAAAAATGAGAATTAATCCTTAAAAAAGATGACGGATATGGAGTAAGGGGCCTAAAAAGGGGGACGGGTCACAACCTTTGGTGGCAAGTTTTACGAGGGATTTTAAAAAAATCAATGGTTCCTTGTCATGTCTTATCATGTTATTATCTATAGACCACTCTAATTGCCTTCGCTTTCATGGGATTTTTCTTTTTACTAGTCTCTAGTTTTGACTACTCCCTAGCTTCACTTAGTCATTTGGTTCCAATGAAGCTCTAGATAGATTGATTTTTTTTCATCACCCTCTTGGTGTTTGTTTTCATCTTCCTTGTTTTTAGTTGGGTCCTCACTTGCAAGCTCTTCTTCTTTCTCCTTGTTTTCATATATGTCCTTAAAAAAGGTATCCTCTCTTTTACACATCCTGGATTTTCTTGCACCATCCTTCTATAGTCTTTGTTCTTTTCATCATATTGAAGTAGAGAATGTGGGAAACTTTTGTTGACCTTCTTCTCCAATATATATTTTTGTGTATTTTTTCTTATAGGAAGGGTGCCAGTGTGCCAATGTATTCTCCTTCTAGGCATCCTATAAGGTCCTTAGCAATAATGGTTTATTGTCTTGGTCACTACCTAAAATAAATGCTAATGTTATTCTTCTTATTATTACCTTTTAGAGTAATAGTAGGTTATCGATTAGACAATAGTCATTAAAGTTTTTCATACCTTGCTATCATTTTGATTAAGCTACTCTCCTAATTTGTTAGAACTTGATCTTGCCTTGGCTATCATTTCTCTATAACTTGTCACTATCTTGTATCTCAACATGAGATTCATTGTTTTTTTTGTGCCTTTTCTTATCTCTTAGGTGAATCAAAAGTCTAGCAATCCAATTGTAACGTTTAGGTCTCCCTCCACGGGTCTTAGCCCCAGGACCAATCTTGTTAGGTTTTTGGCTAGGTTGTTAAGGGTAATCATATTGGCCCTATAGATGGCTTCATCTATTAGATAGCTACTACTTTAACCATCTATGTTAAAAACATGTGTGGGTTTTGATGAAATAGAAAAGCTCACGGAAGTGCATAGAACATCAAGACTCCAAGGCCATGTTCCTCAATTATGAGGTTGGTGCATATGACCTTATGGCATTATAAGCCCTATTTGAAACTTTACCTTAGTGTATGAAAGTGGTACTTATCTTTTTTCGATATTTTTTTGGATGTTTTTTCTTTGGGATTCTCTTGGATTATAGCTTAGACTCCCAGACTACTTTATTCTCTTCTTGGACTTAGTCTCCTTGGGTTTTACTGCCAACATTTATTACTTTCTTTTATCTACTACCTCCTCTATAGCCTCTCTCGCTTCTCTTGCCATTTTGTTTTCCTCATATATTCCTTAAATTGTGTAATTTGCAATTGATTTTAGGTTATTGGAATTTCCTCCCTTGTTGTTGATCATCTTGATTCATTTTTTGTAGTTTTCTCCCTTGGTTCCTAGCTTTTGTAACCTCTACATTTCTAAGAGCTTCCTCTTTGCAAGAGGTTAGGGAGCTAAGAATACAATACTTTATTAGCAATCTCATCACATGCAAAGTGTAAACCACCATTTAGGGAATCTAAGAAGATATCCATAGCACTACTGAATATATAGGGGATGCCCACTCTCACATATACACTTTTAAATCTACATACATGAACTTGATTACTTTAGAGAGGTTGTCTAGTTATTGGTGGAAATTACAATCACTATAGATTTTTACCTAAATAATAAATCTAATATAAAAGTTTGTTGAATTCATTACATATGCTTATCAATGCAAATATTTTATTTCTTCTATTTGATGTATAAATCCTATTTATTTTATATAAGTCCCCTATTTATTTCATATAGTTTTTATTCTTAAGAAACACCATTCCTTTATATATTCAATCTAGCATACACTTTTTTTCAAATAAATACTTGATTTTGCATGTCAATATCCACACATCACGTGTTTCTTTTTGTTTTTCTTTAAGAATGTAGAGGATGCGTGGTGGATCAATTGATATCTTTAATGAATTTGTTTATTACATGTAAACGACCATAATAATGTTGAAAAAGTGGAAACAAATACTCAAAAATGACATGTCCTTGTGTTGCTAAAGTGCACGCAAGAGGAAAAGTCCAACCATGGTAGCCATGATGCCAAGTGATTGGAGGAAGACAAGAACAACCATGGTAGCCATGATACTAAGTGATTGGAGGAAGAAAAGTTCATAAGAGCCGTGTCTACCTTGTGAGAGACATATATTTTATGTGTGTGAAAAGCTAAATGTGGTATCCATGTGATATTATGAAGGTTCCATACTCTTTCAAAACTTATATGACATGGGATGGATGGTTTTTTGCAAATGAGATAACTGAGTAACTTGACCTAAAGTGTTTATATTAAGCTATAATCAAGATATGTGAGAAAATGGTTTACCATACATGTCTTTTGGTCTTAACAATAAGTCAAAGTGAAGAAACCCATTGGAAGCTATATTCTCTAGGCATGCCTAGCATCATAAAATCTCCATCAACTTGCCTTTATCTCTAGTAACTACATATGGGTAGATATTGAAAGTATCCTTTTGCAACCTCCATGTCTCATATGAAATCCCATAACCTTGGTCTCTCCAAGATGAGAAACTTTACTTGTCCCATTAGAAATGCACTAGTTCAGCTATATTTCCATAGGTATGCCTAGCATCATGCATACTCCCTAACCAACTTGCCTTTATCTCTAGTTATGTACATGGAATTATAGTATGCATTTCCTTGAACTATCTCCTTTGGGTAGCTAGCAACATAAAAGCATCCTTTTGCCACCTCTATATCTCATGCATAATAATCCCATAACATTGGTAATTCCAAGATTCATAATCAAATCCCATTTTGCATAGCATAGTTGTAATGCATGTAAGCCATATGCTATGTGTGCTACATTGTCTCTATAAAAGATAATTGATACTGCAAGCTCTATAAAAGATAATTGTTTCTATAAAAGATAATTGATACTACATGCTTATATACCTACCCATGAAATCTCCTAGCTCATTTAATGGAATTGTATCACAAGCCTTGATCTCATCTATCTATTCATGAAGATAACTTACTCTATGTGTATCACAGGCCTTGATTTCATATATCTACCCATGAAGATAATTGACTCTATGTACTCATGAAATCTCCTAGCTAGTTTAATGAAATTGTGTGAAAGGCCTTCACATATCCATGAATTGTTTTTTCTATGAATCTATCTTGACTTTGTAAGTGTTAAGATATGATTGAGTGCCAAATGTTCTTGCCAAAAGCCACCCTAGCCCCAACCCCATTATGACTATCCAATCATTTGTTATGCCTCTATTTTTTTATCTTAATATCATAGATGAGATTTTTGTGCTCGAATTGGCACACCAAATAATCTGATATATAGGACGAGTTTTGCATGGGGACATACAGATGATCCAATAATTTTCTGACTTTCTGTGAGCTAAGAACCTGTGTGATGAATGGTTATAAATAATATTTTTTTGGCTAGTTTTGGAGTAGCCCATGATAAATGTGCTCTTAAAAAACTGTGCTCTTAAAAAATTGTGCTAGGATAAATGGGCTAGTTTTGGGGTAGCCCATGATAAATGTGTTCTTTAAAAAACTTTGCTAGAATAGGTGCAAGGATTTAACAACTATGAGTGAACAACTCTAATTGAAGGCCCTCATGATATTTTTCCATGATAAAACATGCTCTTAAAAAAACTTTGCTAGAATAGTTGCAAGGGTCTCACAACTATAAGTGAACAACTCTAATTGAAGGCCATGATAACTCAAATATTTCCTTACCATTTAAAAATATGTGAATAACTCAAATAACCCAAATGTCATAGTCATCCATCCTCAAATGCACGTGCTATGATGTAAGAGGATACAACGTCGGGTGTATACAAGAGAACACTCACAAGAATTAGGATCTTTCACACCAAAAAATTGTAAAACTCAAATTGCACAATAATAGAGATGGATAATAATATTTTATTACTGAAGTGATATAATAGATGGCAAACCTGCACAACCTTGTGCTCTTGTGAAGGGAGCTTCGATAGATGATCTAGAAATACTAAGACGGAGGCTGTATGCTAGTAGAAACTAGGGAATAAATCCATAATGATTACTAATGTGAACTCTGTAGAGATGGGGATGGTTGTGTATCTATATAGGCCTATATATGCAGGACGACTACACAAGTTTGCAGTCATAGTTGATGTCACTGTCCGCCTGGAATCAGCTCAAAAAGATGTACTAGAGATTATGTAGCAGCTTCCCCACCTTGCACAACCATCTGAGCTCATTTTGTCCCCTATTTGTGCCCCACAATGTCAAAATAGCGTGTCTAATAATAAAGCCTACTAGTCCATGTGTAAACCATTAAGAGATAATAGTCGAGTGTAGCATGTAGTCTATTTGGCAGTGTGCCAAATCTAATCCAAGCTATCTGTAAACCATTTGGCCTCCTTGGCCACCTTCCCGTGTTGTGTGAATATGGGGAAGCCGGGCACTCGGCTTGCTCAACCATGGCTACTTCTCATAAGGGATGTCCGTATAAACACATGAGGTAGCCACCACCTAGACAATACAATATGAGGCTGGAGCATTGATGTTTAACAAATAAACTTACGATCGCTCACAAAGAATGTGTGTTTTAAGGGTGGAGCTTTGATATCTAACAAATAAACTTATGATCCCTCACAAAAGGAATGGGTGTTTTGAGGATAGGTTAGTTTTAGCACATGTATAAGAATCAAGTAAGCGATGGGGACGAAGCATACTTGGAAATATTTGGCCTAAAATAATAGATAAAGTGAGGATAAAAAAATCATGTAAAAGTCTAAGAGTATATCATCATGTTATAAATATAGATGGGTTGATAAGTAATTCTTTATCTATGTATATGAATGTATAGAAACCTTGGATTTTGGGGTAGCCCATAATAAATGTGCTCTTTATAAACTTTGCTAGAATGAATGGGCTAGTTTTTTAAAAGTGTAGCCCCATGTGCTCCTGTTAAAAAAATAAAAATCTAGAATAGGTGCAAGAGTCTCACAACTATGAATGAACAACTCTACATGAAGGCCCTAATGATATTTTTCCATGGTAACGTGCTCTTAAAAAAATGTTTCTAGGCCCAAGGATCTCACATATGAGTGAACAACTCTAATTAAAGGCCCTCATGATATTTTTCCTACCAATACGTGGATAACTCAAATACCCCAACTTTCATAGGCATCCATCATCAAATGCATGTTCAAAACACTTTACAAGGACTTATACATTGTATAAGTAAGCAATATAGGGGTTAATAAAAGGGATGGCTGCTTGACCAATCGTGAGGCTAGGTTAGTTTTTGCTCATAAGATCAAGTAAGTGCATGCTTGTGATGGGAACAAAGCATACTTAGAATACATTGGCCTAAAAACATAAATGAATTGAGGACCAAACAATCAGGTAAAACTCTGAGTCTATTATCATGTTACAAATTTAGATGGGTTGGTAAATATTTTTTTTTCTACGTATATGAATGTATAGAAACCTTGGATTTTGGGATAGCCCATGATAAATGTGGAGTAAATGTGCTCTTAAAAATACTTTTCTAGAGTAAACGGGCTAGTTTTGTCCACGATAAATGTGCTCTTAAAAAATACTTTTCTAGAGTAAATGGGCCAGTTTGTCCACAATAAATGTGCTCTTAAAAAAACTTTTCTAGAATAGGTGGGCTAGTTTTGGGGTAGCCCATGATAAATGTGTTCTTAAAAACACTTTTCTAGAATAAATTGGCTAGTTTTGTCCATGATAAATGTGCTCTTAAAAAACCTTTGCTAGAATAAGTGGCTAGTTTTGGGGTAGCCCATGATAAATGTTCTCTTAAAAAACTTTGCTAGAATTGGTGCAAAAGCATCTCAGAACTATGAGTGAACAACTCTCTAATTGAAGGCCCTCATGATATTTTTCCATGATAATCTTCTCTTACAAAAACTTTTCTAGAATATGTGTAAGCATCTCACAACTATGAGTGAACAATTCTAATTGAGGCCCTCATGACGTTTTTCCTTATTTATATCTGAATAGCTCAAATAGCCCAACTTTCATAGGCATTCATAAAAAATGCGCATGCCAAGGCTTTATAAGGAATTATACATTGTACAAGTAAAGAGGTTAATAAAATTGTGAGCCCTCACAAAGGGATGGGTGTTTGACCAATGGTGAGGGTAGGTTAGTTTTTGCACATAAGATCAACTAAGTGCATGCTTGTGATGGGGACAAAACATACTTGAAATTAGTTGGCCTAAAAGAATAAATAAATTGAGGACCAAAACAAGTAGGTAAAAATCTGAGAGTCGATTATCATGTTATAAACATATATGGGTTGGCAAATATACTTTTTCTATGTATATACCCAAGTGACAAAGACCAAACAACAAATACATGAAAGGTAGATGAGGACTACATGATCATGGGGCCACACAACCATGAAAAGTAGTGGTGTAACTCACTGCTCAAACTGACACAAGAGATGTTTACCACAAAATTTCTTAATCAAATTTAAACTATAGCAACCATAACCATAATGCACCATCATTGAAACATCTAGATGCCTTGCTACCTCTACTGAACCACCTATGACTACTAGTATATTACACACAACATATTTAGACAACAATTATAACCACAATGCACCATCATTTTACAACATCTAGATGGCCTGCTACCTTTATAGAACCGTCTATGACTACTAGTATACTACACAGACATCTGCCACCATAGACTTTGTTTCACCATCATGCACATCACCAATGGTACGCTTCCAACATTTGTGATAGCATGCTGGGTATCATCTCTTGTCCACATAGCCTTTCACATCCATAGGCTTCATATGTTCAAACCATTCGCCATGACAAGTTATATGGTCTGATGCTCCAGAGTCCATATACCAACATCACTTTGACCATTTGTCATCATAGATCCCATGACATGTTTCATGGCAAACAAGTGATTTGCGCTGCCATCATTACTACTTGATGCAAAATTTCCACCATTTGCATAATTTCCACCATGTTGTGCATAATGTCCACCATGTTGTGCTCTAACCCCTCTCAAATCATTTTGTTTGCGAAAACAATCACGTGCCATATGACCAAATTTCCCATAGTAATGGCATTCCACATTTTGCATAGATGCTTGTTGGCCTTGCCCAACGTCCTCTTCCTCCACGAGGATTACCTCTGCCTCTCTGAGGTGTATATCCACGACCACCTCTAGCACCATATGTAGGCTGAAAGTTCTGTTGTGTGGTGACCTATCTTGCCATCCATGACCATTACCCCATGACCACATGATGCAATTCTCCCCCTACCTCTAAATCCCCTTTGTGAATAGAAAGCCTGATTTCTGCCATTATCATCATGAATAGTAGATGCATCATGAAAAGAGTCATTGAGTTTGATTTCCTCAACAAGCAAGAGTGAAACCAACTCATCAAAACCTGGTAAACCTGTACTCCGAACAGAAATAGATGTATCAAAAGACTTGTACTCCTTGCCACCAAGACCATGCAAGGTAATGTCTACCAAATCATCATCAGGCATGGGGGCATTGATAGTTGCCAATACATCTGCATACTTCTTTATCTCTTGTACATAATCATGGATACTCCTTCCTTTCCGCTTCACATTATGAATTTGTTGTCTCAACTGAGACTTCCGAGCACTAGTATCTGTATCAAACAGCTTTACCAATGTATCCCATGCATCCTTGGGATTCTCCGCATCAAGTATATGTATGAGTATAGCATCCGAGATACATATAGACAAGTAATGCAAAACTTTGTATGCTCTCTTTGACCATTGCTTATGAGCTACAACGTGTTGTTGTGTAGGTTGTCGGGGTAGTTCTAGCTCTAGCTCCGCACCTGTAACAAGGTTCCAAAACCCTTTTCCTTTCAAAAAGCTTTTAATCTTGTACTTCCATGCCTGGAAGTTCTTTCTATCCAACTTCTCATCCACAATCTGTACTGGGTTGTCTGATATATTTGCTCAATGCAAATGCACCTTCCGCACATGTCCAAATCTGTAAATGAACCTTCCTCAGCTTAACCACACTCTAATAAGTGTTCCAAATAATCCAAAGTACTCAACGAACTTCACTATTGATGTAGAAAATCAAACTGATTGCATTCAAATTGAACTGGTATACACAATCCAAAGTACCCTGTTTTGGCACACTTTCCAAGGCTTCAAATTGCAATGTAGTGGTTCAATCAAGTGTGGATAACTTGCATTGACACCTAAACAAGCTCAATGTTGCATATCAACACCAACCAAGGTGTGTACATACCAAATTTATCAAATCCCCTTCTCTGTTTTGAGAAAAACCAATAAAACCAGTCAAAACGAGTAGTAAAAGTGCTCTAATTCCTTTGATTCTTGTTCAAATTGAGAGACCAGGCATTCATTAGCTTAGCAATGATGTTTACTAACTCCATGTAAAAGGAATTAGAATAATTATTTAAGTTGAGAGAGTAATTAGTCGACTAATGACCCTTTGTTTCACTAATTACTACAGACAGCCGCCTGTTTAATCAGCTCATAATCAGCTCCATAATGCATAATTGCTCCAACCAATCATATAGCAACCTTCTCAAGTATGTGTATCACAAAATTGCTATGGAAGTTCTGGGTTTAATCAATCACCAAAGTAGAATTTGGCCTCCACTTTGCAAGGTATTGAAATTTCTGCTCTATTTTGCCCTACAGGCTACGCCGCCTACTCCTGAGGAGATTTGACAAGTTTGTAACAGTAATTGAAGCCATATATAGGTACCCAACACTCCTAGGCAGGTACACAATCCATTAATGAGGTGATTTTTGTAAAAAACCGGCTCCAATTTCATCAACAATGGACATCTCTTCTTTGTTTTTGTGAGGGCTTCAAAACAGTGAATTCCAATCACTTAAATGCATCATCTTTGCTTCAAATTCATTGTAGGGCTTGCACATGAGTTTCCAATACATTCCCATTTGCTAGATACATGATTCTTTGTTAGATTCGCATCCATTTGCCTCATACATTCACCACACTCAAGCTTCAATGGAGAGCTTGCAAAACAAAATTTTTCTTTGCTTTGGCCAACTCAAATCTGGTGTTGTTTGTGTTTTTGCACCTGCAATCCGCTCAAGGATGTTTAGTAGTCCTTACCCGATAGGCCAAGCTCTGAGATTTGATGAAAATCAGTGTGCTCCAAGCTTCACAGCTCCAATGGCAAGCTTCACAGCTTCTTCTCCCTCTTCTCTCACTCACTCATAAACCCTAATAGAGAGCACCAGGCTCTGATACCATGATGAAAAACAAGTAGAGGGAGAGGAGACACACACACAGGAGCAAACCCTAATGTATTATCAAACCCTAACCATAGAGAGAAGCCATCTCCCTTCTCACACACTGCATAAAGCCATAATCCATAATCTACAACACACTACATGTGTTGTGTCCACACACAACTAATCCTAGCTAATGTCCACACACTATGACCAGCTGGACGCGGTCATTAACAGCTATTAGATGTGCTCTATATACTGCAAATAAAGAGAAATCTACTATCAGTTGTTGCTGTGATGACAGATCATAGGCTTGAAGTATGCTTCAAAAAGTTGAAGCAAAAATTCTAGATGTTGTTGGCAAGGTAGTCGGCAAAGGAGTAAGGTGCAACAATCCTCTACAAACTGAGTGCCCTTACAATGTCTGTAGATAAGAGCACAAGCAAGCTTTGGCGCACGAGTGATTTGGTCAGATTGGATTTGCAGTGCTAAAGGACATGCAGAAAAAGGGTATGGTAGAGCTAATTTGCCTACATTTTTAGAATTGCAGGAACCATGTGAAGCGTGTATGATGGGCAAGCAACAATGCAAGGCATTTCCATAGGAAAGCAACAATCAGGCAAAGACTCCACTAGAGCTGGTACATGTTGATCTTTGTGGTGAAATGTCTACTACTGCATTAGGGGGATCTTCTTACTTTATGCTATTAGTCGATGATTACAGTAGGAAGATGTGGGTTTATTTCCTTTGGGATAAGGCTGAAGCTTTTGGCAAGTTCAAACAATGGCATAAGCTTGTAGAAAATGAGATAGGAAAGAAGGTGAAGAAGTTTTATACAAATCGAGGAGGAGAACTCCTTTCAACGGAATTTGATAGCTACTACAAGGAGAATGGCATCAAGCGCCAACTCACCACTGCTCACACACCTCAACAAAATAGTGTTGTAGAACGCTGTAATCAAATTGTCATGTGGAGATGGCTCGATGCATGTTGAAGGCAAAGGGTTTGTTGCCCAATACATTTTGGGCTGAAGCAATCAATACAACAGTTTAAGTGTGTGCTTCTCACTAAACAATAGGTATGAGTTTGCTCCCCATGGGAAATGGAAGTGCTATATAAACATAGTTATATGGCACACAACTGGGATACCCACCATCAAGGGTCCAGAAGAGAGTCAGGCACTATGTAGTCATGAAAAAGTAGAGGTGCACTATTCACTGGGTTAGAGTTTCTCTACTTCAGGCTAGTCACATGGGGAATATATCTATTATCCCATACGTCCCTATAGAAATAGAATCCCTAGTCAGGTCTATCTTCCTGAAAAACATTTAGGTTTTTCAAATACGGACTCAAAGTTCTTTCTTGGTTGGGAATCACATTGAAGACTCTTTTTTTTTAGTCCATAAAAAATATGTAAAATCTTTCCAATTTTGAGGTCCCTAAAGCCTTCCTAGCCCAATCTCTTGCTGGTGACATCACATAGTTTGTGTTACAATTTTCCCACTAGTAGTCTAATTAGGGGGTTAGTATTACCATCTATCATCATTTCTTCTTCCTTGGAAATGATAGCCATGACATCATTCCTCTTCCTTGGAAATGATAGCCATGGATTCAGGTAAAATATCTTGAAACCAAGAGTCTTTGCTTAAAATAGGTAAGTGGGTAGACTCGTTACTTGATTCTGGTTAATGTCGGGTTCTCAGCCCAAATAGCCTTTTTTAGGTTCAGGTCCAAGAGTCTTTGCTTAAAATAGATAAGTGGTTAGACTCGCTACTTGATTCTGGTTGCAGTCGGGTTTTCGCTTGAAATAGATAAGTTGTTAGACTCGCTACTTGATTCTGGTTGCAGTTGGGTTCTCAGCCCACATTAGGCTTAAATATAGGTAAGTGGTTGTACTCGCTACTTGATTCTGGTTGCAGTCGGGTTCTTAGCCCACATTAGGCTTAGCAGGTTTAGGTCCACTGCCAGTTGAAAGCATGAGAAGACATATACAATCTACCAATTAGGGAGCTACCTAAGACCCCTGCCACTACGTAAATGCATAGAAACACTGTCCAAATGATTCTAAACTCAGAGGGACCTTTGATGAACAAAGTTCCTTGATAAGAAACATTTTTTGGCTGGTGGAAAGCTGCAAATTGCTCATCTTCCACTATGTTTTAAGTCTCTTCTTTAAAGGAGCCAAGGTCCTTGCTTCTCCAAGATTCGATTTGGTCTCATCAAAACAAAAAGAAAATTTGTTAATCAAATTAAAAAATGGAGTAAAATCTTGGAAAGGAGTCAACAAAGTATTCTTCCCTATATACCACAGTCTTGGGAATACCCCAAGGTGGTAGTGACAAAGTTTTACATGCTCTGTAATTCCAAGGGTAATTCCAAGGATGTAGTACAAATTCTACATGCTTTGAAATTCAAAGGATGCAGAACAATAGGATATACACAAGATTTTCTAACTAACCTTGATCCCAATTTGATTGCTAGTAGCAATCAAATAACAAGTTGTCAACTACTAATAAGAAGGCAGTTTCCATTAGCAACTACTTAAGATAAGGGAATCAATTATGATATTATGAATTGGATACTCTCATATAAATTTCTGATGCATGTAAATAATGGATATATAGTCACACCATTTAATTCAAAACATGTTTAATTTCGGGCAAAAAGTAATGCTTTCTAAAAATAGCAGTCTCATGAGACTTCATCGAGGGAAATATCCTTGTGCTCTCTATGACTCGGGATACTTCAAATCCAAGATCCCCTGCCTTTTTTTGATTGAAAAACTTGTTCTAGCTTGTAAAATATTGAGGACTTTTATAAGTATTGTGTTTCAAAAAACTTTTATAAGCACTAGTTCAAAATATTCACACTAGGGGGGGCTATCTTCATAGGGTACTAGAAATATATGTTTTTTATGGAGTCTCAAGCGATGGGCCTCTCGTTCTCAATGAGATTAGCTTTTAGGCTCACTTGTAGACTAATCTAGTTATAAATACATTAATTTAGGCCAAAACTTAGTGTGTTAGTAGATGCTCCAAGGTGTCAAGAGCATAGCTCTATGCTCAATTTTTGAAACGAGTTCACAAATGAGTCTCACTTGATAGTTTCTTTGATAGGTCTTTATAAGCTCTCAAAGTCTTATATCAAAGAAGTTAGTTAACATGCAAGGACTCTAGGGTACAAACTCGCTTTGTGGAAAATCTTATCTATATAATAGACTCTTATATTAGCCTCACCAAATATGCTCTTTTCCAAGAATTTTCAAGTTCTAGACTTAGAAATTTTTTTACTAAAAAAGAAACCAAAAAAGCTTTCTATCTCGTCTAAAACTAGTCCAAATAATAGGCTTCTCGGAGTGTCAAGCACACTATGGATGCTTCAATTTGACTTTTTCAAGAATAATAGCTAAATTTAATAGGCATTGCAAAAAAATTAGTTGTGACCCAAAGTTAGATTGAGATTAAAATTGGTGTGTAGGTGCTTCAAACAATCGGGAGCATAGGTGTATGTTCAGATTTTGGAAGAGGTTCAAAATGGGGAAATTATAAACATGCATAGAAATCAGAGTGGTTTTAGAGTCCGATTAGCTTTCTCACATTGTATAACTTTTTAATTAAAAAAAAAGGTTACATTCGTCGAGGGCAAGGTGGGGAGGGGGGTTTGGGGTGAGATTTGGGGAGTTTGGATAGGTCTATGATCGTAAGCCGCAACCTTAGTCTAGATATCATTTAGGGGATCTTAGGGTCCCTTATGGACACTAAGGTCTTTTTTAACATTTTATATAAATGCACCATTATAGGCTTTGAATGCGAGATTACCTAAGATTGATTTGTATGCAAGAGCTTAGGAGTGTAGGGTTTTCCCTTTTCTAAGCTAAGTGGAAACATTTCAAGAGAAGAGTGACTAGATAAAGAGTGTTATGGCTCACCCTAACCCTCCTTGAAACACATCCAAAAAGAGATTACCTGGTGAACCGCAACTATCGTGAGGATCTTTCCAATGGCCGAGCTCGTAACCCTTGAGGTCTCCAAGCTCTATAACTCCTTGAGAAGCAATTCCATGGCATCTCCCGTGAGCATTGTCACACCGCCGTGTTGCACTACGGGTCCTCGTCCCTCCTCTCACCTCACTTCACTCACACACTCGCACTAGCATGCATTAGGGAGAGAGATTAGCAAGAGCAAGACTCAACTGCACAATGGGCGAGTATGTTGTATTATGAGAGAAATTCACTTATATACATGTCCATAAGTGTTTACACATTTAAACTGTGGCCGATCGGGCACTTTAGGCTCATAAGAGGCCTAATGCTATTATAATGACTACTCTCATAATATATACATGAAGTACATCACTTAGGACTTCATCCTAACTTGCTACCACATGCTCTTGAAGCGGGAATCGCCATAAATACTCCGTCACACCATTACGGGTGCGTGTCCAAGTTGTAGCTTTGGACACTATTGCTTCATATCTTGAATGTATGACCCTTTGGTGTATCTACCATGACTCCTTGATGTAAGATAATGGCAGTAGCTCTTGTTAATCCTAGAATTGGATTAACAAAGAGAGAGATTGATTATTGAAATTGGAAGACATAGTGTGTGTATGATAATCAACCTGTGGATTATGTTGGTGTCTAAATGGCATACCAAGAATGACATTTGTGGAGTGCAGAGGTGCAATAAGAAAATTTCATTTTTCCTTATAAAGACCAATAGAAATTTTGAGATCTTTTATTTCACGTGTGCCATTGTACCTAGTTTCTTGAAAAGTAGATTTAACTTTATAAACAGAAGGATAAGTTTCAAGTTGGAGTTTCTTAACAAGTTTTTTTAGAGATGAAGTCATGTGAACCACCATCATTGTGTAAAACACATACTTTAGAACCATTTATATGAACTTTCATTTGCAATAAAGCATGTAGCGAGGGAGGCATACCTGGATCAATAGATTCTGTGTTGTTCACCTTGGATTGAAGAGAGTCGTCACTCCAATCTAGAGCAGATTGAGATCATCATTAGCACTATCCTCTTTAATATAGTGAAGTTTTGCCAATATGAAGGGTTGTCCTTTGGAAGCTTAGTAGGGTAGTGAGACTGTTTATGGCCCGGTTTATGGCATTTATAACAAAAGATGGGATATTTGTGCTACGAATTAGCACTGGTGTGTACACGCTATTGTGGCTAAGATGGGGCTTTGAATTTACATCATTTGGCTTGGAATTATCCACATTAGATACATTTTTATTTGGAAAGTAGGTGCATGAGTGTTGTTAAAAGTGTCAGTTCTTGGAATAACAAAAGGTTTTCAAAAGTTACGATTTTTTGTTACCCAAGACGATTGTCGATTTTGAGTTGCTGCTTGTGGGTTGGCAAAATTGAGTAGCCTTTTGAGAAGAGCGAACCATTCGGGCAATAGATTGAAACTCTTTCTCCGCATCGTGAGTGAAAGAAATTGCTTCGTAGAGTGAAGAGGGCTTCAAAGTGTTAATTTTTGCTTGTATACCACATTGAATATCGTCTTCGTATTTGCATTGAAGTGAATGTTTAGGCACGTCTTTGACCATGCAAAGGAGTAAGAGGTGTTGCCAAAAATGCTCAGTATATTGACTCATGTTTTCACCTTCAATCCATGAGAAATTTGACCATGCGCGGCACACATGAAGATGAAATCGAGGTGGTAAGAATCATTCTTTGACCTTCTCTTGGAAAGAGGTCCAAGTGGCAGGGTGATCAATACTATTACAAAGCACGTTTCGCCATAAAGCAACTTTACCATTCATGTGGTTTTGGTGGCGCACTTGCTTTTGTCACACTCAAGAAAATTTTCTTCAGCAGAGTAGTCATCAAATTGACTTAACCATGACAAAACAGTTTTTCCATCTTTGCGACCATCAAAGCGAGAAAATGTAAAGGAGCGATTACTTATCTTTTATTCTTTTTGGGTTTGTTGAGTATCGAACGTGGCTCGCAAAATTTTAGCGATTCAGTCATCCGTGTCTTGTGGTCGCTTGTCACGGTCTTGTAAAATTGGCGTTCAGCATCATGAAGTTTTTGTTGCAATAAATAAATTTGTTGTTCCAAAGTAGGATCAGGCAAAGGGGTACCCATGTCGGAGTTCTTTTGCAACAAGTTGTCGCTTGATGACAACATGATGAAGAAAATTGAAAGCCTAGAGTGGAAGTTACCCAAGCACCGATGAATTAAGTTTGTGATAGGCCGAAATACAAAGTGTTGGGAGGCTTAATGTAAAAGCCGTGTGGTAGGCTTTAATCTGAGTTTTAGAATCAAAAGGATTAAGAAGAATGGCTAGGAATATAGGTTTGGGAAGCTTAAAATAAAAAGGCACACTTTCAATCAAAAGCTACTATTGAAAGGGTGATTCAAAGGCTTGTGAAACAAGAGGATCAAAGTCCTTTAAAAAAAATGAAAGTGTCAACCTTCTGTAGAGTAGAGGTAAACACTTTTCCATCGTTGGTATTGAGAGGATGCTCGACTATCGCCAAACGCCAGATGGAGGGTGGTTTAGGAAGCTTCACAACAGCACAACACCATCCGTGTATGCCGATGTTGGAGAGTAGGCCTGGAGAGTAGGCCATGGGAGTAAAACCATCGAAGATGGAAAGCAGTTTTGGAGAGTAGTTTTTTCTCTATGTAGCTACTAGAAACCAGGGAGAATGGGTACTTGGGTGGTTGAGGAGGAGCCCTTGAACACGGCTATGGCCTTGGTTTGATGTTTAGTGAAGGCTGGGGAGAGCAAAAAAGCCAGATCGAAAAGAGGTTTCTCCTTTGTGAGGGCATAAGTCGACACGCTTTTTCTCTCCTCATCACAGTGGCTATTGTGCAGTGCCAGCCAGTTATAGCTCTCAGTGTTATTGCTATTTGTGTGTCATGGCATAGATGTTGTGTTATCTCACTCTCGTACAACATGTACTAGCTCTGATACCAATGTTGTTAATTAACCACCATCACCATAGCATAACTTGGCAAATCAACCAGAAGACCATAAAAAGTAAGATATGTATGACAAAGAGAATGGGTTCAATCTCCCCCCATGAATGAGTGAGCACACTTCCTCATGCATGTATTTATTTATTAGCCAAAACAAAAGTTCTCAAAAATAGCTTGATACATTCCATTTTGGGCTATAAATATCAAAAAGTAATTTGGTCTCCAAGCTTGGTTATTTACATTCAAATTGCACCAATTTAATTAAATGAAAACTATGGGGCGGGAGACCATCGGCACATACCAAAACCCGACGGCCGCGTACCGGCCAAAATCCATCGCACCCATGCTACTCCGTTCATTGATCTGCTAACCAAAAACACAAGACACATTAAATCTCACTTATCCGCCCATCACGATGTGACCGCTGCTTCACACTCTCATGCATAGCCAGTCATGACCGTGCGACAAATGAGCGTACCATAAATATCACATAAAATATGAAATAATTCCGAAATTGATTCCACAATTCACATTTCCATAACAGGTGGTACCCAAGTCTTTGTAATGATCCAATAGACAATGGTGGAGGCTTTAAGGTTGAAGGTAAGTGCACCTTCTGAGTTTAGAGTTAGAATGGTAAATAATGCAAAAATTAGATGCTTGGGAGTGGTAAAGAAGATGCAGAGGACCATTCTTGGACAAGAAGTCGAGCTAGATGTTCATGTGATGCCAAAAAGGATAGAAGCTTACCCATTAATTTTGGGGAGGCCAAGGATGATAGCACAATGAAAGAAGGACAAGATTGGTGGAGAGAACACCTTATCTTGGGGTTGGATCAGCTTGCGAGAAAACAAGTCAGATATGACATGGCCAAGGGGAGAGAATTGATTCCAAAGAATATTACTTCAGAAGATGAAGATGAAGAAACTAGTTCCACACAGAGGAATCATAACTAGAGGAAGATAGCTCAGAGGATGATGGGGAGGAGGTTCAATTGTTGGAGCCAGATTCTGACCTCATGTGTATGTTTGTACAGTTGTGTGCAAAGGAATGGGGGAAGCTGAAAATTGAAGTTGAAGTACAGCCAAATAGGGAAGAAGTCTCACAGAAAATGCTTGCCAAGGATTTGTGAGATGAAAGAGTATCTAACTATGTTGCAGAAGTTTCTAGACCTTTTCATTTTCTCTTATACACAAGTTAGGGGAGTATCAACTGAAATGATGTAGGGGAGAAGAGAGCTTGAGCTCTTGCAAACACACACACACTCACACAAACCCTAGAAGAGAACACACAAGGTGAGAGGCTGAAAAATATTTGTCTTCTTCACACAACAAAAGAGGTCTACAAAGAAGATAAAGTTCTCCACATGCAACCCCAAATCAGCAAGTAGCTTGCGTAACCAAGCTACCTCACACACTGCCACCGCAACTCCTCTATACTCTGCCTCTATACTCGACAAGGCAATTGTGGGCTTCTTGCTGCTCCATGTAACATTTACACTCCCCAATGAAAACATAAATCCATTGGTAGATCTTCTGTCTGAGATACTACTTGCCCAATCTACATCTGTGTACCCATATAACTCCAATGGTACACTTGGTGCATAAAACAATGCATAATCAACAATGGCCCTTAAATACCAAAGTGCGCATCGCACACTGTTAAGATGTGGTTTGCGCCCGCAGAACAACCTGCATAAACTAGCTCTCTAAGTCAATAAACACCATATTAGATAATTTGGGAAAAATCCCATTCCCATTTGAAAAATGGGAGCATGGTGAACTTGTCCAAAAGTTTATCAAAACCCCCTCATGTGACATATCATCGGAAAGATCTTGAAGAGTAGAATCTAAATCTATGATCTTCGACAAATTTGGAGTTAGTATGTTTAAGATATGTCCAAAACTATATGGAGTAATTGATTCCCAAAATGTGAGATTTTTCCCAAATTACCTAATATTGACTTAATAGTGTAACTCAAATCTGGCCTGCTAATCGTGACGTAGATCAAAATCCCCACCATCTTCCTATACATAGTGGGGTCCTCCAACACATAACTTGCATAAAACAATGCATAATCAACAATGACCCTTAAATACCAAAGTGCGCATCGCACACTGTCAAGATGTGGTTTGCGCAGAACAACCTGCATAAACTAGCTCTCTAAGTCAATAAACACCATATTAGATAATTTGGGAAAAATCCCATTCCCATTTGAAAAATGGGAGCATGGTGAACTTGTCCAAAAGTTTATCAAAACCCCCTCATGTGACATATCATCAGAAAGATCTTGAAGAGTAGAATCTAAATCTATGATCTTCGACAAATTTGGAGTTAGTATGTTTAAGATATGTCCAAAACTATATGGAGTAATTGATTCCCAAAATGTGAGATTTTTTCCAAATTACCTAATATTGACTTAATAGTGTAACTCAAATCTGGCCTGCTAATCGTGACGTAGATCAAAATCCCCACCATCTTCCTATACATAGTGGGGTCCTCCAACACATAACTTGCATAAAACAATGCATAATCAACAATGGCCCTTAAATACCAAAGTGCGCATCGCGCACACTGTCAAGATGTGGTTTGCGCAGAACAACCTGCATAAACTAGCTCTCTAAGTCAAAAGTGTAACTCAAATCTGGCCTGCTAATCGTGACGTAGATCAAAATCCCCACCATCTTCCTATACATAGTGGGGTCCTCCAACACATAACTTGCATCCTCACTAAGCTTGCCATTTTGATCTAATGGCATCGAGATTGGCTTACAATCAGCCATCCCATACTTGGACAACATGTCTAATACATGCTGTCTCTGTGGTGATAGCCAAAAACCATCAGGTGACCTTAATTCCCAAAAAGTAGCGCAGATCTCCCAAATCCTTCATCTCAAACTTCCTTTTGAGAAGACTTTTCACATGCTGAATCTCATCCAAGTTGTCACCCCCAACAATCAGAGCATCTACATAAATGGTGATGATCACAATACCCTTATAACTCTTCCGCACATATAAAGAGTGATCTGCAACTACCATAGGAAAACTAATAGTGACAAGATACTCAACAATCTTGTCATGCCATGCTTGTGGAGCTTACTTCAGTCCATACAAAGCCTTACGAAGCTTACATACATACTTCGGGTGACCTGTATTCTCAAAACTAGGTTCCATATACACTTCTTCTTGCAAGTCACCATGCAAGAACACATTTTTTACATCCATCTGATGTAAAAACTAGCCTTTAGCCGCAGCCACGGCAATCACAACTCTCATAGTTGCCATCTTTACAACCAGGGCAAATGTCTCCTCATAATCAATCCTATGTGTCTGCTTATATCCTTTGGCTACCAATCTAGCCTTGTACCTGCTTATGCTACCATCACTGTTATGTTTCACCTTATACACCCACTTATAACCAATAGCTTTCTTGCCTTCAAGTAATGGCACCAAAATTCAAAGTCTCATTTCCATACAATGCATCCATCTCCTCATCTAGAGCTTTCTCCCAACACACATTTCCAATAGCCTCATCATCAAAACATATGGGTTCTACAACCTGCACAACTTTTGCCATATAAGCATAATGATGTGCCACATAACCATCATAATGATGTGCCTCGTCATCAAAACATATGGGTTCTACAACCTGCACAACTTTTGCCATATAATGATGTGCCATATAACCATCATAAGTCAACCTCTTCACAAGGTTTTTGACTCATCTAGATCTTCATAACTTTGCATTCATGGCTTTCATAGCCTTCTTCACACCAGGTGTCCTCATTACTGGAATCCCAAGCTCCTCACATTAAGGCTCATCTCCGAGCTACTAGACTCTCCACCATCAACAAGAGAATTCCCTGCAGAAATATCAAGCATACCAAGGGGATCAACCACTTTCTCTTTGCCTTTATGTGATGTACCAACTACATTTCCAGGATTGGTATTATGACGTAGCCTACCACTCCATGGTCTATCAACAGAACCACTAGATGAGAACTCTCTTGGTCCACTCAATGATTGTGATTGCTGACCTGCATTCTGTGCAACCACGTTTCCACTTAACAACAACATCTTTTTCAATAGTATGCCAGCTACTCATCTCATTAAATACCCTCGTCCTCTACCTGAACTTGTGTAGAAGGCATGCTGCTCCGAACTGTTTTTGTTTTGTGAAGACTGTTGATCTTCACCCAAATTCTTCTCTTCAATAATCAACATTGACACCAAATATGTGAAGTTGGGAATGTTCTCCCAAGTCTGAATAGACATCTTTAATGCCTTGTATTGTGGTCCGAGACCACGTAGACACACTTCCACCTTATTGTTAAGAAATATGGTGCCAAAGAGCACAAGGAAAATATGGAGTGAGTGTGAGAAGCCACATCACCAAGTGAGAATTATCCCACATGCAAGAGAAATGCTAAGTTGTACTCTCCTCATATAAAAAGAGGACATTTCAAGCAATGGAATACAAGCACAACATCTCAAGTCTTTTTATGAGTACAAGTTTCTATCTTGTAACCTAATTGAACTTGAGTCTAAACTTAATTACATTGCAATGAGTCTCTTTCATTTTTATCCACCTTAGATTAGCAATGTCATTAGAGTAGATTAGTGTAGGATTAGCTTATCATTAGGTATATGTTTTGTCTTTAGGAGAGCTTGATCCATGATTTCAACATGGTATCAGAGCAAGGTTTAGCTCTCGTAGCTTAGCTTAGTTGTTGTTTTCTAGCAAGTGATATCTTGTGTGATTAGTATTAAAAGTAAGCTCCCGATTTGAGAAGCTCCCCACTCTGCTTCCCCGCATTTCCGCATCACTTCCATTGCTTGCTAGAGGTAGAGAGGGTGAGAGGTTTGGCAAGTCAGCCATTCTAAGCATCCATTTTCAGTGCAATCTAGCAATCACATCATTCTCCTACTTAGAATTGCGAACTAAGAGATCGGGAAATTTCATTTGTGGGTAGCCAAGCAAATGCGCTGTAAATTACAAAAAAACACCGCTAAAACAGAGTGCAAGCAGAGAGAGGTGGAGCCGGAGCTACGAAATATGGCAAAACCACGTTCATGTTCCGTTCCCTTATATTGCTCATGGCCAGTGAAAAGAGGACACACTTTCCTTTGATGTTTTCAATGGCGAGCTTGACGTTGGGGGCACTTCTAAAGCTACTGTAGCACATGAACTCTGACTCAAAAGGAGGAGAGCATCGTTGGTCTGGTGTGGCACGCTACGTAGAAGAAGGCGGCACATGGAAGAGAAACCAGAAAATGTCATCACCGTTCGATAGCTGGAAGAGAGGACGCTGCGGATGAGATAAGTTTTTGAAAATTACCTTTTAAAATAAATAAAAATAAATAAAAAATAAAAATGCCTCATAAGGTTTAATAGACCTTATCCTTGTTTAAGAGGGGGTTCACACGTAAGAGAGGAGCTCAAAGATGCCATCATCTTAGGTCTTGTCATCAACATGTGTAGTTTGGGCATCATCACATGTGTCAAAATCTTCATATTGTAAAACTTATAGCATGCTTTCAAAATCTTCATACTGTAAAACTTATAGCATGCTTTCAAATACATCGTCATCAAAGTGTGCATTGACACATAAGTCCTTAACCGGATCATTATCAAAGGACTTATCATCGAAAAAATTTATCACCAAATATTGTGACCAAGAAGGAGCACTACTCCAAAAATGCATGAGTTAAAACCTTTGTAAAAGCGGTCAAATGAGCACGTGATAAAAAATCATCTCACTACCAATCTCTTAAATAAAAAATGTGTTGGTAAAAAATCCTACTTCCTACAAAAAGTGCTTATAACTAGCCTCTGGGACAAATGAAGTACCCAAGCTAGAAATTCACCCCTCTTGTCTCTACAAAAAGTGTGATGTAATCAGCCTCTGAGGCCATATGATGCACTCAAGCTGAAATTCATTGCCAAAGTAGCATAAAGGCCAAAGGCACAAGGGGAGAGAGAGGAAGAGTGAAAGCCTAAAAATTGTACCCAATCTACCATCAAGGGGGGGGAAGTGCCAAAGTACTACATGAGCCAAAGTTGCTCACAGCACATAGGGGAATGTAGAAAGTAAAAAGTCAAAACAATAACTGACATCCAACCACCTTGAGTAGCCCAAAGATTTGGCACCAAGGGGGGGTGTTGAGAAATATGGTGCCAAAGAGCACAAGGAAAATATGGAGTGAGAGTGAGAAGCCACGTCACTAAGTGGTGAGAATTATCCCACATGTAAGAGAAATGCTAAGTTGTACTCTCCTCATATAAAAAGAGGACATTTCAAGCAATGGAATACAAGAACAACATCTCAAGTCTTTTTATGAGTACAAGTTTCTATCTTGTAACCTAATTAAACTTGAGTATAAACTTAATTAGCACACACTCATTACAATGAGTCTCTTTTATTTTTATCCACCTTAGATTAGTAATGTCATTAGAGTAGATTAGTGTTATGATTAGTATAGGATTAGTTTATCATTAGGTAGATGTTTTGTCTTTAGGAGAGCTTGATCCATGATTTCAACACTTATCATCATCATTAACAGAAACACCAATTGATGCAAGGGATTCTGCAATACCCTTGATCTTTAAGGCATAATCATTCACATACATATTTTTCTTCTCCACAGTATGAAGCTCATTCTTTAACTGAATCTTTTGTGCCTTGGTGTTAGTTTCATACAACTTCACCAAGGTGCTCCATGCCTCCTTAGGTGACTTGGCATCCTGTATATACCCAATCATAGTGTCCTGTATACTGATAGAAAGCTAATACATGACTTTCCTTACTCCTTGACTCCAATCCTTGAATTCTTTTACATCTGCAGTAGTTGGATTAATCTCCAATATCTCTGGTGCCTCCTCATGTTTACCTTCAATGTAGTCCCAGTAACCTTTTCCCATCAGGAAATTTATCAATCTAAACCTCCAAGCATGGAAGTTATTCTTGTCAAGCTTCTTTACAACAATCTGGTTTATTCCATCATTCGACATCTTGTCTGCAACACCACAAATTTACCAAAAGCTTACACTCTTGTTTGACGTGCACAAACTGTTGTATTCTCTAACAGCAGTGGTACTATACTGCACCCAAACTGTCAGAACCAGTGACCTCCATTGGGTGTATGTATGTAAATTGAGGTCACAACCAGTGACCTCAATTTACATACATACACCCAATGGAAACTTTAATTTAAGACCTCTTTGTGCAATACATATAGTGTCTGCACAACCAATCGCCCTTCCTGTAGTTCCAAAAATAGAGTTATGTAGAGAATCAAAACTTACCTGCAATGCCCGTGAACGCATGCGAACTGAAAAATGGAGGTCTAGACGCACCCAAAATGCATTTTTGACCCAAATTTTTTTCCAACGGTCACTATAGTTGCCAATGTAGCTCTGCTCTGCAAAGAAAGCTCCTCAGTCGAAGTTTCTTTGTCGGTGCCTCCTCCCGAAGAGCTTGCGACAAGGGTGTAGTATAGCCAACACAAAGGGGGAAGAGTAGATGAAGTTCTTACCCTCGTACGGATTCCTATACTTCTCTTGCTTGCCGCTTAGCCCTTAGCATAAACCAAGCTCTGATACCATGAAAAGATGCAAGGGAGAAGAGAGCTTGAGCTCTTGCAAGCATACACACACTCACACAAACCCTAGAAGAGAACACATAAGGTGAGAGGCTGAAAAATCTTCTTCTTCTTCACACAACAAAAGAGGTCTACAAAAAAGATAAAGTGACTAACACACATAATAGAGTATATACAAGCGGTCCATAATGTGAACACGCTAAGTGGAGTGGGTAGGTGTGGACTAGTCTCGGTGTAGTCCATCTATAGAATCTCTGGCGAAGATATGTCAGTGCAAGCTAACCAAACCTACCAGTGATGTAAATGTCAAACGGTCATGTAGGCGCCTCATCAGTGTCAGCTCATGTTGAGCTTGACATCTCAACATTAGCAGAGCAACATGATATCCAGTTGAAGCCAGAGGCTAAACCAGTTGTGCAAAGATTGAGAAGATTGGTAGTTGTACAATAACAAGTATTAAGAGAGGAGATGAATAAAAACATTCCAACGATTGATGTGCACAACCTTCAACAAAGACTACTTGCAGAAGTGGTTGGAGATATTCATTTATGATCTGTGTGCACACTCTCGATGGACGGACCATCTGGCTTGCTTAAGAAAGGTGTTCGAGCGATGTCGATTATATCGTATATCCCTAAACCCTTTAAAGTGCCAATTTTGGGTCAAACATGGTGTGATATTGGCACACATTATCTCAAAGAATGGTATATCCATGGATGATAGCAAGGTCAAGTTGATATTGGAGCTACCACCGCCCACTAATTACAAAGGTGTGCAAAGATTTATGGGCCATGTTGGGTATTACCACCGCTTTATAATTTTCTATGCTGAAATCACTAGGCCATTGTAAAAGCTACTCATTGTCTTTGAATGGACTGAGGAATGCCAGGAAGCATAAGATCAACTGAAGCAGGCATTGGCTAGCACGCCAATTCTACGACCCCCCAATTGGGACCTCATATTTCATGTGCATATTGATGCATCAAACTTTGCTATTGGATGCGTACTAGCCAAGCCCAGTGAGTTCAAATAAGACTATCCAGTCTGCTTCGCTAGTCGTCAATTAAATAATGTAGAGGTGAACTATACCACCACAAAGAGAGAAGGATTGGCCATGGTTTACGTTGTCAAGAAGTATTGACACTACCTATTGGCCAACAAACTCGTATTCTTCGTGGACCATCAAGCCTTATTGTACTTAGTGAAAAAGCCTTGCACCACGTGGGAAAAATCACACGATGGTTGCTTTTATTGTTGGAATTTGACTTTATAGTTACCGTAAGAAAAGCGGCATAGCATGTGTTAGCCGATCATATGTCAAGAATTCCAAATGAAGAACCAACAACTAGTGTTGAAGATGATCTCCCTAATGCTTTTTTGTTCAAACTGGACATGGTACTTGAATGGAGCGAGGAAATATCTGATTATCTAGCTCATGGTTTTCCATTTTTGGAAACACTCTTGGAACAAAGATAAAATGTGGCGGCCTATCAAGCTTGCTACACCTTATCAATTAATTGCGGGAGAACTATATAAGCTGGGTAAAGACAATGTCCTAAGAAGATGTGTGCGAGAAGATGAGTTCGTCAATATTGGATGAAGCTCATTTAGGGATAGCAAGAGGGCATTTTACTGGGAAAATCACGGCTCGCAAGGTACTTCAAGTAGGATTATGGTGGCCCACGTTGTTCGAAGATGCCATAGAATTTGTCAAAAGGTGCAAAGAATGTCAGCGTTTTGCTATGCCACAACAAAGGGACAAGATGCCACTCACCCCTATTATTGTTGTAAGACAACCCTTCAAAAAATGGGGAGTAGGTTTTGTTGGACCCATTAGTCCAATGGCACATCCATCACAAGCTCGATATGCGATCATGGTGGCCAACGGACTATTTCACCAAATGGGCAGAAAAGCCAGAGCCTCGAAGTGAGCTGATGCACGAACAACACCAAAATTCTTATATGAGAAAATTATCTCAAGATTCGGCGGCCCATTAGAATTAGTTAGTGATCGCGGGTCACATTTTGTTAATGAGGTGATTGATCATTTACTTGCTGGATTGTTAGTGATCCATCAAAAATCATCACCTTATAGGCTAATGGTCAAGCAAAGAGTACAAACAAAATTTTGTGTACTATCTTGACGAAAACCTTGGAAACAAGTTGAACGGACTAGGAACATAAGCTGACAGCGGCCCTATGGGCATACCGAACATCATATAAGGTAGTGATGGTATACACTCCCTTTTGTCTAGCTTATGGTTTTGAGGCAGTAATGTCTATGGAATACCTAGTTCCAAACTTAAGGATTGCAGTGCAAGAACGTCTGACGGAGAATGCATTAGCTAAAAGGCTAATCGATTTAAAAATCCTTGATGAGACCATGCTAATAGAATTGCATGGACTCATGGTCGAGAAACTACGCAGGAAGCATTGGTTTGACAAAAATTTGAAACAAAAGAACTGGAAATGGGGGACCTTGTCCTCATGTATAGTGTTGGAAGCACCAGAAAAAAGAAACTCAAATACAAAGGCCTAGGACCCTTCTGAGTGTCTGAGATCACACCTCAGGGTCGGTTAGAATTGAGACAATTGACGGCGTACAGATGGAGGGCTATGTCAATGGAAGCAAACTCAAAAAGAGGCTAAGGCAAGGGAGGCCAAAGCTAAACAATTACTCCAGAAGAGAATGTTACATGTCAACATGGCTTCCTTGACTCTCTCGGACGAAGAGGAACTGAACATTGAGCTAGCATGACTTAGGGTGGAACTCTCTACAGCTAAATGCCATGCAACAAGCATTGCACTAATAGATACAGGATCAAGTCATAACCTGATCTCATATGAGACATGGGTAGCCTTAGATAGACCACACCTTAAACCCATCGATGCACAAGTATGCAGTGTGCACTCAATAACTACGAAAGTTGAGGGATTTTTAAGTGTTAACATTTTCATCAGAAATAATTCCTTGGTTGGGAAAGTGTTTATCATGCCTGTAGGTTCCATGGAAGAGGAAATGATTCTAGAACGATCCTGGATTTGCACCAGTAAATGTAATATCCAATGGGAGAAGAGGACAACACTGTTGAACGAGGGTGACAATGTCATGTCCATACCCTTATGGAGCTTGACAAACACAGGGAAACAGACCATGTTTGAGGAGATAGCGACACCAAGCATGGTGACATCAACTTATAAAGTAGAACAAGCATCAGTCCCACAAACCCTACACAAACAATATCCAAAGTCATAGGGTACACAAAAATGGGTGCCCAAGGTTCAACTCAAAAACCAACCCCACAAGGAGGAGAAGAAGGATAATACTGAGACAATAAGAAAGATTCAAAAAGGGGCCAAAAATTAGAATCGGCCTTCACTCACAAACAGGTTGGCAGTACTCCAGACATACCAACATCCCACAAGGCATTCATAAGCAATAGGTTCAAAAGGATTTACTACTACGAGCGCAAGGATACTACCAAGGCAATACGGTAGTGTGGGTTCCCAAACCCCACGTAGTAGCCACCATCACAAACTATTCCAGTAACGAAGGAAAGGGTAATAAAAGCATGCAGCACCAACTCCCAACTAAAACCAATGATAAAACTGCACAAACATTGGTATGGAGGAAGAAGATAACTCAACAAGATGGGTTGAAGATTTCCAAAGCAATGTCAGTAACCACTTCGATCAAGGAGCTGGACAAATACTCTAAAAGAAACAAAGAAGTTCAGCCAAGGGACATGGATAAAAGCCCCCAACCACAGGACACCCAGTAATAACTTTGTTCAGCTGGGTGGAAGGAAGAATCAAAAGCTCCCACACGGAGCGAAAACGATTGCAGCAACACCTACCTAGAAGTGCCAAGGTGTCACCTTAGTTATGGCAATAAAATATGGAGGTATGCCCAATGATGTTGTAGTCGTTGTGCTGCTAACCTCTTGGTGCCTTGAGTTGTGTCAATGTTTCCTTGTGTGCCAACTCACCTCTGTGTGCTTCGGCTTGGCATGCAGCTATTGTATCATTGATATCTTTGATCTTTTCAGCATGTGCCTTGTTGGTCTGTTCTCTTTCCTGTTGCAGACATAGTGTCTTCTCTTCCTCTGATTTGAGAAATGTTGTTAGTTGTGTAATCTTATCTTGTAATGCAATTTCTTTAGTCTTGGCATTGTCTTGAAAGACCTGTATTTGCTGCGCATGCAGTGTTGTGATTTCTTTTGTGTAGTTTACTTATTTCTGGAGTTGTTCTTTTGCTTGTTCTAGCTTGGCGTTGAGCTCCGCATTCTCTTTGATCTTCTATACTATTGTTTGGCTCAACACAAGGTTATTATTCTCTAGCAACTTATACCTTTTTTCTTGCTCTTCTATAGCCTTCAAACTCTTCAAAATGATGTACTTGTGGGTTGACTCTGCTGCTTTCAGGTTGTCCTGTAGGTTTTGCACTTGTGCTGATGAATCTTGCTCTTCTATAGCCTTCAAACTCTTCAAAATGATGTCCTTGTGGGTTGACTCTGTTGCTTTCAGGTTGTCCTGTAGGTTTTGCACTTATGCTGATGAATCTTTGACTTTCTTCCATAGTGCATTGTTGCGATCATGGAGCATATCGCCACACTTTCTGCTCCTGCTCCCATATTGCATTGGTTCCTAATTCTGTCTCTAGCCTAGTTGGTGGTTGGTTGAACAGCTCGTCAAGGCCCTCTACAGTCTCCTGCAAGAATTGTTGGTAAAAATCGATATTTTGCAGGGAGGCAAGCTGTGGTGGTCTTTCTTCGTCTTCCAATCTCCTCCTCTTGCTCGAAATGGACGGCTCTGGAGTTCTTTGGCGCTTACTTGCCTCCATGGTTACCTGAGGTTCTAGTACTAGGGCTAGGGCTACCTCTTCTTCTCTTGTTTCTTCAGCTTGTATGAGTGTTGCTACCTCTGGAGCTATTTCTATGGGTGTGTCTATCAGACTGGAATCCTTGAGAGGAGATAAGTCAGTAAATCTGAGTTGAGCACGGCTGGCTGGGGGAGTGTGTTGTTGCTGGGGTTCCTGTGTAACCTGACTGAGGATATTTTCCTTCAGTGCCTCCTGGTAAGTTCGGATTTCGGTGGCCACTTCTTCCTCTAGTCTCTGTGACTCTGCTGCAACATCGATTATTACTCCCCTCATCCTTCTATCTGTTATCTTCTTTCGATCTTTCTTTATCTTCTTGATTACATCCTTGGTTTCCATTAAGATGGCCTGCCCTTGTTGTACATCTTCGGATGTTAATGTGGGCTGATTTGGTAGCAAGGCCAGTTGCATGTGTTCCTCCGGTTCAGACTCCTTGAGAGGTCTTTTGGTGACATGATTGAGCACCTGATTGAGAAGGTAAGGGTTAGAGATCTTAGATTGGTGGGCCTTCAATCTCCTTATGTAGATAGAATGCCCAATCTTCTTCCTTCTCTTCATGTATTTTGGCTATTCTGTTGAGGCTCACTCTGTTGTATCTGTCGACAGGCTTTATCTGCATCATTAAGGACATTGCCCTGCATGCCTTCTCTATAGCTTCATCTTGGATATTTTCATATTCTGCACCATTTGAATTATAGGACTTCTTCTTCAACATGTCCTTCAAGGGCATCTTGTTAATGTTGTGTAAGTGGGCTTTGATTGTAGCTGGGAGCTGTAGAGCTTCTCTTATTAAGTCCTCTATGATGAGGAGCTCTTCAGTAGTGCCATCTGCCTTGGTGATCTTCCCTCTTTTGGTTTTCTTGTCATATGTCTTCAAGTACTCCGCGTAGAATTCTATGTCAATAGTCCGGGGGAGTATTTCTGCCATTTTTCCTAGACCGACTTTATCTAATTTGGCCTTCAATTCAGCATCTTCCAGTAGACATGCCGAGCTATGATAATGGAGAGCTACCTTTCCATAGGCTATAATAGCTTCTGTCCGGCGGATGAGGGTTCCATGGAGTGGTTGGGCGTAAGGACCCAAGAAATTCAGCTTTGGTTTTTGTGTCCCCCGTCGTTTTTGATTGCCTAGGGATCCAGTGGCACTGCTTGCCTAAGTGGTAGAGATGTGTTGTGGGCTTTAGACTCTGAAGCCGACATCTGTATCAAGCACATAAGATCAGTCGAATGACTGGTAGGGTTGATATTATTCTCTCTTTCTTTTTCTTTTTTCTCTTTTTTTTTTAAAGTCAGTGGGAATAATTTAGTATAGTTGAAGAGAATGTTAGTGTATGAGAGCAATCCAATGGTTGGTTAATAGAGACAGTTAATGTATAGGCCGTGAAAGGTGAGGCTGTGAAGGTACAGTAATTGTTCCGTGAAACGCTCAGGCGTGAAAGTGTTGGTCGTAAAACGCTCTTGCGTGAAAGTGTTGGTTGTGAAACGCTCTGGCGGCGTGAAACACTCAGGCGGTGTGAAAGTGTTGGTCGTGAAAACGCTCAAGCATGAAAGTGTTAGTCGTGAAACGCCTAGGCGTGAAAGTGTTGGTCATGAAAGCTCAGGCGTGAAAGTGCAGACAAATTTTGTGAGAGTGTAACATTCTCTTTAATCATTTGATTTGGTGTATGTGGAGACACCAATCTTTTATAAATTTTGGGATTGAATTACGTGAAACAGCCAGAGTATTTATGCCAACACTCACTGTGTTTAGACGAACACAAAACGGATACTAAAATAACTACCAAAACAAAGAAAAAAGAAAAAGGAAAGGAAAAGAAAAAATGAGTATCAGGCTCCCACCTCAAAAGATTAGCCGAAAATCATTGCAGGGGGATGGCGAGCTCGGATGATGCATAGGGGAGCGAAGGTGACGATCACTCAAGCACTCGATGCAAAATGACAAAAAAGGGGAAAGAAAATCAATTTTATAAGGTAGTCGTCTGATAGGGCGGCTCTATTAATGAAGAACACCACGTGGCACTATGTGATTGGCTGATGAAAAATTACCGAACTTTCACGATGTGAAACGTTTTGAACTGTTTCACAGTGTGAAACTCTACAAGGTGGTTCATGGCATGAACGGCATGAACGGCTGTAATGGGGTTTACGTCGTGAACCGCTTTTTAAAAAAAAAACTCAAGCACTCAAACATGCACATGATGAGTGAATGAGGCATTGCTTGCCTTGTACCCATTTGTGCATTCACAGTGGATACCTTTTGTTTATCGCCATGAGAACCAAGGGGTCACCTGGGCACTTTTGGGCATTTTCTCTAATGCAGTCGTTTTAGTTCCATGTGGGAGTTTTTTATTGTTCCTTCCACCCAACTAAACAATTTTGTTGCTATGTCTGGTTGTGGAGGGCTTCCATCTGTATCTCCTTGTTGGATTCCTTTGTTTTTACCGTTAAGTTCCCTACTCAGTTCTGTAGCCAAAGTGGGTACTTTTGTCGCTTTTCAAAGAATTCAACCCATTTGGCTGAGGTTTGTTTTTCCTCCACACAAGGGTTGGTATGGGGCTAGCATGGATTGGGAGTAGATGTTGCACACTGTTACCACCCTCTTTTTAATGACTTGATCTGTTTGCGGTATGGGTCACTGAGTTTGTTTTGGGTACCCATATTGTTGCATTGCCTTGGTAGTACCCTTGTGCCTGCAGTAGATCCTTTTGGACCCATTGTTCACATTTTCCTTGAGGTCTCTTTGGATTTTTGGAGTCCTGCCATTTGGTTTGAGTCCACAAAGTTTGACCTTTGATTGTTAGTAGGCTCTTCTTGGTTTCCTTATATCATTTATGTTGTCCATCTTGTTTGTTAGTTGATTCTTGGCCACCCACTTCTGTGTACCCTCAGATGTAGGGTATTGTGTGGGTAAGCATTGCGGAATGGTTGCCGGTTCTATCCTTTGTTGAGGTATTCCCATTGCACTGGTTGTTTCCTCATCAATTATGATGTGCTTTCCTCTATTTGTTGAGCTCTATAAGGGTATGGACATGACCTTCTCGCCTTTGCTTATTAATGTTGTTCATTCTTCCCATTGGATGTTGCATATACTAGCACAAATCCAAGACCTTCCTAGAATCATCTCTTCTTCCATGGAACTTGCAGCATGACAAACACCTTCGTGACCAAGGAATTATTTTTGATTGAAATGTTAACATTTAAAAATCCCTCGGCTTTTGTGGTTATCAAGTGAATGCTACGAACTTGCGCATGAGTGGGTTCGAGGTGTGGTTTACCTACTAATGCTACCCAGGTCTCATATGAGATCAAGTTATGACTTGACCTCGTATCTATTAATGTAATGCTTGTTGCATGGCCTTTAGCTGAAGCAAGTCCCACCTTGAGTCGTGCTGGCTCAATGTTTAGTTCCCCTTCATCGAAAAGGGTCACAGAAGTCTTTTGTGTAGTAATTGTTTGTATTTGATCTCTCTAGCCTTTAAAGCCTCTTCGTGTGCTTGCTGTATCTTTTCCTTTGCAAGCTATTTCTGTTGTTTCAGGAGATGTTCTTGCAAGAGCATCTCTTGGGTCAGTGGTCCAAAATATTTTTTTATTTTACTCCAATTAACATAACCCTCCTCCATTTGGATGCCGTCAATTGTCTCTATTCGGATAGACCCTGAGGTGTGATTTTCGATACTCGGAAAGGTCCCAGGCCTTGGCATTTAAGTTTCTTTTTTCTGGCGCTACCTACACCATACATGAGGACAAGGTCCCCCGTTTCAAGTTCTTTTTGCTTAAGGTTTTTGTCAAACCGATGTTTCCTTCGTAATTTTTCAACCATGAGTCCATGTGATGCTATCAGTCTGGTTTCGTCAGGCTTTTCTAAATCAATTAGCCTTTCGGATAATGCATTCTCCGTTAGCCGCTCTTGTACGAAAATCCTTAAGCTTGGGACTATGTATTCCATAGGCATAACTACTTTCACACCATAAGCTAGACGGAAGGGAATGTAACCCGTCGCTACCCTATATGATGTTTGATAGGCCCATAGGGATGCTGTTAGCTTGTGTTCCCACTACAAGGGATCGGGCTCATACCCGCGCTCCTAGCCGCTAAAAATGACTTGTGGAAAAAAAGTAACGGGCCCGTGTATCAGCGCGTGTATCATCGCGGCCAGAGACATGCATGTAAAAGCGCGTGTATAGGAATAGTCAGACGCGCTGATACACGGGCGTATACACGCATTCTGTCAGTTCACCTGCACTTAGACGCACTGATAGGTGGGTGTATACACGCGTTTCACAGATTATCCGCGTATATACACGCGACTTTTAAAGATTTGACGCGCCTATACCCGCGTATTTCACAGATTATCCACGTATATACACGCAACTTTTTGTAGAGTTGACGCATCTATACACGCGAACAGAGAGAAAAAAAAATCCAAAGAGTGCTATTTGGTATCTGAATGCTGTTCCAGCATTCCAGCACCCAATAACACTCTCTGGATTTTTTTTTTGGTGCATTGGACCATCCACGAGGAAGATTTAAGACAAGAACGACATGAATGCATACATTGTCAATACACGATTCAAGAAAGACATGAATGTAATACTATCGATTCACGATTCAATATTACTATCAAAATTTTATGTGTACACATATATACAAGGGAGTCCATATGTCGAAGTAGCCCATGGCTTCAGTTACAAAAATATATATACAACCACATCTCAATATGGAATGTGATACTATAAGTCTGAGTACTACACTCAGACCCAGATGATGACTCGGTGCTCCCTCCATGATCAGATGAGCTCACATCCGTCGGAATGTCCGATGAGTAGTGCTCACGTCCACCCTCTGCAGTGGCGGTGGGTGGATCATCAGCAGCTTGTGCCTGTTCAAGTAATATATAGTATATAAGTATATATATATGTAATTCAATAAACCAAAATCATTCGTTTAGAGTTTTCAAGTACCTATCGACCGTATGGTCTCATGGCCATCTCAAACTGCGCGTCCGTAATACGTCCCTCGGCTCTGAAGATGGCCCACGTGTCACGTCTGCTATGCCGGCGAGCATACCCAGTATCATGGGCTGTGGGCTTCCTCCCCGTAACCCGTCGTTGTATCATAATCAACACAATTTGTAAGATTAAAACAATCATAGAATCAATGAATTAAGTAAACAATCAAAGAAAGTGGCAAGATACGAACTCTTCCTCCCATGACTCGACGTCGCCAGATCCGAAATGCGAAGATCCAATCGTCTCCATCTGGATCTGTCGTGCCTCCACATGCTGCCTGCTCTTCACGCCACCCTCTGCTCGTTTCTTTGCCTCCTTCCACTCGCGTTTGTGCGCAGTGGGCAGGTTTCTCGGTAGGATAGCCACCCCCGCAGCTACATTTAGCCCATCATCGTACGCAAGTTTCTTAAGGTAAGATCTTTTATTACTTAAGATCTCCCTTATTCGCGTCCTTCCCCATACATCCGAGAATGTCGCATGTGGGGGATTGGGGTACCGACTATGTACAGCATCTATCACCTCCCCAACTAATCGGCTATTTTGATCTTTAAATCTAATAAAATAATTTCTATACAAGTTTGATACTATCCCACGCATGTACTCCATTACCTCTTTCCCCCTCGCATCCATCACTATCCCGTCCCTATCCGTCACATCATAGCAGATCACTCCCTCCACCTCTCTCATCTCCTCCTCATCCTCACTGTCTCCTCTAACTCTTCTCCCTCTTTCTCCTCTCTCACTGCGTGCCCTACTACCTCCCCCACCAAAGCACCTGCCGCATCCTCCACTCCCACTCTTCCTACTGCTGCGGGTGGAGGCACGACTGAGGGATTGTCTACGTGACGGTGGCTGTGAGCCCTAACGTGACGGTGGCTCTGAGAGGGAGTACGTGATGGTGGCTGTGAGCCCTGACGTGACGGTGCCTGGGAGGGTGTGCGTGAGTGTGTCTAGGATGACAGGGTATGTCTCCTCGGTGGGCGTGGAAGAGGAGAAGCTGCATGCCGTCTTGTCAGACTCGTAGGCATAGACGACAGTGGAGTGACCTGGATACTCGCGGGGCGGGGTATAGATACCAGGCATGGAAGGAGGGGGATGGGCATACATATACTCTGTAAGCTCAACTGGACCAGGATGGCGCCCAAAATGATTTAGCATCTCCATCAGCCAATTGCTGTACGCAAATGGATCGGATGAAGAACCTGGATCCATAAAGAATCTGCAAAAATAAAAGTATATATATGATTGCATCAAAGCACAAATCCAAGCTAGCACATATGATTTTGTGAAGGCAAGCCATATGCAGATGGGATCATCTCTCTGAAGAACCTGGATAGCAAGCATGGGTGAAACATAGTCGCGTGTATAAACCCGTCAAGAAACGCATGTATACACCCGTTAAAAAACGCGTGTATATGCCCGTGAAAGTCTGTGCATGAAAGTCTATGCAGTGTTGATGTGGATAATGCATGACTTTCCAGGATACAGCGATTGTTCTGGTAAGAATTCTAATTACCTCCCTACTCTAATACTATTGGCTATATTAATTATAACTATTGACTTTATTATTCTAACTTTTATTTATATTTTAACAGGTTTAAAAACATCGGGTAAACATGCATGTCCTATTTGTGGCCCTTCGTTAGTACATGAGTATGTTGACGGTTTGTGTAAGACCATATTCGATAATCATCATCGATTCCTCCCGTCAGATCTTCCTAAATATGTTGCTGGTAAGAGTAACATTCCTCCACAAACACTTCGTGCAAAAGATTGGAAGCGTATTTGGGAGTCTACAAATATTCTTCCTCCAGATGGCATGAACAGGTATAGTAATGTTTTTCAATCTTGTTTTGTGTAGTCTCTAATTGGATTAAAGATCACATAGAGCAATCCCTTGTGTAGGTACTCCATTTTTTTTCGGCTACCATATTGGACCCATCTTAAGATCAACCATCTTCTTGATCCCATGCACATCTTCAAGAATGTGGGATCTGGTATTTGGGAACATGTTATTGGTAAACGAGACAATGTTAGCGTACGGGAGGACTTGCGGGTCACAGGAAGCTTGGCCATGAGAGGAGGGTGGGCATGTTCCTCTTCCACCTGCACCATGGATTATATCAAAGAAAGAGGAGAAGCAGGTAAAGCAGGCCATCGCCACTTTGCGTACTCCCACTGGATGCATGAGATCATTGAAGGGAGCCTTTACAACCACTAAGAAAAGAGGCGTTGAGCAACTATATGGGTTGAAGTCCCACGATTGGCACAAGATGCTCCAAGTAAGTGTTTTCCAAGTCTTGTACGTTGAAATTAAATTTTGTAATGCCATAAACCATATATACATGTGCTCTTATGTGCGCAATTCATACTACCTACTAGCATCGACCATTGTGCAAATAAGAGTTTGAAAAAATGTATTTATAAGATGGGCGAGCTTGTGAGGTATGTAAAACCCATGTCAGATCACCCTTCATTATACCTTGCAAAATGAACGTGCATGAGGTATAACGTACTATTCATTTATTTTTCAAATATGTTAGTTCCAAAGCAATTAATCCAGCCACGTTGGATGATGCGCGTGTTATGGCAGTGGAGGTGGTTTATTTGGTAGAGGAGACTTTTCCGCGAACCATTCTCATAAGTCAACTACATCTCATTGTGCATTTAGTGGATGAAATTGCTTTATGTGGCACTGTGCATGCACGTTGGATGTTCTTCCTAGAGCACTTCATGCTAGCAACACTTTCGAATGATATCCATGTTGATTGGTTGCATGAGGAAATGGAGAGAGCAGAGAGCGACGAGGGGCTGCATATCACGGCGGAAGAATGGGAGTATGCACGAGGATGCATGTTAAAGGTACATAGAACTAATGTTTTGCATTAGTTGTAAGTGATTTGCTTTTAATATTTATTCACATTGCTTACACAAATATTGCTTCAATTTTGGTCCAGTGCACTATGTTCAATGCTATATGGTGTGAAGGCAAGCATTTTCGAACACAAAGAATTGATAAAAAGAGGAATACACAAGATTGCGGTGTCATTAGTAGCTTTGAGGGAGCTAATGAAAAAATGGAGGATTATTGTGGCATAATCTAAGACATATTTAGGCTTGACCTTTTGTCGCTTCTTTGTGTATGTTTTGGATGTCAAATGGCAAATGAACGTGGTGGAAAAAGGACCTAATGCAACGATAAAACGCCATGCAAGTGGCTATATAACTATTGACTCTACAAAGTTTTGGCAAACAAATAAAGATAGGCTCGTATTGCCACAACAATGTGAGCAGGTATGCATTTTTTTATTAATGTGTTTCGTGTACATATATATCTAAGCTCGCGTACCCCTTGACTTTTGGTATGCTAATTAATTACTGCAGTATGTGTATTTGAGCAGGTTATCTATCTGCCAATGGTGCATGACATTAAATGGTGGTACGTCATCCCTATTGCACCACGTTCCAAAGTGATGTATAATACATTCACTGATATGGAGCATATGGAGGATGTAACAAGCCACAATGAAGATGATATCGAACATGCCAATGAAGATGTTGTGATCGATGATCAAGAAATAAGAGATGATCATGATAATGAGGATGAGCATGCCATTTCTCATGATCATGAGAATGACCCTACCAATTGAGGATGATGGTGATGTTAATGAGGATGATCAGGACATCGATACCATTATCAATGGATAGAATATCGATAGTGGAATAAATTTAATCGTAGCCTTACAAATTGATCAAATGGTGGATATTGATGTTGATCGTTTGGCAAGGATGGATCTTATTGAAGATGAGATCGAACCCTAACCAATCCATCACTGTATCGTTCTAAATTGATGACATTTCTATTGTATATGTTGTCTTTTAATTATCTCATGATTTATTTTTGAATATATTTCATTGTTGTAAATGCATGTAGTGGGATTGTGTAATGATATATACTGTAATGTACTATGAGATGGTTTAAAGAAAATAGTTTTTAATTTTGTAAAGGAATTTAGTTTTTTTAAATAAAGCATGTATTAATGCGTGTATTGATGCATGTATAATTGCGTGTATATACACGCGCTTATATACGCGCTGGTAGACGCGTTACTTAAAGTTCAATACATGCGAATTTAGATGCCAATATACACGCGCCCGATACTATTCAAATACATGTGCGACCATACACGCGCGCATAACTTATCGCGTGTATGGAACGCGTGTATGGCAGCAGTGTCTTGTAGTGTCCCAATCTGTTTGACTTGCTTCCAAAGTTTTTGGCAAGACAGTACACAAAATCTTGTTTGTACTCTCTCTGCTTGACCATTGGCCTGTGGATAATAAGGTGATGATTTTCGATAGATCACTAAGAATCCTGCAAGTAAATGATCAATCACCTCATTGATAAAATGTGAACCGCGATCACTTATTCTAATGGACAGCCAAACCTTGAGATGATTTGCTCATATAAGAATCATGCATCAGCTCTCTTTAAGGCTCTGGCTTTTACCCACTTTGTGAAATAGTCCGTGGCCACGATTATGTATCGGGCTTGGGATGGATGTGCCACTAGACTAATCGGTTCCACAAAATCTATCTCCCATTTCTTAAATGCTTGTCTTACAATAATAGGGGTGAGCGGCATCTTGTCCTTTTGCTGTGGGATAGCGAAGCATTGGAATTCTTCGCATCTTTTAACAAATTCTATGGCATCCCCGAATAACATGGGCGACCATAGTCCTGCTTGAAGCACTTTTTGAGCTGTGATTTCTCCAGCAAAATGCCCGCCCGCTATCCCTAAATGAGCCTCTTCCAATATGGTGACGAACTCATCCTCTAACGCACCATCTGAGCACATTATCTTTTCCCAGTCTATATAGTTCTCCTGCAATCAATTGATAAGGTGCAGCCAGCTTGATAAGTCTTCGCATTTTATCTTTGTTCAAAGGTATTTCGTGCAGAAAACCTTAGGCTAGATACTCTGAGATTTCTTCGCTCCATTTAAGTACCATGTCCAACTTAAATAAAAAAGCATCAAGAAGGTCATCATCAACACCAGTCTGGTTCCCTATTTGGAATTCTAGACAAGTGGTCGGCCAACACATGTTATGTTCCCTTCCTCACCGTGTTTGTAAAGTTGAATTCCAACAACAATAGTAACCATTGTGTGATTCTCCCCGTGGTGCAAGGTTTATTTACCAGGTATAGTAAGGCTTGATGGTCTACAAAAAATATGAATTTGTTGGCCAAGAGGTAATGTCGATATTTCTTGACGGCGTAAACCAAGGCCAATCCTTCTCTCTCTGTGGTGGTGTAATTCACCTCCGCATTATTCAACTGACGACTAGCAAAACAAATTGGATAGTCCAATTTGAACTCACCAAGCTAGGCTAGCACACAACCAATAGCACAATTTGATGCATCGATGTGCACGTGAAATATGAGATCCCAATTGGGGGGTCGTAGAATTGGCGCACTTTCTTGACACTCCTCAGTCCACTCAAAGAAAATAAGAAGCCTATACAAGGGTATGGCTATCTCAGCATAAAAAAATTGAAGCATTGATAATACCCCACATGACCCATAAACCTTTGCACTCCTTAATTGGTAGGTAGTGGTAGCTCCAATATCAGTTTGACTTTACTATCATCAGTGGATATACCATTCTTTGAGACAATGTGGCCCAATATCACACCATGCTTGACCCAGAACTGACACTTCAATGGGTTCAGTGATATACGATATAATCAACATCGCTCCTCGAACACTTTCCTTAAGCAGGCCAGATGATCTACCCATCACGAGTGTACACATAGATCATCAACGAATACCTCCAACCACTTTTGTAAGTAGTCATTGTTGAAGGCTGTGCACATCAACCATTGAAAGGTTGTGGGGCATTTGTGAGGCCGAACGACATAACCTTGTATGCAAATGTTTCCCACATTATGTTGAATGCTGTCTTGTGTTGGTCCTCTGGTGCTATGGACACCTGTTTGTAGCCGGAGAATCCATCCAAGAAGCTGTACGCTTCTCTCCGAGCCACTCTTTCCAATACATGTTTTGTATAAGGCAATGGGTAATGGTCTTTCCTAGTGGCCGCATTAACCTTTTTAAGATCAACACATACCCTAAGTTTTCCATTCTTTTTAGGTACTATCACGATTGGTGACAACCAATCCGTATGTTCGATTTCATAGATGAAATCTGCAGCAATGAGCTTGTCAATTTCTTCTTTTACAATTTCTGCGTACTTAGGATTCATCTGGTATGGTTTCTGCCTAGTTGGTCTCGATCCTTCCAAGATTGGAATCGTATGCGTACTTAGGATTCATCTGGTATGGTTTCTGCCTAGTTGGTCTCGATCCTTCCATGATTGGAATCGTATGCTGTACCACCTCAGATGGTACAGCATACGATTCCATGATTGGAATCGTATGCTATACCACCTCAGATGGTACCCCCTTTATCTCCTTGTAATTCCAGGTGAAACAATCCTTAAATTCCTTGAGGAGAGCAATGAGCTCTTCTTCTTCAACTGAAGTCAAATATTTAGCAATTTATATGGGCGGAGCTTCTTCCCCTGGTCCCGCAATATCTACCTCCTTGACTTCTGCCGGGCCATTGTATGATGTGGACAGCCCATCCTCTTTCACCCTAGTAGCTGTTAGTCGGACCACCCTCCGATCGTATAGTGTAGTTCTTGAAATGGTTGGGTACTGAGTCTGGCTTGTCCTCATTGTCACTTTTGGCTTTAGCTATGATCTTTTTAACCTCATGTTCTGCCTCTGCTATGGCTTTATTGTGTTTTCGGCGCCCTGCTTTTGTAAGCTTGGGTGCATCTGGCTCTTGAAGGACTACTTTCTCTTTGTGCCTTCCCTCCAAAGATATCTTACTCAACTCATTGCCCCAATCCTTTGAGAACTCATCGTGTACCTTAGTGGCCTCAAGGTATCTCATCATTGGGCGTCCGTAGGTTTTCTTCGTAATAGGGTATTTCGTCGAGCTATATACCGTTTCTATTTCTGCTATCATCTGAGGCGCTGAGCACTAGTACGGCTTGGTGCTATAGTACCTTCTCTAGTTCTAGATGTTTCCCCTCTTGATTCCTCATCCATGATCTACCAATTAACCCCATGCAAATAGAGGTTGTAGGGAAGGTTCCAGATTCCAAATACTGGGTTCCCCTGGGCTGCATTACATCAGCTAACACATGCATCCAGTTTTCACTAAAGTCTGGAGGAGGTAGTAACGCATACATTTTCATTTCCTCTTTATCCTTGAAATCTCCCTCTACGGGTTGCCATATCTGTATGCAAGTGGTTTGTTTCGTTGTGACGAAATCGTTACCAAACAACTGCCCCTTCATGGGGTGTGCTTTCTAGGTTCTCAGATCAATCTTTAAGATTTGCGAATCCCTACATACATACACGTGATCTAAGGCCCAATCATGCACCAATTTGGATTCCCAAAGGGTCTCCCCAATATTATGTCATATGCATCAAGTTGGCACAGGAAGTTTATGACCACGAATGTATGATGATAGCAAAACGTAAAAAGTCTGAATTTAACATTCTCCCAGAAGCCCAATGGGCCTTGACGATGTTCCATCAGCCATTTTAATGATCAGATCTGCTTTTTTTAGATCGGGTTTCCCCCAATTTTCCCAGCAACATTTTGTAATGATGCTAATCCCCACCCCACCATCCAGGATAGCCAATGCATGGTACCCATTATGATGAATCGGAATGGTAGCATTTGTGTCATCGCTTTTGTAGTAGCATCCCAGTTGGTTAACTAGTATCTTAACGACTTGGGTTTTCCTTGTATGCTTCAAGGTTCTTTCTGCTAGGGGTGGAAGAGTCTCATCTATAGTATCGGCTAGCTTTAGACCACTCTCTACCCATTATTTTACGTGTGTCCATAGGGTTGGTGAATTATGTAACACTTGCCCTAATGGCATTTGGACAGGCGTGGATAGCACAGCCGTGAGACTTCCTATATCTCTAGGTTCTTTGGAGATAGAGGGTTCTTCCCATGCAGGTGTCTCGTATTCTTCCATAGGGAAGGAATGGATGGACTCCCCTAACCCATTTTCCTCAAACATTCTGGACATTGTGTTTGCTTGGGACTCCTCTTCTGTTCCTTCCGAAATTGGGGTTGGCACGTCCAATTCCCTATCCCCAGGTTGGTTCGTTTCGTGGATAAACTGCATCTCTTACCCGGTTGGCCCTCAACTTGGCTTCATGAAGCCGTTGGTACTCTTCGACTAGGGCCTTGGCATCTTCGAGCTTTCTTATTTCTTCGTCTTGGCATTGGGATATTCACCGACCCCCTTAGGAGTTGTTGGTTGTTCTTCTAGCTTTCCTTGGTCTGATCCTCTATGATTGACCCCTTGACACCCCTCTTCCTTTGATTAGGTGGATCCGATATCAATTGCATCTTCCTCAGATCCGTCGTGAATTGTGACTCGTGTGTCACCCTTACCTACTTTTTTCACTCTTCTCCTACTGCGGCTAGTTCTGGAAATAATCGCATCCACTCGATTTCTTCCCTTGTCTTTTAGTCGAGCTTGAGCTCTTGTTAGGACATTGAGCGGTGTGATCTTCCCAGATTGTACACTAATGGTCAAGATAATGGCCTGATTGGTAGTAGAAGAAGAGCCACTTGCTTGGTAGTGTGGACAATCCTTGATCAAATGATCAATTCCACATTTAGTACAGGTGAGCAATGGCATGTCATTGGGCGAAGCTGCCACTTGTTGTGGTTGATGTGTATGACTCATATTCTTGTTTGGACATTTGGCTACTCGATGCGGCCCTCCGCAGCCAAAGCATTGTAGTGGTCCTCTTCTTAAATTTGAGTTCATGTCCTTGCCCTTCCATTGTACCGTGGGTTGAAACACAGGTATTGACGTGTTATTCTATAGGACGTAGTATTCCAGCATAATCTCAGCAGTTTTCTCGTAGTACTCTCCGCTAAGTTCTATTTCCCGCACCATATCAACATCTTTTGATGGCTCTTCAATCAATACTTGATTGATCTTAGCCTGTGGTGGTTGTGGTGGTAGAACTGGTGGCGGCAAGGGTGAAGCGTCTTGTACCCGGAACATCGGGCCCCTAGGTAAGTAGGAAGAGTTGGGTTGTCCTGCAGTAGCGGTGATCTGTACACAAGTGGCACTCGTAAAGCCAATGGGACTCTAAGTGATGGTAGCTGTGCAACATTTTGAAACCTTGGATATCTACACATTGAAGTGTCACGATTTCCTAATTTTACATAGTGAGCACAATAGAGTAATGGTCTTGCTCTTAACTGTGATGGTGATGTGATTTAATCTACACATAGAGCACCACACCAATTCCCTGTGCTGCTGGTATATTGAGCTTCCTTCTCTTGTTATTGGGTAGAGTGTGCTTAAGGAGTGATTGGGCTATTTCTTGAGAATCCTCTATGCCTATGCTTTTGGCTATACCTATATGAGCAAGAAGCTTACCCCTAAATCCAGAACCAAAAACATCAAAGGCAAGGGATTTTTTTAATTAGAACTATACATTTGGTGCTTTTTGCCATAGAGGCTACACATAGCACCTTAGAGAGGGCTTTCAAACAGAGGAGAGTGAAGGCAGATTGAGGGGTGTAGTCTCTATGGATAATGGCGATGTATAGAAAAATCAAAATATTTTTCTATACATAATTACAAATGTTTCTAGGTTGCAAAAGGTCGATTATTACCTCTTGCTCAATGTCTTCTTTTGCCAAAGTGCTGGTGGGGGCGGAGAGGTCAATCGAGGACTTAGCCTCATCCTTCTTTGGTGCTTTGGTCTCCTCCATTGCTCTAGCACAGCAAGGGTATCCTTTTCAGCCTAGCTTGTCTTATAAGGTTGTGAATTCCTCCTCTGGAACTAGGGCTTGCTCCGCGGTCTCAACCACAGTTTCCTTGACCAAAGCAACTGTCTCTACGATAGATTCTCTAAGGGGTAATATAGCACTATCTAGGTGAGGACCGAGGTTGGACATATCAAGGTCCACCTCACATCGCGTGCATATAATGCCCAGGCATTCATCCATTCTCAAGCTAGCTGTCTTTTCAAGGTCATGAAGAAATAAGTATTCTTCACCTTCCACCACAATGGTGCTCAAGAGATTGATCTCAAGCTCTGGCAGCACCTTGCTCTCCTAGTGTGGGAAAGATGGCCCCGCATCTTCTACTACAGTGGGCTGTTCAACTGGAGATTGTGCACCCTCTGGAAAGTGCTCTGATGCAAGCTGCTCTTCTACACCAGCACTCGTTCCTACTGCCTTCACTTCCTTGTCATCCCTCAAATACCCTGCCACCAACTGCAATGCAGGCATCTCTACCTCCTCATTTGAATGCTCATCGCTCCTCGCTGTGATGAGGAATGCAAAAGTGGCGAGCCACGAGAGGAACCTAGTTCCTAAATTGCCCTTCCCCAACTCTTCACCTCCTGCTTATTGAAGGTACAGTAAGCTCCTACGGGGATGCAGATGTTGATGAAGCATTCAAGGCGCTGGATATAGGGGCGGGCATATTGTTGAATGTACTTAAGTAGCTCAACAGGCACCCATCGATCATTGGGGCAATGGGGAAAGGAGATGGAGTGGGGAGCCAAGTATTGCTCCATGTATGCAATCTGCATCTCATAATGTTGGGATGCAAGGGCGAACGACTTTTCAAAGTCGACTTCACGAGAGAACATGACAAAGAGCTCGCTCTTGCCCGCCCATGGGGTGGTGGAGAGAAACTCACAGAAGTTGTCAAAGTGGGTAGCCATGTGAATGCAAAGAGATAGTGTGAGCTCGTGCTTGGTTTCTATCACGTGAAAATGAGAAAGAAGGCACCTTTGGCTATTTATAGTTAAAATTTAAAGTTTGGCCTTTTCACACTAGACCGCTAGACCAAAAAATTACACTTTGCAAAATATTAAGATTTCAATTAAATAAAGATTGGTTAAAAAAGAGCCTGCTACAAAATTATAAGCAAAATCTAAAATTGTTATAATGTCTTCATTTTTTGCCCCTCTTGTGACATTTACTTCATGTTGATCTCCATCTCCTTGTTGACTTGAAAGCTTGTCATTGCTCTCACCTCGATCCTGAAACTCTTGCCCCTCACGTGCATCAGAACAGAGGCTATTTTCCCATATACTCAGTTCATCTTCAAGCTCTTCCACATGCCTACTATGTGTTGGTAGGGCTATGCACCTTGTTGCTGAAAATTCAAGGTCCCCCATTCGCTATGATTCTGAGACCATGGTTGTCACCTCCTTACGCTTCCCAATCTGTAAAAATATAGAAAGTGGCACAATAACCAGAAAGTGTAAGGGTTAACTCTAGACATGTAGTGGAATCAGATATACCTTTCTTCTCATCAACTTGAAACTTGACTCTTCCACATTGTCAAAGCCCATGATGCTAAAGTGTTGACGCAGGTCTGATAGGCTCCAATGCTTGCTTACTGCCACTCATTTTGCATCATCACAGCTACCTCAACAATAGGCATAATTTCTTCTTCTGAGGCTTGAAGTGGGATCCATGTCCCGTGCTTTTGCATCCATCTTTGGTAGTGCACACGCATGTACAAAATAGAGCCTGCCTTCAAGAACCTAAAAGACATTGTAGAATCTACTACTTTGCACTTGTACACATCACCTTGATGTTAACCTCCCAACCCTCTCCTAGTAATCCTTGAATGAGGTCAGAGCGTCCTCCTTACAAATATGCATTATTTTTGTTTGGTGCATTGGCATGGAATTGAACATGTGCACACAAACATGTAATTTAGGACAAAACCAATTTAGCCCTACTGACCTAGATGCCTTTGAAAACTTGAGTGATGTCTTGATATCACTTACCATCTTAAACTTTAAGCATAAGATGGTCCAAGCATCAGGTTTGGGCCATTCGGGATTATTAAGAGTGGGTTGGGGATCTCTTCTAGCTTGCCAAATAAACCTGCGTTTTTATCTACAAAATATGAGTGAGAAAAGAAAAAGATATTGTTCTGTACAAACTAGTTTAATTGAATCTAAATGAGAAAACAAATGCAAGGCTGAACCTACATTAAAAAACAAAGAATGGATGAAAATTTTGTACTGTGATGTGCTTAGCAAACTATAATGATAAAATGTATCTATAAAAGCAAGTTAATTTGTTAAGGTGTTGTTGCAATATTTAGTAATCATCCGTGCATAAACCATTCATGCATGTATAACCCATGATATTGCCATATGGGAAGAGGGCAATGGAAGAGTGGCGATCCCATTAACGAATTAAGTTTAAAGACTTGGAATGGTATTATTTGTTCTTCAATGCAATCTTCTTTATACCATGCCACTAAAACTTTATAATGTTTGATTCAAATTGACTTTCGTGGAAACCAATATGAAGCATATTCTAAGACACCTCTATGTATGGTTAGTAAGAAAACATGGTATATGACTTTGGTCTAAACCATATGAAACAGATTCTTTTCTTTGGGACCAAATATATATATTTGGTAGACACCTCTATGTTTATTCGATTGAAATATATAAGATCAACTAGGCACTTCCAAATAACACTAAGGCTAAGACTGTGTGATTATTTGATTGAAAATATGCCTAGTCTTAACACTAAGGCTAAGACTATGTGATTATCTGATCGGACCTGGATCTTGTTGGTGGAGCTGCCAAGCTGGTTGTAGGCTCCGTTGCAGAAGGAACAGTGGATGTCGGCCTGGCGCATGAAGCTGCGGGGGTCAGAGCTGGGCAAGTTCTTCATCATCTGGTAGGCCTTGTTGTATTTGGCGATGTAGTCCTCGTCCACAGTGTGGGCGGCCTGCCTCTTGCGCACCCTGGGGTTGGCCGGCAGTCTGAAATCGACGATAGGCTTCGTGGGCGGTAACAACAAGCAGCAATTTACGTATTCAGTCGGGGCAGGTGGCTGCCCCGGCGGAGGGTTGATGGTAGCCGGCTCATACTTGCTAAGGTCAGAAGGCATAATTGGCTTGGCAAAGGCAGCCCTATCATTGCATTGTGCGGCTAAGGCTTAGATTGGCGCTCTATCAATGACCTTAGCATTGATTTAGGTGAAGGTGGGCAGCTTGTTGGGAGAAGAGGGTGAGATGGTGGGGGCATGGCTGAGAAGGAGAGAGGAAGCCATAGCTCACAGTGTTGAAGCTCTCAAATGGTGCTTGTAGGCAGTCCTAGGCTATATAAGCTGGTTGGTCGTCTGTCTTCACAAAGCCCAAGAAGTATTCTTGTCGCCAAACTTCACTCCTACCATCATTCTTTAAATTTACTTTACAAAAGGAGAGGCAAAGTATACACTACACAGTAGCAGTAGCAGCCCCCAACGATAGCAAGGACTGCTTTTTGAAATCACCCTTCTCACGTTATCCCCACCTATCATGCAACTAGCTAGGCCACCACCACCCCATGTGTTGCACGTGTAAGATTCTAAACGTAAATGTTTTTTTTTCTTTAATGGTGCATTTGTGACTGCTTTTTGAAATCACCCCTCTCACGTTATCCCCACCTATAGCAACTAGCTAGGCCACCGCATGTGTTGCACGTGTAAGATTCTAAACGTAAATGTTTTCTTTTTTTTTTTCTTTAATGGTAAATTTGTGCATGTCGTGTGCCTGACGTGTAGTCCCTAGGTATTGAACTTGGGTCTTTATCGTGGAACTCAACAATTTTACCAGTTGAGCTACACGCTCGTCGGCTCTACACTTCTTTTCTAAAGGAGCCTCTCTTTGCATCAACTTCATCACTTCACTCTAATAATGATTGACACATTTTGACAACAACACGATCAAAACAAGCATTTAACAAAGGCTCCAACTCTACAAATCCAATTGGAAAAACAAAGAAAATACTGGAAAAAAAACTAACAAATATATCCACAAGTACTTAGGTTTAACTTTAATGTCCCACATTAGATTTGTTGTGTTCATAGGGTTGACTCCATAGAAAAACTATATAGCACATGCATTCAAGGGGTAATTTGAGAATCCCTTATATGTGATTTTTGAGTATTGAAACAAAATCCTTTTCTATATTGTCTTACAATTTGTTTTCCATAATCCATTACTAAAGTTTTGAGGGTTATGTAGTCACATAAGTAGAAGAAGAGCCATATTTGATGATGAGGATAGGGATATTGAGAGGTATGGAATTTCTTCATTCACCAAAGGCACAAGGCACATTAGTAGCTCTAATAAGAGGATGTAGTAATGTATCTGTTTTTTTATCCTTTTTAGTACATTTTACATAGTTAAATAAGTTTAAGGCTATAGTAAATCTATATAAAACTAGAAAATATAGCATCCATTTGTAATCAATGCACTACATCTTAAACATCACCTCTTCTAAAGGGCTAATTTTTTTAAAAAGGCATTGCCCGTCTCCTCTATATCTTTGTGCATGTGGAGTTGGTACTACCATAGTATCTAATAGTTCCTCCTAGTTCTCTTACCTCGAGTCCTCCTCTCATCCTTGTAGCCTTGTCCCTTATCCTCTTACCCCCTACTTCTTATCCTCTCATCCGTAGTGAAAGATGTGGAGAAAACAATCCACCACCAATATTTGAGGTGAGCACAACATTAATAAGGATGATTGAGGGTCAATTTTTACTTGCTCAAAACTATCCAAAGGTTAAAAAATAAAGACCGGCCATGTCCATAAAGAGTTTTCTGAGGAGGTTTTCCTCCTACATTACAAACTCTATTAGGATGTGACACCAAACAAGGATGTAGTCATAACCATTCAGATGGAAGAGATGCCCATCCTCAGAAAGAGAAGAGTCCATGTTTATTATGGATTACATACATTTTTCTATAAGTGTCATGGCCAATGTTGTACTCCAAGAGTCCATGGATTGTTTACCCTTAGTAGATGGTTTATATTAATTCATGCATGACACTTTCCTAAAGTTTAGGGGCAAAGCCCAAAGTAGAGTGTAAAAGTTAGTTTTGACTCACAAAGTAATAAAAAAAGATATCTAAATACACTTGCTTGAAAGCGTAAGCCATCAAGCAAGTGGGGGGAGATTATACCCAATGTGTGTGTCATGGATCTTCTCTTCTTTCATGTTTATGTAAGTTTATTTCTCAATAAGCTATGGTGTTTTGAGAGAGGTAGAGTGAGCTTTGTACATTATTGAATTTGTGCATGAGGACGTTTACTAGGTTATTTCATTAGCCAAGTGCTAGAACTAGGTATTTACAACTTAGCACATAGTTGGTGAGCTATACCTAGTCTAACAAATGAATTATGGCCACTCCCTGTCAATAACTCTCTATTGGTGGAACTTAATTTCTTACGTGAAAACCGCATGTTGTCTCATGGCCATAGAGCTAATGTATGCCCTTTTATCAGGTGTAACATTTGCTTATTAGGAGATTGCTAGCGGGAATTATTTTTGGTGACTAAAGTTGGAGCCAATATCGAGTTTAGTCAACAAAAGAAACTTCCTGCTATCCACATAATTCGTTTTCTCAAGGTTGCCATAGAATTCCTTAAATTTTGCCTTCTACCTTGTGATCATTGATTAGTTTTTATTTCATATAGCTTTTATTTTTACCACTTTCCATTTCTTCACTTTTGCTTTTGAAAAAGCATTGGGAGATTCTCTTTTGTTAACGCCTTGTTGGTAGATATATAACTTGCCCCTTGTTAAAATTGGGGGCAAGAATTTCGCCTCTTTTGGTTTCTCTATCCACAATGGAAGAGTGTTCAAAGAAGTTCCTAACTCACTAGTCTTATTTTAGTATAGTAAAAATCAAATTGATGGCCTTACTAAAAACTTACTTAAAAAAAGACAAGTTACAAAATTTTGGAAGAAACCCGAGCTCTTGGGAAACGGTGACAATACATGCACCAAGGAGAAGATGAAAATTCTAGAGATCAAATAATTATACTTGAGCAATGTTTTCTAGGTGTAGGGCAATGTCAGAAAATAAACATCCTTTACTGCAATATTCACGGCTCAAATTGAGAGAAACCGGGTATAATTTTCACTATCTTTGAATTTAAAGATTCAAAAATTTGAAGTTTTAGTTAAAAAACCGATTACTCTATGCTTTTTTTTTTCAATAAAATAGTTTGGACTTGAAACTGATCTTTTTTTCACTGGTTAGAAAAAAACTTTATTTCTGACACTAATGTGGGGAAAAAATGCAATCCAAGAAGTCAACATACACTCAAAAAAAACTTGTACTGGATCATAGCTGAGTCCTTTCTTTGAAATCATCAAAATAGAGTGGCCTTTCTTTGAGATCAATCACTCATACTCTATTTTGATCCCCTTGACTGTAATGGGCACTAGTTCTGTACCGCCAACCTTAGCCACGACCGTGACTATGAGATTGGAGAGATCCGTTATGCCGAGCCGCTGGATGTTATCAGTGATCCCAAATCTGATGGTAAGCGTACGCGTGGTCATATCCATGCCCTCACCGACGAGGTGGGGGATGTTGACGAAGGAGCCCACGTACTCAGCGATGGAAAGGGGCGTCTGAGCATCGGCATCCGGCAAGTTGATGAAGACGGCAAGGTGGGTGACGACGTTGCGAGGCACCTGCACATCTTCCAGGACCAAAACCTCTTCGATATCCTCTTCATCCAAGCCCTTATCAGTCAAATCCTGTGGTACTGCAGAGGGCCTTGCGGCGAGAGTGGCCAGCTTCTTATCAATCTTGACAGGGCTTGCATTCTGCGACGCCGGCCCTAGCGTAGTGGGTGCAGTGGTGGGCGGTGGCTGCGCCGCCGTTGATGATAAAGGCTGGGGTTGATAATTTAACCATAGTTGGTCTGCTTTGGCACGTGCGTAGGTAATCCCTAGCTTGGAGGAGTCGAGAGCATCTCTCACCTTCACACGTACCGCGCGTGCATGCTCGTCGTAGAAGAGAAACTCCGCGTCGAGGAAGTCCGGGTCTGTGTGGTCGCGACGGCGGCCACCTATCTTGTTCCAGACCGCCCACAGCCTGTCCACATTGGCATGGTGGGCAAAAAAGATGGGGTCCCTTGCGGCCGAGTAGAAGTTCCCCATGTCCTCCAAATAGGTCTGCCTGTCTCCCGTCCACGCATGGATTGCCGTGTGTGGGGCGTTCTCCAATGTCCCCCCTATGTTTGGTTCAGGATCTCCAGCACTTTTTCAAACCAAAAGAACAAAGTTCCATCATCATACTATTTCTAAGAAATGTGAAAGTCTTTTTTTTCATATTCTAAGCTAGGTTTAGTATCCAAAAGAACAAAAAAAAACATTAACATGTCATTCTCTGTTCTGTAAGAGATGATAAGAGTTCAATGCGCTGCCCGAGGATACCATATTTAGGGTTGGTGTTTTTGGCTTCTAGTGCATAGTTGTAGCGTTGCCCGATATCTAGGGTTGGTGTTTTTGGCTTCTGACACGTGGATAAATCTTGGAGGCTCGAACAAACCTACTTGGAGGGAAGTTTCCCCTTCAAGAAGGTTGCCCCTCCCTCTGAGTAGGTTTGTCCGAGCCTCAAAGATTTATCCACATGTGTACTACGCTTGCCGAAAACACTTGTCGAAAATTTATTTATCTTGGAGGCTAGTCTAGTTGTGAAGGTTTGCAAGTTTAACATACATTATTGGATAAAAGTTAGCACACATGTGTATAGTGTGGGAGTTAGTGTGCCTATTTCCTCATTTGAATATCAGGTGGAGGTGAGCTAGTTTCTACCATAAATGTCTTAAGATATAAGAAGTTTGAAACCTCTATATAAACCAACTTAACTATTTGTGATTGAAGCTTTAAATTCTCAAATTGTGTTATATACATCGTGTCAAATTTAATTGTGGCTACTAAAAATAACTAGAAAATGACTTTTAATTAGAAACTTTCTAAGTACATTACTTAAAGGTGGTTAACATCTCTCAAAGTCTTCATAACTTAAACATTTGTACCCCCAAGACATCGTAAGTGTTTAAGCAAAATGAAAATATCTCACCCATCCATTGGCTGTTTCTCTCACTTATGTTGAATCCAAGTGTGTTAAGCTTGTAGAGTAAAACAGTAAAAGACATACATGCCCTTATAAAAATGTTATGACAAACCATAGTGAGTTTTCATATGTATTGGTACGGTCAAGTCTTCTAGCTAAGGGTTCTAGGCATTCCCTTCTCTCCAATTTTTCCTCTTACTAAGTTGTCCTTAAAAATGTAGTGTAAGGTCCCCTCGCTCCTCCCCCTCCCTCCCCCCTAAGTGTGTATGCGTCCATGCTCACAAGCATATGCCTATGTGCATAGTGTATTATATGTGTCCATGCTCACAAGCATATGCCTATGTGCATAGTGTATTATATGTGTCCATGCTCACATGCATATGCATGTGTGCATGTATGTTTAGCTAGTAATGCGCCTTTGCTTCATGCATACTCTTGGTTGGTCTAAGGCTAGCGTTTTTCCACAAAACAAAAAGGACCTTTAAAAATTACCTGTATTTTTTACCCATGAAGAGATCTGGAGTTGAAGCAGTAACAACAGACTGGTACATGATATTTAGATTGTCTTGGATGACTTGATCATTTGGCAAGGGGTTATCAGAGATGTCTGCAATATTCAAAGTGTTTAAGGTGGGGGGAAGATGGTTTGGGTTGCGCTTGGCATCATAAAGAGCAGTGCCTTCTTGTGTAAACATGGTGGGCATAATATTGCCACCCGCATTTGTTTGGTTGTCCCAATTCCAAAACACAAGGGAAAAATTAGGGTCGCCAATGAGATGGCCCAAAATCCTTTCATGGAAATAGAGGTACCATCGATGCCACGGTAAGAATAGCCAAGAGAAGTGAACCTACATGAAAAGAGATTTGCTTGATCAACACAAGTAAATAGAAAATCTAACATGCATATCTATTTTAATAAAAAATGAGTGAGAAGCAAAATCCAAAGGATAAACCCACATTAGAAAAAAAAGAATGGAAGAAAATTTTGTACTGTGATGTGCTTAACAAACTATAATGATAAAACGTATCTATAAAAGTAATTTAATTTAGTAAAGTGTTGTTGAAATATCCAAGTAATCATCCATGCATAAACCATTAATTCATGTCTACAACCCATAATATGGGAAAAGGGCAATGTAAAAGTGGTGATCCCATTAATGAATTAATAGTAAGACTTAAATTATTTGTTCTTTTCAATGCAATATTCTTTATACCTTACCACAAAAACTTTATAATGTTTGATTCAAATTGTAGATTCTAAATGTAAAAATAGCTAAGAAACAACCAAGACTATTTGTATGGTTAGTAAGAAAATGTGGTGTATGACTACATGAAAAGAGATTTTCTTGATGAACATAAGCAAATAGAAAAATGACCATGGATAGCTAGTTTAATCTAATCTGAGTGAGAAACAAAATCCAAGGATGAACCTGCATTAAAAAACAAAGAATGGATGAAATTTTATTCTTTTATGTGCTTAGCAAACTATAGTAATAAAATGTATCTTTAAAAGCAAGTTAATTTAGTAAAGTGTTGTTGCAATATCCAAGTATTCTTCGGTGCATAAACCATTCATGTCTACAACCCATAATATTGCCATTATATGGGAAGACGGCAATGGAAGAGTGGCGATCCCATTAATGAATTAATGGTAAAGACTTTACATAGTTTTATTCATTCTTCAATGCAATCTTCTTTACGCTATGCCATGAGAACTTTAGAATGTTTGATTCAAATTGTGGATTGTATAAATAGCTAAGAAACAACCAAGACTATTTGTAAGAAAATGTGGTATGCGACTTTGGTCTAAACCAATATGAAGCAAATTCGAAGACAACTCTATGTATGGTTAGTAAGAAAACATGGTATATGACTTTGCACTAAACCAATATGAAGTAGATTCTATATGTATGGTTAGTAAGAAAACATGGTATATGACTGTGGTCTAAACCAATATGAAATATATAAGATCAATTAGGCACTTCCAAATAACACTATGGCTAAGACTATGTGATTATTTGATTGAAAATATGACTAATCTTAAATTTAATTTTTTTTTCGTACACACCCAGGGCCCACTCAAGTGGGTGGAGCCGGTTTTCCCTTCCAATAATTAGCCAATTATCATGGTCGGACAAGGGCCACCTACCATCAGGCAAGAGCCACGAATTAGGCATCCCCCATGACCACTGCAATGAGTCGAGCGCTGGAACAACGGAGGGGTCTCGTATGGATCCTCCTATCTCGGATGATCCACCACCCGAGGAGGAGGAGTCACTCGAGTGTTCAAGGGGCAAGAGCCCGAGCAACCAAACACATCAAGCGAGCATAGGTATCCCTTTATAACATGAGGGAGCCTAGTGGGACTTGAACTTATAACCTAGAGGTTATAAGTCACAAACTTGACCACTACAGTAAGTCAATCTGACTAATCGACTAATCTTAATTTAATCAGATGGGATTTTTTTAAAGAACACAAAGGACGATATACGACCTGGATCTTGTTGGTGGAGCTGCCAAGCTGGTTGTAGGCTCCGTTGCAGAAGGAACAGTGGATGTCGGCCTGGCGCATGAAGTTGCGGGGGTCAGAGCTGGGCAAGTTCTTCATCATCTGGTAGGCCTTGTTGTATTTGGCGATGTAGTCCTCGTCCACAGTGTGGGCGGCCCGCCTCTTGCGCACCCTGGGGTTGGCCGGCAGTCTGAAATCGACGATCGGCTTCGTGGGCAGTAGCAAGCAGCAATTTACGTATTCAGTCGGGGCAGCTGGCTGCCCCGGCGCAGTGTTGACGGTAGCCGGCCCACACTTGCTAAGGTCAGGAGGCATAATCGGCTTGGCAAAGGCAGCCCTATCATTGCATTGTGAGGTGAGCAGTGATAGCCCGCCGGCTATGGAGGCGCCATGCATTAGCTCACGCCTATCCAAACCACGGCCATCTCTGCGCCGCCCTTCATGCGCTACACCACCTCTCATAATCTCGCCATTAAGCTTATCATCTCTCTTTGATGCTTCTGATCTCTCCTCACCATCTTCATTGCTGCTTGATTGTTGCAGGCAAACAACCCTCCCTCTTGCTGTAGCTAATCTCCCCAATTGGCTACCCCAACATGCAATATTGCCGCTATTGTAAGGCTTAGTTTGGCGCTCTATCAATGAAGGCAAATTGCGCTTAGCATTGATAAAGGTGAAGGTGGGCAGCTTGTTGGGAGAAGAGGGTGAGATGGTGGGGGGATGGCTGAGAAGGAGAGAGGAAGCCATAGCTCATCAGAGTGTTGGAGATCACTTGAAGCTCTCAGATGGTGATTGTAGGCAGGTTATTCCAAGGCTATATAAGCTGGTTGGTCGTCTCTATCATCACAAAGCCCAAGGAGTATTCTTGTCGCCTAACATCACTCCCACCATCATTCTTTAAATTTACTTTACAAAAAGAGAGGCAAAGTATGCACTACACAGTAGCAGTCCCATGCCAACAGCAAGGACTGCTTTTTGCGAGATGCTAAATCATCCCTCTTACGTTATCCCCACCTATAGCAACTAGCTAGGCCACCACCCCATGTCATTTTCTCTTGCAACTGTAATATTCTAAACGTAAATGTTTTCCAATCCCAACCCTAACATATACCACTAGAAGTTTGTCCACTCCACATTTCTTTTCAAACTCTACACTTCTTTTTTCAAATATAGTAGAAGTTTGTCCACTCTACATTTCTTTTCTAGAGCCTCTGTGCATGAACTTCATCACTTCTCTCTAATAATGATTGATTAAAAAAACACTCCAGCACCTCTACAATCAAATTAGAAAAACAAAGACAATGCTCAAAAAATAAAAAATCAACAAATTTATCGACAGGTACTTGGGTTTAGCTTTATTATATCCCACGTTAGATTTATTTTGTTGCTAAGGGGTTGACTCTATCAAAAAACTATATTTTGAAAATCCCTTATCTGTGATTTTTTAGTACTGAAACTAGGTGTTGACTATATAGAAAAACTATACATCGCATGCATTCAAGGGGTATTTTGAAAATCCCTTATTTGTAATTTTTTAATATTGAAATAATCTCCTTTTCTATACCGACTTACAAAATCCATTACGAAAGTTTTGAGGGTAAGTTGAGAAGTCATCTAAGTAAAAGAAGAGCCATATTTGATGATGAGGAAAGGGATGTTGAGAGGTATGGAATTTCTTCATTCACGAAACGCAGAAGGCACATTAATAGCTCCAATAGGAAGATGTACACATAATAAGGTATCATGATTTTTATCCTTGTCGTCGCCTAACTTGACTTCCACCATCATTCTTTAACTTTACTTTACAAAAAGAGAGGCAAAGTATGCACTACACAGTAGTAGCCCCCCCAACGACAGCAAGGACTTCTTTTTACGAGATGATAAATCACCCCTCTCATGTTATCCCCACCTATAGCAACTAGCTAGGCCACCACCACCCCATGCCATTTTCTCTTGCAACTGTAATATTCTAAACGTAAATGTTTTCCAATCCAAACTCTACACTTCTTTTCTTTTTCGGGAGGGTGCATTTGTGCGTGCTATGTGTGCTGTCGTCCGTCGTGTAGTCCCTAGGTATCGAACCCAGGTCCTCATCATGGAACCCGACGATGGTTCTACCAGTTGAGCTACACACCCGTCGACTCTACACTTCTTTTCTAAAGGAGCCTCTCTGTGCATCGACATAATCACTTCACTCTAATAATGATTGATATATTTGACAACAACAAGATCCAAACATTAAAAATCCAATTGGAAAAACAAAGACAATGCTAGAAAAAAAAACTAACAAATGTATCCACCAGTACTTGGGTTTTGCTTTATTACCCACATTAGATTTGTTGTGTTCATAGGGTTGACTCCATAGAAAAACCATATATCGCAGAGATATCACATGCATTCAAGGGGTAATATGAGAATCCCTTATATGTGATTTTTGAGTATCAAAACAATCTCCTTTTTGTACCATCTTACATTTTCTTTCCATAATCCATTACTAAAGTTTTCAGGGTTATGTAAGTTGAGAAGTCACATAAGTAGAAGAAGAGCCATATTTGAATGAGGATAGGGGTGTTGAGAGGTATGGAATTCCTTCATTTATTACCAAAGGCACAAGGCACATTAATAGCTCTAATAAGAGGATGTAGTAATGTATCCTGATTTTTATCCTTTTTAGTACATTTTACATAGTTATAAATAAAATTTAAAGGCTAAAGTAAATCTATATAAAACTATAAAATATAGCATCCATTCATAATCAATGCACTGCATGTTACACATCACCTCTTCTAAATATAGCATCCATTCATAATCAATGCACTGCATGTTACACATCACCTCTTCTAAATGGCTAAAAACTTTAAAAAGACATTGCGCATCTCCTCTATATCTTTGTGCATGTGGATTTGATACTCCCATAGCATCTAAGAGTTCCTCTTAGTTCTCTTATCTCGAGTCCTCCTCTCATCCTTGTAACCTTGTCCCTTATCCTCCTACCCCCTACTTCTTATCCTCCCATCTGTAGTCAAAGATGTGGAGGAAACAATCCACCACCATTAGGACTTTCCAAATGTTAAGCAGCCTTCTATCTAGACTTAGTTCTTCCGTTATGTTGATGTAAGCAAGTTTTTAGATGAGTATTTGTGCAGCCTCAAAGTCAATCCACAACTTATTTGAGGTGCCTCCTCGTTCTCTTACCTTGAGTCCTCCTCTCATCCTTGCAGCCTTGTCCCTTACCCTCTTATTGCCTACTTCTTATCCTCTCATCCATAGTGAAAGATGCATAGAAAACAATCCACCACCAATAGGATTTTCCAAATGTCAAGCAACCATCTATTTAGACTAAGCTCATCCCCACGACTTATTTGAGGTGCCTCCTAGTTCTCTTACCTCAATTCCTCCTCTCATCCTTGCAGCCTTGTCCCTTACCCTCTTACCCCCTACTTCTTATCCTCTCATCCATAGTGAAAGATGTGGAGAAAAAAATCCACCACCAATAGGACTTTCCAAATGTTAAGCAACCATCTATCTAGACTAAGTTAAGAAATCATCTATTTAGACTAAGTTATTCCATGATGCTGATGTAAGCAAGTTTCTAGATGAGTATTTGTGTAGCCTCAAAGTCAATCCACTACTTATTTGAGGTGAGCACAACGTTAATGAGGATGATTGAGGGTCAATTTTTACTTGCTCCAAACTATCCAAAGGTTAAAAAATAAATATCGGTCATGTCCATAAAAAGTTTTATAAGGAGGTTATTATAAACTATATTAGGATGAAACACCAAACAAGGATATAGTCATAACCATTTAGATAGAAGAGATGGCCATCCTCAAAAAGAGAAAAGTCCACGTTTGTTATGGATTGCATACATTTTTCTATAAGTGTCATGGCCAATTTTGTACTCCAAGAGTCCATGAAAACAAGGAATTAAAGAAGAAAAGATGGCAATAATGGTAGTAGTAGTAGTAGTGGAGCAAGAAGGATAATAATTTTTTGCGAGATTCTATGTGTGAGCTTTTTTAAAACTTACAAGATTTTTTTGAACTCTAGATCATTCGGGAGAAGTTTTTAAAATAAAGAAGAGGCATACTTTTAAAAAGGAGGGCTCAAGGAGTCCCAAATTTCCATCATTAGATTTAAAACTTTTTTAGGTGTAGAATTTGGCACTTTTAACATAAAAAATAAGCTCAAAAGGCCCAAAATGGTAGAATTGGTTGTAGGCATGCCTATTTTCCGACCATCTTTCTCCAACTCATGTTCAGGAAAGAGGGGTACAGCAGCCAACCCCTAGACTGTCAGTGCCAAAATGGTAGAATCGATTGCAAACATGCATCTGGTTCTAACCATCTTTCTCTGGATAATGTTCAGAGGGGTGCTGCCAGCCCCTAGACTGTCTGCGTTGTTAGTAGTTGATTCTACCATTTTGGGCCTTTTGAGCTCATTTCTCAAGGAGTCCCAAAATTCTATCATTAAGTTTAAAACTTTTTTGGGTATAGAATTTGGCACTTCTGACATCAATAATGAGCTCAAAAAAGGCCCAAAATGATAGAGTCCACTATAAACACGCATGTGTTCCGCCGACCATCTTTTTCTAGTTGATGTTCAGGAAAGAGGGGTGTTGCAAGTCCTTCCCTAGATCATCAATGCCAATCTTTTTCTAGCTGATGCTCAGGAAAGAGGACTTCTGCCATCCCCTGGACTATCAACATTGGCGATGATGGTCTAGGATGGTAGCACCCCTCTTTCCTAAACATCATTTAAAGAAAGATGGTCAGAACATAGGCATGTTTGCAATAGATTCTACCATTTTTGGGCCTTTTGAGCTCATTTCTAATGTCAAAAGTACCAAATTCTATAGTCAAAAAAAGTTTTAAATCTAATGTATGTATTTAAGCCCTTTAGAGTCCCCTTTTTCTCTTAAATAGTGTAGCACCTCAAATAATGTAGGTTATGTGTAAACTTCTTGAGTGATAGGTAAATATATTGTTGCTATGGTAGTGATCTTGATGCTATAAACTTGGTGTGATCTTGATGCTATAAACTTGGTGTGATGATCTTGAGATTTGGAAAAAGACTCATAAAAATTTAAAAAAAGATCGCATGTAGAAGCTCGTGCAACAGCACAAGTGTTTGCTTCAAAGATGCCTCACCTTAAACATACAAGATACGATAGTCATTGATTTTAAGGTTGCTAAATTCAATCGGTCCCACAACGTAGAGAAATGTTTCAGTGAGCTAAAGGATTAAGCTAAAAGATAATCTAGAAAGCAATGTCTTGCCCTCAAACATGCAAGTAGGGAATCACACAAGGCAGATGGATTTTCCATGGCTTTTCCCTAAATATATATATATATTAAAGACAAGTAGTATCCTCTTACAAAAGGATTTAGGGCACTAATCCTATACCAAGGTTCAAAGGAATCCAAACTCCTCCCTTTAACCTTCTCAAAGCACTAAAGTCTAGTTTCCCTATGCTGGATATCATAAATCTTACAAGAAATGTTGAGGAATCAGAAGTTTGATTTTTTTTAATCATTGATATCTTTAAGTTGAATATAATAGTCTTCACATGCTTTATGATTACTAGATCATATCAAAGTCTAGATGGAGTTCTCGACATGTTGAATCAGATCCCCATCTTGAGATAATTTTTGTATGAGCTTTGAAATGATGTGTGGCTTCATCTGGGAGGGTCTAGATTCTAGAGCAGTGTCTAGTTCCTTGACCATTCCTTGGCTCATTTCTACAGCTATATTCAACAAATCCATCCTTGTGGTAACATTAAGATCTATGGTTGGATCCGCCCTTGGTCTTTGAGGAGCTACTCCCCCCTACCTAGACCTCGTCCTCTTCCAACATTGGCTCTTCTAGGCATTTTCGATCTATAGGATGGTCCGGCCACTTCATTCTGGAATGGCTCATCATCATTAGTTTCCTCCGTACATGTCACGTAGGCTGTAATGCCTGTGAGACCGATGGCAGACCGGATGGCCATGTCCGGGGTTCAGTAGGAGAGGACGCCCATGTGGAGTCATGGGCGGCCAGGCTAGTGTGGACGGCAGGCCACACACTATATAGCCTGGGGGATGAGGGGCAATCCTCATTCTTCCTCTATGGCTGGGTGGTGAGCCAGTGGCCGTCCCCTCTTGTGGTAATGCCCGTAGTAGCGGCGTTACGGATATGTAACACTGGTATCAGAGCATGGTTCGAGGGGATCGTGAGAGTCCGCGCGTGAACGGGGGACCGAAGCCCACTACGTGAGCCAGTGGCCGTCCCCTCTTGTGGTAATGCCCGTAGCGGCGTTACGGATATGTAACACTGGTATCAGAGCATGGTTCGAGGGGATCGTGAGAGTCCGCGCGTGAACGGGGGACCGAAGCCCACTCGATGGTTTTCATCCACAATCTTCTCACCCTTATCTCGAACAGAGGGTGTGGAGGGAGGCGGCCATGGAAGAATGGAAAAAAAGAACTCTCTCTCTCTCTCTCTCTCTCTCCCCGTCACACACAGCAAGCAAAACCAAGTAAGCGAAATTCGTTTTGTTTTTTTTCTATGCGATTGAAATTTTCTGCGTTGAATCTGCGTTGAATTCGTTTCATAGACTGTGTGTGGGAAGGTGGGGGGGGTGCAGACCAGCCCCACAATGACTGCTGAAACCCACAACTGTGTGTGGGGGTGGGGGGCGAAAACAAGCCCAATTAAATTAACTCTGTGTGGGGGGGCTGAACTAAATGGCCTGCGTAGCGTGGGTGGGCGAAGACCAGCCCACGAAAGACTGCGTTGCGTGGGGGGGCGATTTCCTGGATCAAAGAAACCACGTTGAAGTGGGCGCCTTTGCCTATGCTGCGTAGCCAACCAGGCCAAGCCAGCCGGGCGGCGGCGGCGGCAGCCAATCCCACCCACGGCGGCGCCCAGGCAGGCAGGCCAGCTAGGCGGCCAGCTCAGGCGGCCAGCTCAGGCGGCCAGGCAGGCGGCCAGGCCAGCCTTAGGCGCCCAGCAGGCGACCAGCCCAGGCTGACGGCCAGCCCAGCGGGCGGCCAGGCGGCCCAGCAACGACCATCAAGCAGCCGACCACCAGCACGCGAAAAAAGAAAAAAAAACGTATATTTAAATTGTTCATTTTTAATTTATTAAAAATGAAGCGGGCGGCCAGCCCAGCAGGCGGCCAGACTCGGCCAAAAGGACACTCCCCACGGGCGGGCGGCCACGCTCGAAGCGACGAGGGCCGGCACGGCCCGTTATTTTATTTTATGTTTAAAAAAAACACACAAAACAACGGCACACCCCACGAAACAAACCCAACACGGCCGTCGCGCCGTGTGATCGTAGTGCCTGTTTTTCCACGAAAGAGACCCACCACACATGGACGTAGCGCTGCGTGCTAAGAGAGACATCCCACGGCCGTAGTGCTTAGAGAGAGAGCCGTTCTATGGCCGTTGTGCCTAGTGAACACGTCTATGGCCGTAACGCCTCAAAAGTAGCACATGTGGTGATCACACATTTGGTTTAAAGAGACTAAATTTAAGCTGAGCATAGACTAAGTATTGACCATCACAGTCACGTAGTTTGGCTATAGTGTAAATCTAAAACGCGGTGTGTTTTACTTGGGCTAAGAGGACCGGCAATGGCATCAGTTGTGCCCAAATTAGACGAAGTGCTTATCACGAGAAATCAAGGTAAGCCTAATTGAGCCGTAGTGCTCATAACCCTTCACAATCTTTTAACAGATGCTAGAAGATTGTGATAAACTTTGGCAAATGAAAACCATGTACAAGCGTAGTCTTGATGTGGTTATGCCTTGTGTCCAAACAAGTTGCTTACTGTTTGTAGCAACAAGAGAGCCTTGGCACATAGAGGCAAGCTGGCCCTTGTTGGTAGTAACAAAATAGTGTCACTACTTGGGCCTAGAGAGTAGTGACTAGTTTGATTTAGTCATGTAGATTGCCTTGTCAAAGTAATCCCTAAGGTGTGTATTACTTGGGATAAAGGGGCTAGCAGTGCTGCTAGCAGTACTCAATTGAATGGTTTATCTAGGAGTACTAATCTGAAGGATTAGCATACGCCTAGATAATAATAGCAGATTTAGGATTGATTTGTAGAAATCAAAGGTAAATCTGAAGGGGTATAGTCTTGAGATGTAATGCTCAATGTCCTTATAAAATTTGATCGAAGAGAACTGTTCTTAAACTTACTAGCATGGTTTTCTCTTCTTTTTATTGCCATGCGTCCACATCCCACTGCTCGAGAGTTTGTGGTGATCTTTCGAGGGGGGAAAGAGCCTTTTTATATGTCACATCAATTGGTTTGGTGGTAATTTGATGGTATGGGACATCAAATTCTCATGGAATCGATTGTAGTCTTGGTGGAATGGGACGCCAAGGCTTGTGCATGTAACTTGACTCTTTGGCAGGTCTGTATGTACACTTGTCTGTAGTGATAAAGTGTGCAAGATAAAATTTAAACTTTGAAAATTACCAAATAGAGCCATAAGTTGGGATAAAACCCAGTTACAGAGTTCGGAGAAGCTCTAGGTAGCAAGACCATGATGGTGTACTAGTGCTAACAGAGTGATTTAGTTCCGGAGTGATCTAAATCTAGAGGTTAGCAGTAAGACTAGTTTGGTTGAACAGTTTCATGCATGGGGGACGCCCTATAGCATTTTGCAAGCGTAGTCTTGCCTATGTTCAACATAAGTGTGCGATTGTGAGCACATTTTAGTTGCTACCATATGAATTTGGAAAATATATTACTTTCCTACATAAGCAATTGTAATATTGCATGACAGGCTATTTTGCTTACAAAGTTCATGTGCGTGTAAACCCTATAAGTCGTATGACCCCTGGGGAATAAGTGGAGCATTTCTAGGATTTAATAAGGTTTTACATGGCAATAGTGAGTAGTATCTCACTCCAGACACGAGCCTGGTTGTTGTTAGTATCGGATCCAACATATGTAGTGTACATAAACTCGGGCTGAGTTAGGATAGAAGGCTAAGTCAGAGAGCTTAGTGGTAAATCCTACTGTATCTGGTGAGTTTTGACTTAATCGGAGTATTAAGAAGTAAACTCAAAGTGTGGGGCTGAACTGGAGTGTTCGGAGGCAGACATATCTTTTGTTAAATCGGAGAATTTAGCAAAAGATGAGCTTGGGGTGAACCATGGTACCCAAGAAAAAAGCTCTTCACACTAAAATAGTGCACAATAATTTTAGGGTAATAAAAAACCATCGCAGGAATGTTTTACAACTTTCCATAGATGATAGATGAAGACCATGTACTTTACGGAGTTAAAGTACATAGGTGGTGACTTCGGTGTGGTTAGGTCGGCCGAGACTCCACAAGACCTATGCACTAGTTAATTAGTTGACCTTTATGATAAGGACGTCCAAAAATTCATGTTGTAATACCAGAGATTGTACTGCAATGTGCAATGGAGGGGTCAATTTGTGTAGTCACTTCTTAGCAGCAAGTGACTTCAGCATCTTGTTATAGATGGTTGTATATGCTACTCCCACTCGGTGGAGGTACACCATTGGGTACGGAGTTACTCACAGACTAGTACGGAGCTACTAGTGTGATGATAGTGGGTACGTAGTTACTCACTATACTAATACATAGCTGCTAATAAAATTAAGATCCTCGAGTGTCTAGATCAACATTTTAAATTACCGAGCCACAATCCATGAGTATCAAGGTACTCAAAAATATGTTGACGTTGCTCAAATCGAGGGACCGATTTGTTCGATGGTATGGAATAATCAAGGAGAATGGAGTAACTTAAAAGTTACACATCACTAGTCCTAGTGAGTTGTCGAGGTCATCCGTAGTTTGATGATCCCCTCTACCTATCAGATAACATTCAATTTTGCAAGCCCTGGCATTTAATCCGTAGTGATTATGAGTTTGGTGCGAGATATAGTTATGAAGTTCTTACAAGAGTACTCGTTTATTTGCTTGTCATTGGTTATAGCTTGGTAGAGATTGCCACCTGTGATGGGTAGGTAGCTTTGCCGCTATAATGAGGAGGCAGCAAATAATGTTCTTATAGATACTTCATACCAAGACCAAACAGGGATAGGATGAAATTCCTAAGTTCATCATCACGAAGTACTGTGATTTTTGCATTTATATTGAATGTATGATGTAATGAGACATTGGGCTTGTGTAATTACCATCAATTATCTAGCAACCTAGGGCTTCGCAGCAAGCTCAGTCATTATCTGTCTGTGGATTGATAATGTGGTTATTAGTAGTTTGGAATTTTTCTTGATAGATGGTACAACCCACCCAAATAATTCATAAGTGTGTAACCGCTTATGAAGGGTAATAATATGCAACAATGAAGCACTTTGTTACAAGTGTGAAACCACTGATCTGTTGCAAAGCAGTTTATCAATAGTACCACCATATGTGCGTAGACACTATACCACATCTTCGTTGCAAGATGTTTAAAAGTTTCTTGGAAGGACTCAAGAATATAACATATGATATTAAACATGGTCTAGATTTGTTCTTGGACCTATGACACTAGCGCGTAGTCCGCTTGACAGTAGAGTTTTTGAGGACAAAAACCTTTCTTGAGGGAAAGGAGGGATATCCTCAAATATCACATAAACTCGAATAGTTGTGTGAGTCCAGACAATACTTGAATGGATGTGTCTGGTAATAGCAACAAAAAAGTTGTAAGTGATTGGATGTAACTCCAGACACCCGTAGTGGTGCCAGAATCTTTATCAAACATCTCCGCATACTATATGGCCCCCGCAAAGATAGTATGGCATAAGAGATAGGAAGTTTGATTGTTATATTTGAAGGGAAATCTTCAAAAAGTTACATTTACTCTGAGTTAGAGTGGAGTTTAACCATCCGTAGATTGATGGTAGTTAGAAACTCAACAAGATTCTAGAGCATATGCTTGTGTAAAGATGTTACTCTAAGAGAGAAAGTATCTCTCAGCTTTAGAACTAATCCTTGTGATGCATGATTAGATTGGCTCTAGTTTATTTCTCCTATAACCGTAGAGCTTTCCAAGGAGAAGTTTTAACAAGTTGGTGATGCAACATGGTAGCGTAGTCTACAAATATCTAGTAGCATGGTCTAAGAACTTGCGCTACTAAAATGCTCTCCAGTACATTAGCTTCTGTGCTAATGACATGATGCAAAATCAAGGCATGAAATTTGCCTTAAGATTTTGGTTGAAATACCAAATCATGGCTTGTGTGAGCATGATCCTGTCTTTACAGAGGTCTCGCACGCTGTACGCGTACGCACTTTGTCACAGCCTCGCCCACCTTCCTCGCCGGCACGTAATGCTAGTCCAGAGAGACTGGCCGTAGGTGCGGCGGGTAGCGAAGCGAGAGTTAGTCCGGAGAGGCTAGCCGAGTCTTCGGGGTATAGTTTTGATAGTCCAAGTGCGAGTCACCCTGGGATTCAGAAGACCTATGCACTAGTAAAAAGACAGTTTTATTGGCCTAGTTTGTTTAAGAACGTCCAGACTTATGTGCTGAAATGCAGTAAGTGCCAGGTCAATAAACATGAACGTCTTAAGGTTGGAGGACTACTCCATCCGCTGGAGATTCCTCAAGGGAAATGGGAAAGCATTTCCATGGATTTCATTACCGGTTTACCCAAGACGAGTCGAGGGAATGACTCAATGTGGGTGGTAGTGGACAGGTTAACTAAACTGGCAAAGTTTATTACCACGAAGAAAACTGTAAAAATGCCAGAGTTGGCAAAACTCTTTATTGAACATCTCTACAAGATATATGGCCTGCCCGCAGATATAGTGTCAGATAGAGATAAAAAGTTCAATAGTCATTTTTGGAGGGAAGTCTTCAAAAAGTTGGATACTACTCTGAGTATGAGTACGGCAGATCATCCGGAGTCTGATGGTCAAACTGAAAGAGTTAACCAAATTCTAGAGGATATGTTGCGTTCTTATGTTAGTAAGAAGCAATCTAATTGGGAAGAGTACTTGCCCTTATTGGAGTTTGTCTATAACAGCTCCAAACACTCAGTGAGACTGGATTTACACCATTCATAAAATGTATGGATTCCAGCTGAGATCTCCAATGGCTGTAGGCCTAGAAAAGGAGAAGATTCAATCTGTCAAGGATTTCCTTGAAGATATGAATGATATGCTCAGAGCCGGACGTGAGAGCATTCGTAGCGCTCAGGATCACACTAAAACTTATGCGGATAAAGGACGAAGAAAGGTGACCTTTGCAGAAGGTGACTTTGTATTCCTCAAGGTTCCTGCGCAGTCAGAAACCATGAAAACGGGAAAGTCTGAAACTTTCTCCGAGATATTGTGGTCCTTTTAAAATCCTTAAGAAGATTGGGGACGTAGCATTTAAACTTGAGTTACCGGAGATTTCTCAAGTTCATCCTGTCTTCCATGTTAGTAAACTGAAGAAATCAGTTCAGGGGTTAGAGAACGTAGTTTCTCTAGATATTTTGGTGGAATTGATCACTCCACCAAAGATACCACATGAACCGGAAAGGATTCTTGGGTATCGAGACAGACAAACCCGACATAAAGTGTAGCAAGAGATACTTGTTAAATGGACAGATAGGGATGAGGAGGTAGCTACCTGGGAACACCGTAGTGCAATTTCCAAAAGGTTTTCCCAGTTTGTTTTCGAGGACGAAAACTCTTCTTAAGGGGGGGGGTAATGTCACGTAGGCTGTAATGCCTGTGAGACCGACGGCAGACCGGATGGCCATGTCCGGGGTTCAGTGGGGAGAGGACACCCATGTGGAGTCATGGGCGTCCAGGCTAGTGTGGACGGCAGGCCACACACTATATAGCCTGGGGGATGAGGGGCAATCCTCATTCTTCCTCTATGGCTGTGGGTGGTGAGCCAGTGGTGGCCGTCCCCTCTTGTGGTAATACCCGTAGCGGTGTTACGGATATGTAACAGTACACCTTTGTAGAATTAAGAGCTCCATGTCTTATAAGAACATGGGATGATTGGCTACCATCAAATTAGAATGAAGGAAGATGATGAAATCAAAACAACATTTTTGGAGCAAGAGAGGTCTATTTCACTTTATGGTGATGCCCTTTGGTTTGTGTAATGCTCCCACTACCTTTCAAATATTGATGAATGAGATGCTTTCAGCTCTGTCTATTCAAATTGGTGTTGGTTTTCTTCGACATCTTGATATCTAGCAAGATTCAAGAAGAGCACGTGAAACATGTGTGTGAAGTTTTGGAGGCATTGAGTTGCAATCAATTATATGCCACCAAGAGAGCAAATGCACATTTATTATGTGAGGTGGAGTACCTTGGGCATATAATTGGCAAGGATAGTATTAGGGTGGATCCTAAGAAAGTCAAGAGTACATCAATTAGGGCAAAAAATGAAACCATGTAAGGATTGGATTAACTTTCTTAATCAGTGATTTAACTAAAATAGTAGATACAAATACCCCTCTTTTACCCATATTTAGAGGACAGTGTCTTTAATATGCCATCCATCACGTATCTATAGTCCTTAATTCACCTATCCTTTTGGTGGCCCTCTTACCTACTTTAGTACATGTTTTCTAAAATAAGCTAATTTCAAATATTTGAATACATAACATACTTCTCTCTTCTATAGGGCATGACATGAGTTTTTCCCTCTCTTTTCTTTCTACTATCTTTTTTCTCTCCCCATCTCTTGCTTTATCTTTGAATCATTTTTTTTGTAAGGCGACTCCAAGAGTTGATCCACACTTAAAGAAAAGACACCATGTCAACTTAGTACTCGACAAAGAATATTGCACCTAGAGAAGTATTCATCACAAAGCTCTACATGATGAGGTTGAAGCTCAAAGGTTACATGCAAAAGGAAAGAAGCATGTAGATTTATGGGCTCAAGGAGGTCTATACCCGCTTGACCCATCAACCGGTAAGCCTCCATCATTTAGCACCTTGCATCAATTCATTGGGGATGGTAGAGAAGGTTTATTTGAATATTGCTTAAGATTAAATAATGAAGCTACTATTTTCAAGCAAACTATGCTTGGTGTGTACAAGCAATATGTTAAAGGACTAGAAGATATCATGATCTCTCAAAATCATAAATGAGTTGAAAAGACTACTTCAAGAGGTTAGACAAACTAACCAAAAATTGGAGGAACATGCACTCCAAAAAACCCAACTAAAAAGTACTCCTTTTGGATTAAGAGTGAGATCTAGATAGTTTAAAAGTGTTACATGCCTAGCCACACATGGGGGTGCTAAGAAGAAACAAATGAGGCTTGCTCGAAGCTACATGATGAACGATGTGGCATTGATCACATGTTCCAAGATTTCCCAAGACGAGTTGCTTCAATGCAACTTGTCTCACAAAATACAACTCTTAACATCTTAAGTGTACAAAATGGGCAACTGGCGATGGTACCCTTGAATAAACTTACAAGCCAAGGCAACTGGCGATGGTAGCCTTGAATGTGCTTACACGCTTACAAGCCAAGGCAACTGGCGACGGTACCCTTGAATGTGCTTACACACTTACAAGCCAAGGCATGAGAAACAGTCAAAAGGAATGTAAAAGACAACACCTCAACATGGGTAGAAGAACATCCTTTAAAACAGAGCCTAAAAGAGAAAAGAAAGACAAGGGACAAAAAACTCTCGAAACCAAAGTCAAATTAAAATACAGGGAAAATGAGCATATAGAGGACATAAACCCAAAAGGGACAATAAACACAAAAGAGCCAAAAGCTATACAGGATGCAGAAGCATCCACATCAAAGACCACCACACAAACCTCAACACCCATATGTGCGACACGAAATACAAAAACCCAAAAGAAAATTTGATCTCGTCGCATGGGTAAACATAATGAAAAACTGACAAACCAAAGAAAGTCAGAAAAGGAAATAAGTTCTAGTACATCACTAAGTGAGAATGAAACAAGTTCTTACTCTTCGCTTAGTGCACCACATAGACCAATAAAGAAACTAGAACCCACCCAAATGTCGATGGAGAGTCTAGTGGCTCAGAGATGAGACTTGATGAGGAGCTTGGGATACCAGCTATGAGAACACCTGGTGTAAAGAAGGCTATGGAAGCCATGGATGCAAAGCTACGAAGATCTGGGTTAAAACCTAAAAACTTGTTTGAATTAAATCTAAAATACCATGAAAGGAAAATTACATGGAGTATGAAATGAAAAATTCCATAGTAGGCGAGTTACATCTTGTATTAAAGCTAAAATGCCATAACTCACCAGAGGAGGCGAGTTACATCTTGTATTAAAGCTAAAATGCCATGATAGGCTTAGTGCATCACATGTAACCTTGCTGATGATTGCCAAAAACAAATTGAATCCCGAAAAAAAAAAAAGAAAAAAAACGAAAAAAAGAAAAAAAAGACACAAATATAAAAATGCAATCATTCGCCAAAAACCCCACCACCCACCCCGTTAGGAATTCCCAAAACACCACTAACCTCTTCATTCAATAACTATCTTTTCTTATTCCTTCTGGAGAAACAAAGACCATTGAACATCATTTAACATCAAAGCCATCAACAAATCTTGTTCATTCTCCCCACACAAAGGTCTTCAACACGATCACGCAGACGCAATCGCCATTAGGAAGGGGAGGATGTTAAAGCTTGTTCATTCTCCCCACACAAAGGTCTTCAACGCGATCACGCAGACGCGATCGCCATTATTAGGAAGGGGAGTATGTTAATCCAACTCTAGGATTAACAAGAGCTACCACCATTATCTTACATCAAGGAGTCACGATAGATACACCAAAGGGTCATACATTCAAGATATGAAGCAATAGTGTCCAAAGCTACAACTTGGACGGGCGCCCGTTATGGTGTGACGGAGTATTTATGGCAATTCTCGCTTCAATAGTGTGTGGTAGCACGATAGGATGAAGTCCTAAGTGATGCACTTCATCGATATATTATGAGAGTAGTCATTATAATAGCATTAGGCCTCTTATGAGCCTAAAGTACCCGGTCGGCCACAGTTTAAGTGAGTGTGCACACTTCTGGCCATGTATATAAGTGAATTTCTCTCATAATACAACATACTCTCCCATTGCACAATTGAGTCTTGCTCTTGCTAATCCTCTTGCTAATCTCTCTCCCTAATACATGCTAGTGAGTGTGTGTGAGTGAAGTGAGGTGAGAGGAGGGACGAGGACCCGTAGTGCAACGCGGTGGTGTGACAATGCTCGCGGAAGACGCGGTGGAATTGCTTCTCAAGGAGTTGTAGAGCTTGGAGACCTCAAGGGTTATGAGCTTGGCCATTGGAAAGATCCTCTCACGACAGTTGCAGTTCACCAAGTAATCTCTTTTTGGGTGTGTTTCAAGGAAGGTTAGGGTGATCCATAATAGACATCAACACCTTGCAAAAGGAGTAACTAAAAATGTTCTCTTTTCTTTCAATGAGTCCATTTTTAACTCTAGATTCTTAACCTCTTTAGTGTAATTGTACTTAGTTCCTTGAAATGCAGCTTTCACTTTATATGCTAGAGTACGATGCATCTAGGTTAAGTGCTTTAAATGCTTCTCCGAAATGAGATCATGAGAACTACCAATATTGCACGGCCCTCTCTTACGCTCAAAATAATGTCCATAAATTGAAGCTAGGGTCAAAGCATATAACGCTTTACAAAAGTATTAAAGTTTGAATGTTCAAGTCTAAGATTGATAAATCCAAGCTTCAAATTAAATCAAAATGTACACAAGTGAGCACAAATATATACAAAGCTTATTTCCATAAGCATACAAACCATCACCACACACATATTTGCCTAGCGTAAGTAACCCAAGAATCATCCTGCCATATAAACCAACTATAACAAGCATTGGAGGCCCCAAACATACGTCAATGTACACCAAACATACGTCAATGTACACCAAACGTAATAATATTTATGATGCATGATATTAACATATTTTGGCATCACACAAAGATAATCCAAGCATCCGTGAATTATCTAAGAGGGTAGAATAATATTTTTAAGAGAGCTTAAATTACATTCTCATAACATTTAGTTTTGGCATTCATGGCATTTTTTCAATATTTTTAATTGTGCAGTACTTAAAGTCGATTGAGGGGATTATATTGTTCTTGAAACGTAACTTCATAATTACATAATACTACATGTTTAATAACATCTTGGCATGTCATTTGCATCACATGTTAAGGATACATATCCGTTGGATTCATCCTTGTACATCTCCTCCCACTCTATAACCATACGTCGAAAGTATTTATACAAGGTATGTCCTTGTTGGACTGAAAACTACCCACATCTATCAAAAGAAATCATTGTACAACCATATCCAAATGGCACAAGTATCCATATGTCTTCCAATATGTTATCATATGCATCAATGTTAAATTTGGGTGGAAAAAATACAATTCTCTAGTAGACTTGCATATCCTTCCTATGAACTATCATCAATGAGAATTGTCCTTGTTACATAATATTATGCATTACATTAGTGCCAAATCTTTTTGAGTGGTTTGAACATGGCCTCCACACTCATCTTTTCTGGCCTAAATATCTTCTCATGAATATACACATAACACTTCTCTTGTCCCTACACAATAAAAAATGGTAATTGTCTCCCTACATTTAATTCTAAAGTTTCCACCATATGCACGATATTTCTATGCAAAGTCATGGACCATATTCCAATATGGAACTTTATGAATAGATTGGCTAAAAACTCTATGTATCTGGGACAAAGTACAATCCATTACTTCCCACAATGTAAGCTTCTATGTTTATTTAACGTTGTGAAGTAGCATTCTAAAAACAATCCATTCAAATCTACTATTAGAGACATTTTACTTATCACATCCCTTGTAGATAGTCCTATGTTGTCATTATCTTCATTAACACATCTAGGATATACTTTATTTGTCAGAAAAAAAAGATGAATGACAATTTGTCAATCGAACAAAACTCAATCAAAAAATCACACACAAATAATTTCTCTCAAATATTGGATGTATTTTCACTACGTAAAATTAATTTGGCAATATGATCAACTGTCCACATATTATGGATAATTTCAAATGTTGGATTTAGTTAGTTATCCAAATCTCACTAGATAATGTCTTGTGCATGGTTATTATGAGAAATAAAAAAAGACAGAAGACATTTAGTCAATTGACTCAAACTCAATTAAAAAAATACACGCTTTCATTACTCTTAAATATATCCTTCAGTGCATAAACTTAAATTTGGTAATATAGTTAGTTGTCCACATATTTAGATAGATTTGAACATTGCATATGGTTAGTTGTCCAAATCTCACTAGATAACAATAGGCATCTTATGCATGGGTCTTATTAGCTAGATTCAATTACTTGTCCAAATATTTGCTGAAGGTGGATAATGCTAATGGTCAAATCTTATAGATGGATGTGAATTTCTAGATTTGACCACTCGTTCAAATCCATGTCATGGGTGTTAATGGCCAATTGGCCAAATCTTATGTACTCTCTCTCTCTCTCTCTCTCTCTCTCTCTCTCTCTCTCTCTCTCTCTCTCTCTCTCTCTCTCTCTCTCTCTCTCTCTCGGGTTACAATGTGGAAGAGCTTTTTGGAAGAAGCTATTGGAGTACTTGATTGTTACAAGAGATGTGGTGGTAGACCTCTTTGTTTGGGAGTGGAGACCTCACGAGACTTAAGAGAGATCTAAGGAGAGACACTCTGTGCAGAACCAAATGCCATTGATCAAGTTGTAATGGATATAATGATGAACATATGAAGCTCTCATGATCAATACTTGATATCAAAATATGCTCTCTCCTTCTCTCTCTCAATGGTTAGTAATATTCTCTTTGTGATGGAGGAACCACTCTAAGTCTGTGTTATGTTTACATGGACAATTAATGTGTGTGTGTGTGTGTGTGTGTGTGTGTGTGTGTGAGAGAGAGAGAGAGAGAGATTGAGACAAACAGAGGGACCGAAGAGAGATGGAGAGGGAGAGGGGAGGGAGAGAAAGGGAGAGAGGGTTGTGTGTGTTCAAACACAAAACAAAAAGAGAAAATGCAAAATACAAAAAAGGCCCTCTTTTTTATTTTTCCATCAGACCCTTTGCTTTTTTTAATTTTTATAATTTATTAAAAATTAAAAGCAAATAAAACCAAAACACAAAACAAACAAAAAATGGCCCTTTTTTATTTTTCCATCAAACCTCTTGCTTTTTTTATTTTTTTAATTTATTAAAAATAAAATAAAAAACAAAACATAAAACAAATAAAATGAAAAAAAAACAAAACACAAAAAAAAAAACCCAAAACCCTCCCCTTGTTCGATGGGTATTCATTAAGGGAGGGTTTTGGATATCAACAATGACCACCCTCACTCCATTTTTTAATGGGTTTATTTAGCTTGTTTTTCTTAAGGCCCCTATTATGAAGAGAAGCCATGGTTGAGCAACTTGACACATAGGCCTAGTTTAGACCACCAGACATTGGCACTAGTGGCCAAATGGTGGGCCTCATGGCCGCCCTCATGGCCAAATGGTATGGGCTAGATAGATGATGTTGTGATCATAAGCTTTAGGGTATGTAGTCATTCACATTGTGGGGCCCAAACGGGACCCCAAATGAGCCCAGATGACTATGGGAGGTGAGAAAATGGCATGCCATTTCTAATAGTTCTTCATGGGTTGAGTCTACATTGCAGATGGTGGCACCAAGTATGATATTGTACTAAAATGGTTTAAGCATGCCCACCCTGCATCTCCAAGCCTATATAGATGCCACATGAGACTTATCTCATCAACCATCCCCATGTGTTTATCTCCTTACCTTCTAGCCACTCTCTTAAAATTTGTAGTGCCCATCTAAGCTTCCTTTTGTGAGAGTGCACGAGTGTGGAATGTAGTCATCATTATACCTTTGTTTATTTCAATATATTACACTTTTCTCTATCATTGTCTTATATTTTACTTAAGTTGTTTTTTTAGACCAAGAGGCCTCCTAAAACGTTGTTTAAATTGTTGATAAATTTGCTAGTTGGAGCATGCTAGTATTTTTTTGTTGTAGGTACTATGTGTTGCACTATTGTAGCACTTATATCCAACAAATATTTCAAAACTAGAACTTTGTTTTGGTAGATCAAGATATTGACACATCTACCCAATTTTATAATCTCATATTTACAGTTGTTACCTATAAAAATAGTAAGGAAGAGATTTACCTTAGTTTTGTACTTTCATTTACATGATTATCACATATAGACAATAAAGAAGAAGGTTAAAGAAAGAGTATACATTATTTATGAAACAAGCACCACTTTTACTTAGTCAAGCTTGAGTTGCATATATATACACACACACACACACACATATACACAACTTGCTCGTGGAATATCGCCAACCTTGAAACAAAACTTATCTTAAAAGTTACTTTAGCAAAGCCTTAAGCAATAAGCTTGTCTTATACATTTTCAAGGTTCCATTAGATTTATGCTTGACTTTATTCATGCACTTAGTCCCAATAGCCTTTGTGTTTCTCTAGAAAATCTATAAGGTCCCCATTGTGGTGCTTGTAAATAATAGATTCATTGCATCACCATCTTCAACACCTCACTCATGAGATTATAAAATTTATGAGATTCTTTTGGTCCACATTTTGATTTTATATCCTCTTGGATTAATAAATGTCAGGTATTGCCTCATCAATTACAAAGTTCTTATCATTTGTTGAGGCACTAGGGTGTTGGATTCCTCACAATACCTTCCTCAATATAAGGTCTTGATCATCCTAAGGATACATAGCTATCAGTCCCTTTGGAGATCCATTCATAGTGTGATTGATTGGGTAGTGCTATCCTCAGATCACTTGGTAGTCTTCACATGAGGTAAAAATAATTACTTGAATTTTGATTGATTAACTCTTGACTATGGAGCAATTGACAAAATTAACGTGTCAAAAATAGCATGAGGTAGTTGTAAACATAATTCTCAAAAGATTAGAGCTTAATCACACTCCTAATCAATTCATTATGAGGCACCTACATCCTCATCTTTCTTGGCTAAATTATCTCCAACCACACCTACTCAAAGTAGTGAGTTAACACTCTACTCAAAGTAGTGATGAGTCAACACTCAACTTTCATAGACACTAAGTGTCACTCTAGTTGGCCATGTGGTGGTGGCCATTATTTTTCACCTATAACACACACCTTCTCACACCTCTCTGAACTCACCCATAACATCTAACAATGCCCAATCAATGACTCTTTTGTAGTGCAACATCATAACAAGTTATCCATATCTCTTAATCTTACATCTTTAACACTCCCCCTTCAGCTCAAGTCTATCTCAAGTATTCTCTTGTATACACCCAAAAAAATTATAAAAATTTTAGCTACGTGCTCACTTATGCTGACATAAACTAAGTCAACCCCACTTTCTAAGATCTTCTCCTCAATGTAGTGGTATTGCACTTCTAGGTGCTTAGCCTTAGCAGGAAACACTCGGTTACTAGTAAGTATCATGCTCATGTTGTCATAATGAATGATGATTATTGCATCCCCAATAGTCTGGTCCAAATTCCCATGACCTTCTCCTTGATATAGTGGTAATGCACTTCTAGGTACTTAGTCTTAGCATGAAACACTTGGTTACTAGTAGGAATCATGCTCATGTTGTCATAATGAATGATAACAATTGCATCCCTAATAGACTGGTCCAAATCCCCACGAACATCAAATTCCTAAGCCATGATACCTCACATGCTATCATAGTAGATTCTATATACTATATCTTTGTGCTAGATAAAGCAACTATGTTTTTCATTTTTTAAACTCCAACAAACTCTATTACACTCCCAACAAGGCTAAAGATCAACCCACTAGGAGACCTCTTGTCACATAAGGATTGTCAGTCCTATCATCATTCGTAAATCCATGTACATCAACCTCCTTTCCACCCCTGTTAAACGAACCATAGTGTATGGTCCCTTTCACATATCTCACTATCCTTCTCACTAAATCAAGTATCTTGAGGCTTGCATAAATTGTCTCACAAGTCCCACTACATAATTAAGATTTAGTCTTGTAATGGCCATGTAAATGAGACTTCTTTTGAACGTCTTCCTATACATAGTAATATCCATAAGAAGTTCACTTGCATCTATCCTAAGCTTCAAGCTTTGCTTCAAGGGGGTATTAATTGGTTGCATCCCATCATGCCATGTTTTACAACATGTCCACACTACCATATTGTCTTAGCACAAGTTATATGCCATGTTGGGTCCTCATTCCTCTATGCCAAGAAAATATCTCAACTCACCTAAATCCTTCATCATTTCAAACTTTTTCTACAAGATCCCTTTCATGTCGTCTTTTTTTCTCAAGTCACGACTATCAATCTATCCCAAAGTTCAATCTTCCTCACCTTGAGAGAATAATTTGCATTTACAATCTCAAACCTAACACAAACAATGTACATAAAAAACAGTTATGACAATTTCTTTGCTTACACTCACAAGCTTGTAAAGAATATCATACAAGAGCTACAATGGTAAGCAAAAAAATAAGAGGAGAGAAAGAAGGTAAAAGGAAATTGGAAAAGCAACACCATCACACTCACACCAACTCACCACACTCTCTCTTCCACACAATGGCTAATCCTCTACTCCAGTAATTTCACCCACATCCTCAAGGCTTACACCACCCAAGCAAAGCAAGAACTCACAAGAAGAAGATAATGGCACACTAGTACAAGGACTCAACCGCAAGCCTCTCACACATGGGGAGCTTATGTACAAGAAAGCCACACGCAAAGACAACACATCCTTGGTTCCTTCAAGAGCAAGGAGAATACTCAACTCGATCTTAAGCAAATCCTAAAAGGAGATACCTCAACCTTAACATAAGAGAGAAGAGCATAAGACTTAAACTACTCAATGAAAAGAACACAAGATGCACTCCACAACTTGGGCTAGATATCTACCTCGCCCATGCTCTCTCTATATAGAGAAAAGTAGGGCCATCCCATATGCACAAGTGCCAGTATAGGTGAGTCCTCAAAGATATACACAATCAGCTCAAACGTCACCCTAAGAAAATAGCATAGGATATGTGCGCCAATAGATATGCATGTACATGTGTGTGCAACATCATGTGCTAGGCCATGGTGTATGGAAAGAGGTTAACACCAAGGTTGGGTAGTATGACCAACAATGAGAAGCCACTACAATCAAATGTTAAATCTACTAGTAACAACCAACAAAGACGGTACCGAAACGTGTGCTTCAAGTTCAAAGTTTCAACCAAGGAAACCATGACATTTGGGATCAGTTTCTAAACAGAAGTCCTATTGAGAGACCGAACACTTGCCTAGACTTAGTAAGTTATTATAAAAACCTCTCTGCTGAAGAGTATAACAAGTAAAAAATGCATGGTCCATAAGGATAAAGAGCCCACTATAAAAACACATAAGATTCAAGTGAGTAAAGATTTGGAGAAGGCTTGTTAATGAAGATAGATGGTGGGTAAGCTGCTTGAATACATGAAAAACACATATTAAAAGCAAAAAAGAATTGCAAGTGTTTGACTTCAATTTCAAAGACGCTAAAGAAAAAGATATGGGACATGGTGCCATTTACAGCTAGCTGCCTGCAAATGTATGAGTACAATTGATATTTTATGTTGGACAGGATGCATCGCCTCACTTGTAATCATAGTTGCTTTTTGACGGGCATCACCCTCGTTTTTTAGCATTCCCGTCACAAAACACTTGCAAATTTTTGAAATGCCACTTGCTATATTTCACTAAACCCGTCAATTTTGAAGGGCAAGGGTGCCCACATCAAAAATCAAGCCTACATCCACTCATTGAGATTTAGTTTATTTTTTGAGTGTGGTCCATTCTGAATTTTGTTGAAGTGGGAATTTGTTGTGTATCCATGGGCTTCCTGACAGAACTGTATGATCTTTCATCTACGTTCGTGGGAGACGGTTCCATACAGGTTCAGGTTGTACTGTCTTCTTGGGTCACAGGTTCTTGTGTTTTTGTAATGGGCTCTTTACCCTCCTTCCTAGAGGAAGCATTTTTTACATGTTTTGCTCCAGGGCTGAGAGGCGTCTTTTTGGGATGCTTCCATACAGGTTCTGGTTGTACCGTGTCTTTTTGGGTCACAACCCTGATTTCAACTAATCTCTTTGCTAATTTTCATTAACTTAATCAATCCACAACCGATAGTTCAAAACTGTATTATCACACCTTCTACTTGCTCTTTATTACCGTCAGCTGCATGCCCATCTAGAACACAAATTCCAGTCTGTACCTTCACTCCAAAATCTGATTTTGGTCAGAATATTAGAAATCTATTTAATCAGACGAAGTCTGAATGCTGAGACTTGAGGAGACGGAGAGCACTGAGGAGGAAGGAGCCTTGCTCACCCATTCCAAGAAGCAAAGAACCCGCAAAGAGAGTATGGATCCTTCTTGAGAAATGAGTTGATGGATGAGCTCAAGCCTCAAAGGCATGCACATGAAGACCCTTGTCCCAGCAGGGGAAGGAAGAGCCTTAATGATAGCTCAAAGTGTATCTTCATTTTCAAAAGACTAGACACATCAAAGCTTCTTTGACCCGGGCCACATGAAATAGCCTATGCTATGGCGAACTGATCTTCAAAAATGTGTAAAATATGTCTCTTCATACAGCCCCTCCACAATGACAGGTCGGATCACCGTTGTTGATGGGACTCAAGTGAACATCCCCTAAATGTCAAAATGATTAGAAATCCTCTGCATTTGCCTACAGTACCTGGCAAGTTCAAGCAGGACAAGTTGACAAAGAAAGACCAGTTAGCTTTAAAGTTTATGCAAATCACAAGGACCAAGGAGAAAGGATTTGAGTACGATGATCTACTACTGCATTTAGTAACCCTGGCTAGAGCATTACAACTCATCACAACCATAGAGCCAGTTGATCAGTACAACAGATGTACTGCCAACATGGCTTCACAAAGGATAACTCGCCAATTGGGTTGATTATTATCTCAATGAGATACATACATCATGCAAGACACATCAAACAAAGATCTAGAATTAGTAGGTACTTACTAAGGTTCTCTACCACCCCTTGGGTGGCCCATGTCGGAGTCATTGATGCTACACTCAGTGAAGAAGAAGCAAATAGAAAAGCTGGGGAAGCAAAAGAATGGCACAAAATGACTCTAAGCAACTTGTCCATTAAACGGGCCTGTCACACACCTTTTATAATAGTAATGATAATGATCTTCAAAGGTTGCTTCTTTAGGCCTCAAGAGCCATGACACTCAAGTATAAAAGGGATGCAGCAACCCTCACTCAAGAGCTACAAATTATGGAGGTTCTCAAGCAGCAAGAGAAGAGGCTTAAAGAACAAATGAATGAAGTGAGATAAACTTAGAAATCGGATATTAAAAAAACAGAGGAACAAAAGAAGAACAAAGCCGAAGCTAGGAGGCTGAGTTGGCAAAACGGATAGACAAGACAGCTCTACAAAACAGAGGAGCTTGAGTCTGCAAAACATCAACAAGAGGCTAAGCAGCTGAGACAACTACTTTCCAAGACTGAAATAGATCTTCAACAACAAAAAGAGAAAGAAACTAGCCACCCGCCGACAGAATCGCTCAAAGGGATGGAGCAACTCAACGGACACTTAAAGAGAAGGATGAAAAATCTCTTGACTCAAGATAATTGGCTACCACAACACCAAGCAAGACACTTGAGAAGATTAAGGAGATTGACACAAGATTGGAGAAGGTACTCATTCATGCCATGGAAATTGATGAGTATCCTAGCACTCCAAGGACTCTCCATCTATCTTATTCTCTTGCTTATTCAACACTAACACTCTCCTTTCTACAAGATCATATTACTGCACAAAGCCACTCAAAACCGATTACTTTTAACATATCATTAATCACACCACCAAGTCCGACCTTCTTCCATTGTGCCACACCTATGAGTATGCAGGGCAGAGCCAGACGTTAGATAGCAACTGACAACCAGTCCTGTAGCACTCCTTGTACCCTACCGACCTGTTCCTGCACCTGCAGGATGGCGTTTGGGGTTCTAATGTGCCTTGCTCATGCCCTAAACATTATTGTTTACTTGATGCCCATCAGGGATTAGCCTTGGACTAGGCATGTTCATGTGCATGCACATGACACAGGTTCCTAGGCTTTGATATCAGCTGTAGAACACTTGTGCCTATGTGCTAGGGTTTTCCAGAGATAGAAAGAAGAGTGCGACAGAATCACACATACAGTACACACAAGAGTCCTAAATTACTACTTTTGTATTATGTACAGGAAAGAAATAATATACAGCTGAAATTCAAGTACAAGATGTGGCTGAGAATGAGGACATCAAATCACAGCCCTTTGACCTACTGTACACTCCTAGCCCTAGCACTTTGCCTACAGAGAAATGCTTTGTGAAGTCCAACACTGCAAGCAAATGAATATGACGATTTAGCTACTCACGCATATATTGCACCAATGCTCCTAGTTGGCCTATTATAAAGCTATCGGCCAGCTATACCCAATTCCCACGTCACCATTGCCACATCATCATTGCCACGTGTCACCTGTGCTGTCCGACTGGGGGTTTGGCAAAATTCCCCTTTTGATGGGAAATTGCAAGAAACACCATATGTAGACTTCTCAATTTGATGCAGAATTGCCAAAAATTGAACATGCTGCTTTGGTTGGAATTTGGGGGTTTTTCAAATTAAGTTCAAAATCAGCAAATTAAGCCTCTTCTAGTTGCAAAAATTTGGAGCTTTTGTGAAAATTGGGCAATTGACTGCACATTGAAGCAATTGCAGTGCATAAAAATTGGGGCTTTTCAGTTTGGAGCATGTAATTGGAGATTACAACGGTGATTTGTCACATATGTATACACATTGTGTGTAATTGGACAATTTGGTGCAAGTTTATACTTGCTTTAGGTTGCAGACAAAAATTTGCACAGGACATTTGGTTACCTGGCAGTGCACATTGGTGCTTGGTTTGCCTGTAGGTGTATTTTGTCGACATGGCTCAAAATGCTACAGATGTATTTGGTGTGCTCACCAGGAGGACAAGTTGGATGGATCAAACTACTCTCTCTGGAGTTTTATGATCCGTAATTTGCTAGTAGCCGAAGGGCTTTGGGGCATCGTGTGTGGTGACAACACACGCCCACTTACCATACAGCCAGCAACGCCTCAAAGGGGAGGTGCTCAAAGGGGAGGTGCTCAAACAGCTCCTGAGGTAGAACCTGCCCCCACACGAGCAGAAGAGATGGGACTCTAGGGATGCACAAGCCATGTCCTTGATAGCCCTTTCAGTGAAAAGGTCTATTGTTCCACACATTCAGTCTTGCAAGACATCGAAGCTTGCATGGGACACATTGAAAGCAATGTATCAGGTACACAACGAGGCAAGAGTTGCGTACTTGAAGAGGCAATTGGATCTTCTTTCTATGGATGAGGGTGACTCTATGTCAGATAATCTCACCAAAGTGAAAGATTTGCAAGAACAATTGCTCAACATTGATGAGATTATCCAAGACAGACAGCTAGTCAACAACACTTTTCATTCTTTACCACCTTCCTACTTGGGCTTTCACGCCTCTCTCAACCTCTCTATGAGAGGAGGTGGTGATCCCGTCACTTTTGAAGAGCTAGTGGGTTTACTCTTGCAGGAAGAGCAAACAAGAGCAAACCTATCTAGCAACCGTGGTGGAGACAAGGCATTTACAGCCAAGGATAAGGGTAAAGCAAAGAGCTTTAAGCATGGGGGACAACAATCTAGTAAGGCTGGTCATGGAGAGCCCTCTTTTGGTGGTGAAAAGTCTGACAAAGCGGATGCAGACAAGCCTAAAAAGAAGGGCAAATGTCACTACTGCCATAAGCCTAGCCACTACATCACTGAATGTAGAAAGCAAATTGCAAAAGAGAAAAAGAAAGATGCAGGCAATACAGTAGCAGACTCTTCTGATGACAAAGCACAACAATCGGCTAATGTAATTCAGGAAGAGTACACTTTTTTGGTCACATGCACTAGTGACACACCAAGTTCTTCAGACAATGACATGTCTTGCATTGCATCTGACAGACAAGATGTATCATGGTATTTTGACAGTGGTGCGTCGAGCCACATCACTTCATGCAAAGATGTATTTCAGCACTTGTTTATGCTTCAAATGGCTACACTATATCATGTGCAGATCATACCACATATCCAGTAAAGGAAATTGACAATGTCATACTTGTTGCAGCCAATGGTGCCAATATATGTATGACGAATGTGTTGTATGTTCTAGGAATAAAGAAAAATCTGCTCTCCGTCTCAGCCATAAAGGACCAAGGTTTAAAGGTTGAATTTGAAGATGGAAAGTGTTTGGTAAAAGACCCATCAAAGGGTTATGAAATATTCACTTCCGGAACACGATACAAAGGCTTGTATAACCTGGACAGCTATGACAAGCGTACTTATGATGCAAATACAATGGCTACCCACACTCCTACTATGTATGATGCAGAGCTATGGCATGCTCATTTTGGGCATGTAAATTTTCGGAGTTTGATGCTTTTACAGAAGCATCATATGGTTTTTCTTTTTATTTTTTCGTGTGAAACATTAGGCTTTCACACCGTGAAACATTAAATGGTTCATGCCGGACTCCACGGAATATTAAATTTGATTTTTATTTTTATTTTTTTCGCGTGAAACCTTGGGCTTTCACGCCATGAAACGTTAAATGGTTCACGCCGGACTCCACGGAATATTAAATTTGATTTTTTTTCCCACGTGAAACCTTAAGTTTCCATGGCGTGAAAACCTTACCTTTTCATGCCGTGAAAATGTGGGGGGTGTATTTTGGGAAAGATGCATCGAAAACCATTCCCCAGGGATGGAGCTGTTAGAGCTGAAAGTAAATTACAGCTCATACACAATGATGTATGTGGTCCAATGCGGACACCATCCATGCGGGGGCATCTTTATTTCATCACATTCATTGATAACTACTCCAAGTTTGCTTGCGTTTACCCCTTGAAAGCGAAAGCAGAGGTGTTTACATGCTTTCACCACTTTGTAGCAATGGCTGAAAATATGTATGGATGTAAAGTCCAAACACTCCGCTCAGATAGAGGTGGAGAATACATGTCAAATGCATTCAAGGATTATATGCTTCAAAAGGGCATCAAACAGCAATGTATTGTGCCTTATACACCGCAGCAGAATGGTGTAGCTGAGAGGAAAAACAGATCTCTCATGGTGATGGCAAGATGCATGGTGAATGCACAAAAGTTGCCTCACAATTTTTGGATGGAAGCTATAGTGTGTGCAACTGACGTGTTGAACAGGTGTCCAACAAAAGCTGTGAAAACCATAACACCATTTGAGGCTTGGTATAACCGAAAGCCAAAAGTGGATTATATGCGTACATTTGGGAGTTTGGCATATGCACGTGTCAGAACAACTCCGAACAAAGCTAGATGATAAAGCAATGAAATGCATTTTTGTGGGCTACAGCAATGAGAGCAAAGTGTTGGGGTAAAGGCGTTATGCCCACCCTTATAGTGTGTACAAGCCCATAAGTTATAGTACATAGTACACTTAGTACTTTTAATGTACTAAGTGCACTATGTGTACTAGTGCAATATACATGTGTGATAGGGGAGTCACACACTCATGCCATTTGATGAGTTGACTTATCCCCACAACTCTCTCTCTCTCTCTCCCTTGCTTCTCTGTGTATGTCTCCCATGAATGAACTCTAACCCTAATTCTTTTTCTCCCCATCAACTGGTATCAGAGCCTCGTCTGGCGCAGGCAAGTAGCTTGCAGGTGTGTGTCCAAGCAAACATGGCTGAAGGCCGATATCCTGTACATGTGAGCATTGGTATGCTCAGCGCTGGACTTGGGCGTGAGAAAATCACAGAGCAGATGTGCGCTTGCAGGCAGAGCCGATAGCCTGGAGTAGAAGTGCAAGGAGTAGGCGTGTGCTGTCTGGCTGAGCGTTGAACGCTAGACGCCTGGCCAACTGGAGTAGAAGCGAAGGTTGCTGGGCATAGTCGTCGGCTGAGCGGTGAATCACAGCGTGGAGCGAAGTGAGCGTTGAACCACCAAGCGATGGCGTAGAAGGCGAACCCAAGCGGGCAACCATTTTCTGCGCTTTTTTTTTTTTCATACGCAGGCGTGTTAGTCACCGGCGCCACACACCTGGTACCTTCGTCGAAGTTCATGGCGTAGCTCAGCGCATCGTAGGCGGAGCAGGCTTCCTCACGAATAGCTTCCAGCGTAAAAGCTTGCAGGTGCTGGAGCTTGGAGAGGAGGCTGCTGAGCAGGGCTTTCGTGGAGCATGTAAGCAAGTGCGGTGTTGTCTCTCAGCTGCTCAGAGGTGCAACAGAGTACTGGGACTGAGCTTGTTGAGGGTCGGGCTGAAGGGTGAACTGGAGCTGTTCTCTTAGCCGCTGCAGGACAAGGTTCCTTCTTCTACAGCTTGTCGACCTGTATCCACAATTCCTCAAATGCAGATTTTGAGTGATTTGCCTGTCAGCAGCAAGGTACTCAAGAACAGCAGGAGCATCAGCACCAAATTCATCAACCCGCCTGCAAATCAGAGAAAAATCAGAAAATTACAAGGTATTTTCCTCAATTTTTTTTTGGGATTTGCAAATTGAGCAAGTACAATCAACAATTGAGCAGGTACAGGTGCCCAATTGCTCAATTTTTGAGCAAAATTGGCAAAATTGGGTGACATTGGTCACAATCAGGATCAATTTGCAGGAAATTGGATGTCGAAATTTGGGGCTTTTGATGTAATTGTGCAATTAAGCACTCATACATGCTGTATGATGTGAAAAATTGCACAATTACATCAAAAGCCCCAAATTTCGACATCCAATTTCCTGCAAATTGATCCTGATTGTGACATTGGTCACAATCAGGATCAATTTGCAGGAAATTGGATGTCGAAATTTGGGGCTTTTGATGTAATTGTGCAATTAAGCACTCATACATGCTGTGCAGCAAATTGCAGCAAATTGCAGTGCAAATCAAGGGGCTTTTGTGCCGATTTGGTTGATTTGCATGCAGGCAATCGCATTTGATGCTGTGGATAATGTGTTGATGCCTTACAAGCACTCAATGTGCCTGTAAATCAAGGGGCTTTCATGTATTGGATGTATATGTGGCCAGGGGGAAGCATCGTGAACACTCTGGATGCCTTCATGTGCGCCAATGTACCATGCATGATCAGAAATTGATCTCAAATCAAGGGGCTTTTCAAGTTTGTATGCTTGTTGAGCTTGGCAAAGCAGCAGGCAAGACATTTATGCCTTGAATCCTCAGAAATCAGCTTGCAGTCAAGGGGCTTTTGCCCAATTTTTGTTCGGGACTGTTGTATGCAGTGTACAGGACTGTAAAAGTCTGATTTTCACTCATTTGGATAGCCAGGAGAGCATTTATTGCTACTGTACCTGCTGGTACAGATTTGGCACAGCTTTGTGCATGTTTTGGCATGGCTATACACTGTTTTGAGTGACCAAAAGGTTCAATTTCAGCTGCTGTACTTGCCGGTACAGGTTTGGTACATTACAGGTGAGCACTTAGTACTGCTGTACAGTACTTTGGAAGGGCAAAAGAGCACATTTAAGGTGCTGTCCAAAATCTGCAGCAACCAGATTTTGGTGTTTTCATCACATAAAGTGGGAGAAAAGTTGCATTCTTGCTTCCGCAGTGGGAGATAAAGCTTGGGAGAACATTTGTGAGCACTTTGTGTGCTCTGGGTGCAGTGTTTGCACATCTTGGGTGCAGTGTTTGCACATTTGCAGGGAGTCAAGCATTAAAGGCTGCATATTGCTATGGCAACCACAGGTGAGAGCTCTTCATTGCTTCACATCAAGAAGCTTGAAGGCTCGCAGAATTATGACATTTGGCAAACCCAGTGCTACAATGTGTTGCTCCAGAAAAAGCAGCACAAGCCTATCAAAGAAAGGGGTGTGATGCCCGCTTCTCTTACTGCTGAAGAGTGGGAAGATATGGATGAGCTGGCAAGATCTACTATCATGTTGTCTGTGTCAGACTCATTACTTTTCAGCATTCGTGAAGAGAAGACAGCTTGGGGAATGTGGCAGAGATTGCAGGACTTGTATGCCCAACAAAGTGCCTCAAGCAAAGTGTATTGGTTGAAGAAACTCATAGGTCTTCAGATGAAGGAAGGGGCGTCTATGACAGCCCATCTAAATGAGTTTAATGGTATTGTCAGCCAGGTCATTAATCAAAAGTTGGCAATGGACGATGAGTTCAAAGCCACTTTTCTGTTATGCACTTTGCCAGAGAGTTGGGACACATTCAGGACAGCCACTAGCAATTCGAATGCTATGCTGTCATATGCAGATGTTGAGGGTGCTCTTCTTCAAGAAGAGATGAACAGGAAGAACAACTCTGTTGGAAAGTCCAATGCAATGAATGCACGTGGGAGATCCCAGCAAAGGGGTAAAAGCCAAGAAAGAGGAAGGAGCAAGTCTCGCTCCAAAAAGGATTTGGAATGCCATTATTGTGGCAAAAAGGGACACATTAAAAAGCAATGCTACAAATGGAAAAATGATCAAAAAGAAAAGGGAAAAGGCAAAGACAAAGAGAAAGATGAAACCAAAGATGTAAAGCCAAAGGGCAAAAGTGGAGTCAAGATCGAAGAAATCAATGTGTCACATGCAGGTAGGTGGCAGTGAGGATGAGGTCCTCTTTACATCTTCACTTGATGCCCATTCACTTCTTACAGGTGGTCATGGTATGCACTCATGGATCATTGATTCAGGTGCCTCCTTTCATGTCACAGGTTGCAGAGACTTGTTTGTCAGGTACACTGCTGGCAATGAAGGAGTGGTTTATTTGGGTGATAACCATGCATGCAAGATTCTTGGCAGAGGTGATGTGAGGCTTGTATTTTCAAATGGCTCACAGCTTATGCTCCATGATGTCAGGCATGTGCCTGAGATCAAGAAGAATCTGCTTTCTACTGGACAGCTTGATGATGCTGATTATGTTACCACATTTGGTAGTGGAAAGTGGAAGATTAGTAAGGGCTCACTGGTTGTTGCCAGAGGCTCTAAGGTGGACACTCTTTACTTTATGCATGCAGGTGTTTGTCACCATGCTAATGTAAATGCAACCGAGCTGCCGGAAATCTCTATGTGGCATAGCCGGTTGGGACACATGAGTGTCAAAGGAATGGAGCAATTGTCTCGTTTGGGTTACTTGCCTTCTCTAAAGTTTTCAAGTTTTCAGTTTTGTGAGCATTGCATATATGGTAGGCAACTACAGTGCCCCCACAAGAAAGCTCTTGGACAGAAAGATGCTCAGTTAGAGCTTGTGCATACAGATGTATGTGAGATGCCTCAGCTTTCTTTGGGAGGGGCAAAATATTTTGTGTCTTTTATAGATGATGCCACACGCAAGGTGTGGGTTTATCCTCTTCGTTTGAAGAGTGATACATTCTCAGTGTTTCAGAAGTTTGTTGCTCATGTTGAGAATCAAACTGGCAAAACACTGAAGGCTTTGCGTTCCGACAATGGTGGAGAGTATATGTCCAAACAGTTTCAGGACTTTTGTGATGCTAAAGGCATCAAGAGGGAGCTCTCTACTCCTTATGATCCTCCACAAAACGGGACAGCAGAGAGGATGAACAGGACCATTCAGGAGAAGGTCCGTTCTATGTTGTCACATGCTGCATTACCTCATGGTTTTTGGGCTGAAGCTGTTATGACAGCCGTTCACCTTATAAACAGGTCACCTAACACGAGGCTTGGTGGGAAAGTGCCAGAGGAAGTATGGACAGGGAAGCCTCCGTCATACAAGCACTTGAGAGTGTTTGGTTGCGTTGCGTACGTGCACATACGCAGGGAAATGCGCACCAAACTTGATCCTAAGTCTCACAAATGCATATTCCTAGGATATGGTGACAGAGGTGAAATGGGGTATAGACTTTGGGATCCCATGAATAGAAAGATCATACGCAACAATGATGTCATTTTTGATGAAACATGCATGTATAAGGAGCCTGCAAGGCAACAGGAGCCTGGCAGAGTCATCTTTGATGATGATGGACATCATGGACAACAACAAAGGGCTGTAAATCAGCCATTACAGCAGGAAAACCAGCCCTTAAATGGTGCTGAAAATGGTCCAAATGGACAGCCAGAGATGGCAGAAGATATCCCTATGGATATACCACAGTTAGAGGAGATACCGGGCATTATATTTCAGCCTTATGGCATGGAACAGGAGCCACCAATAGGTGATATGCAGGCTGGACAGCAACCTGCAAATGATGGTCATTGGGTACGGAGGTCCACTAGACCCTCCAGAGCCCCTGACAGGTTTGTTCCAGGGGTTGACTACTTGATGCTCACTGACTGTGGGGAGCCCTCATGTTACAAAGAGGCTTTACAGAGGGCAGACAAGGCTCTATGGGAGCGTGCCATGAAGTCAGAGATGGATTCTCTGCATAAAAATGAAACATGGAAGTTGGTGCATTTGCCTGCAGGCAAGAAGGTTTTGCCATGCAAATGGGTATACAGGCTCAAAGTTGCACCAGATGCAAAGCCAAGATACAAAGCCAGGTTAGTGGCAAAGGGCTTTAAGCAGGAATATGGTGTGGACTTTGATGAGATCTTCTCTCCAGTGGTCAAAATGACCACACTTAGAGCTGTGTTGGCTTTGGTTGCGCATGATGATCTGGACTTGATTCAGATGGATGTGAAGACTGCTTTTCTTCACGGTGATCTCCATGAGGAGATATATATGCAGCAGCCAGAGGGTTATGCAGTAAGTGGAAAGGAGAAGCTTGTATGCAAGCTGAAAAAGAGTCTTTATGGGCTCAAACAGGCACCAAGAGAATGGTATCATAAATTTGATACATTCATGAAATCTCAGAAATTCAGGAGAAGTGACATAGATCACTGCTTGTACACCAAGAAAGCTTTGGATGGCAGTCTCTTGATCCTCATCTTGTATGTTGATGATATGTTGATTGCCGGGAAATCTCGTAAAGAGATGGATGCCTTGAAGAAGAGGCTGCATGAGACCTTTGATATGAAGGATCTGGGTGATGCAAATCACATCTTGGGTATGCGGATACTTCGGGACAGAAATCAGCATGTGTTGTATTTGTCTCAGAAGGAATACATTGGCAAAGTCTTGCAGAGGTTCAATATGGACGGGGGGAAGAAGGCTAGTACTCCTTTGCCTCCATATGTGAAACTCAGTGCTATGGACAGCCCACAGTCAGATAGAGACAGGGCTGATATGGCCAAGATTCCGTATGCTTCAGCTTGTGGCAGTCTCATGTATGCCATGGTTGCTACTAGGCCGGACATTGCATTTGCAGTGGGAGTGGTTTCTAGATACATGGCCAACCCTGGCAAGAAGCATTGGGAAGCAGTGAAAGGTGTCATGAGATACCTGAAGGGCACACAGGATTTGAGCATTTGCTTTGGCAAACAGGATGCATTAGTGCATGGTTACACGGATTCGGATTATGCCGGTCATCCAGATAACCGGAAATCTACTACCGGTTATGTATTTACATTCACAGGAGGTGCTGTGTCATGGATATCCAGGATGCAGAAGTGCACAGCCTTATCTACTACAGAGGCCGAGTATATTGCAGCCACAGAGGCTTGCAAGGAGGCATTATGGCTATCTCGGTTAGTGGTTGATTTGGGCTATACAGGGGATATTCCATTGTTGCATTGTGACAGTCAGAGTGCCATTCAGTTGGCAAAGAACCCTGTTTTTCATGCAAAGACGAAGCATGTGGATGTGAAGTATCACTTCATCAGAGAGGTGATAGAAAACAAGCAAATTCAGCTTGTTAAGATTCATACGGATGACAACCCGGCTGATCTGTTGACGAAGAGTTTGCCTCCGGAGCGGTTTGCTCATTGCAGACACTTGATGGGCATTGGATGAGGCCAGTTTCAGCCTTGATTTGGCCTTGTATATTATCATGTACATGCTGATTTTTCTTTTCCTTTACTTAAGGGCACTTTGCCTTTAAGTGGGAGGTTGTTGGGGTAAAGGCGTTATGCCCACCCTTATAGTGTGTACAAGCCCATAAGTTATAGTACATAGTACACTTAGTACTTTTAATGTACTAAGTGCACTATGTGTACTAGTGCAATATACATGTGTGATAGGGGAGTCACACACTCATGCCATTTGATGAGTTGACTTATCCCCACAACTCTCTCTCTCTCTCTCCCTTGCTTCTCTGTGTATGTCTCCCATGAATGAACTCTAACCCTAATTCTTTTTCTCCCCATCACAAAGGATACCGTCTTTATAATCCAACAACACGTAGGATTTTCGTCAGTAGAGATGTGGTATTTGCAGTACAGCCCATGTACAGCTTGTATAAAAGTCATGATACAAGCATACAGGACATATTTGATGGGCTATTACCCATTGCAATTAGGGGGGATTCAGATCAGCCAAACCCTACACAACAAAATCCTCACGTGGAACAGCCAACAATTCAGCCCCCTTCTATGGAAGAAGTTGAAGATCTTGTCAAGGAAGAGCAAACAGCCATAGACATAGCTAAGTCGGTGCCAAGATGGTTGCTGAAAACTTTGCAAGATAGCAAACTTGCAGCTCCATTGACAAGTAGAACAAGGGCTAGTTCCAGCCATGCATTGAATATGCATCATGGGGAGTCTACATTAGCCATGGGTGGTCTCTTTGATTCAGAAGAGCCTTCTTCTTATGAAGAAGCACATGAAATCTCTTCTATCATGAAGAACAATACTTGGGATCTTGTGGACTTGCCCGAAAGGCAAGAATGTCATTGGAACAAAGTGGGTGTACAAAGTCAAAAGGAAGTTTGATGGTACTATTAATAGGTACAAAGCAAGACTTGTGGCTAAAGGCTATTCTATGAAAAAGGGAATAGATTATGAGGAGACTTTTGCTCCTACTTCGAGAATGACTACAATAAGATCAGTGATTGCATTGGCTGCACACAAAGGATGGAAAGTGCATCAATTGGACATCAAAACTGCATTCTTAAATGGGGATTTACAGGAGGAAGTATATGTAAATCAGCCCATTGGTTTTGTAGTTCCTGGTGAGGAACATAAAGTATGCAGGTTACACAAAGCATTGTATGGGTTAAAGCAAGCTCCAAGAGCTTGGTATGATAAAATACATGCTCATCTAACCAGCTAGGGTTATGTGAATAGTCCAGCTGAAAGCACATTGTATGTGAAGAAAACCGGTACCGATATTCTCATAGTCATCTTATATGTAGATGACATGCTCATAACAAGGACTAGCAAAGCACAAATTTCAGATGTCAAGGCTGATTTGAAAGCTGAATTTGATATGTCAGATTTGCGGCCTTTACACTACTATCTCGGCATACAGTTTATGCATAGAGATGATGGCATTGTTATGCAACAAACTAAGTACATAAAAAGTTTGCTAAAAAGGTTTCACATGGATGAATATAAGCCAATTTCTACTCCAGTAGAATCAGGTATACGGCTTACTATGTATGATATTGGAGAGCCTTTTGAGGCCGGCATTTATAGCTATGTATGATATTGGAGAGCCTTTTGAGGCCGGCATTTATAGCTAGGCAGTGGACTGCCTCATTTACTTGTGTAACACAAGGCCTGACATATCTTTTGGGGTGTCTTTGTTGAGCAAATTCATGCATAGCCCAGGCACAAAGCATTGGCAAGCAGTCAAACACATTTTTCGTTATCTTCATGGTACCCTGGATCTTGGTTTGTTCTATCCCCCCAGGGGGGGCAGCTTGCAACTTTATGCATACAGTGATTCAGATTGGGCTGGTGATTCTGATACCAGGCAATCCACCAATGGGAATTATTTTTTTCTTGGTAGTTCATGCATATCTTGGTTGAGAAAAAAGCAACCCACTGTTGCCACATCTACTTGCGAGGCTGAGTACAGGGCAGTCTTCACAGCTACAGTAGATTGTGTATGGTTAAGGTCCGGGGAGATTATTGGCTGATCTTCGTGAGTGTCTACAGACACCCACCACCATTCTCACTGATAGCCCGAGTGCTATGGCCGTGGCACAAAATCCCATATTTCATGCACGTACCAAGCACATTGAGATTCATTATCACTATGTCAGAGAGAGGTTACATGCAGGGGAGATCAGTTTATCTTACTACCCTACACAGGATAATGTTGCAGATCTGTTCACAAAGGCTTTACCTTGAGAGAAGTTTGAAGCTTTCCGCAAAGCTTTGGGCTTACTCTCATACAAAGAGTGATCTGCTACCTTGTACAGGTTCACACTTTCACTACAAGGGGGATTTGTAGGCATATGCTCACTTATGGTAGTGCTACGTGTGAACACGGCTTAACCAAGGACACTTTTTTCCATGTGGTTTTTTTCCTTGGATATCAAGTGTGAAAGGACACTCTATCCATATAACTTTTGTACTTCTCTATTATATGGATGTGACTCACATGCAAGGGTTGACTTGCATTTTGTGATCACCACACATTTTGTGTCTAGCTCTCTCTCTCTCTCTCTCTCTCTCTCTCTCTCTCTCTCTCTCTCTCTCTTCTATATGAGCTTCTTCTCCCTAGATCTAACCCTAATCTGCAGGAAGCATTGCTGTGTGTGCGAGTGTGTGAGTCCCCCAACAATTGGTATCAAGATGCAATCCACACTTCTAGAGAGAACCAGCTCATGTGGTGAGACTAGGTTTGAATTTTGGCAAGTTGAGGTTTCTACAAATTGGATTACCAGAGGTCACCTAACACCTTAAGGTTTTGGGGTCTGGACGGCTAGACCAATTTGTGGAACACCTCAGTTAAGCGCGCTTGCGCAAGAACACAACTGGGATGGGTGACCTCCCAGGAAGTGGGAGGATCCATGTTTCCAACATGGTATCAGAGCCCAGGTTAATATGTTGGAAGCTAAGACCTCAACCAAAGTGTGGCTTGAGGGGGGGTGTTGGAGATGCAATCCACACTTCTAGAGAGAACCAGCTCACGTGGTGAGACTGGGTTTGAATCTGGGCAAGTTGAAGTTTCTACAAATTGGATTACCGGAGGTCACCTAACACCTTAAGGTTTTGCGGTCTAGATGGTTAGACCAATTTGTGGAACACCTCAGTTAAGCATGCTTGCGCAAGAACACAGCTGGGATGGGTCATCTCCCGGGCATAGTTGTTTCTCGTACCGGTACGAATGGGTTCGTACCGTACGGTTCGTACGGTACGATACCGTACGATATCGTACGGTACGAGTTTTTTCTTTTTTTCTCCAAAAAAAATTTTCCTTGAAAAAAAAAATTCCAAATGCTTTAAAAAAATATACAAACCTTGCTTAACGAAGATCCCAAACGCTCGCAATACTTCGCAACTTTCGTGTCCACTCAGTATTCCATATGGGATTGTTGAGAGACCTAAAAAATCTGGAGAGGTAGACTGGTAGTGTACACTTGATTGGTAGGATGAGAGAATCTTGCTACATCACTTGGAGATCTCTGGTATAGGTAGGCTAGACAATTAGATTCTCAAGTTATGTACGAGGGAGAAGATTTGGACATGGCCATTTTGATCTAGAGAGGAGTCCCTAAACCTATCACCCTAGATGCACTGCTCGTATTTGTGCAAGGACGGTCCCTTAGTCATAAACGCTACACTGGGAGACCTTTGGTATTGCATTACCCATCCAGGTTCTTTTTTGGAGAAAATCGGGAGATCCAACTGGGAGAGACACATATCCATGTTCTGGTTCCTCAAGCACTGTAGACTCCTCCCCTCCCAACCTTCCCTCACATTCAAGCTTGAAGCTCCATAGGTTGTAAGTGTAAAAAATAAAAACCGTATTTTATCGTACGGTATCTGAAAATTTCATATCATACCAAAAATTCCCATACGGTATCGTATTTTCATACCATGACAACTATGCTCCCGGGAAGTGGGAGGATCCATGTTTCCAACACAGAGTGCTGAAATGAAGCACAATGGCGGAAAGCCCAAGACTTCCCAGCCTACAACTCTCAAGGCAACTGCCTCAAGAGAAAAAGGCCAGAACCAAACGAGGTCTTCCCCACGATAGAGCACCGGAGCCTCTGGCTCCAAGAACTCGACCAATGCACCCAAGCTTACTCCAGACCAAAAAGCTCAGGCAGGCAAGACCGATAGAAAATTGAGTGCTGAGGAGACACCTTAGTAGAAGGAGGGTAGATGCTTCTTTTGTCATACAAAAGGACACTTCTAGGGAGTGCCCTAAGAAGACTACCACTCCACAAGCAACCACCCCAGCCTCCACAGCTTCAGTTGGTGAGCCCAGCTCCCACACAGACCCTAGCGGTTGTCCCTACTTCTTCAGATCCCAATGCTTCGGTTGGTGCAATCGTTAGCCAAGAGCTCGAAGATAAGCAGAAGGGCGCCCATGACCAGGAGTATGAGCACAACGAATTGCTCAAGACCTTTGGCTGCATAGGTGGCCAGAGAGTCGTTGTCTTGTTTAACAACGGCAGCACGGAGGATGTGGTCACGGAACAAGCCGCTCGGCGAGCCCATTTTGTCTTGACTTCGGTGGACAAGAAAGTTGAGGGATTTAGCACAGGCATGACAATGAGCATCAAGTTTGACGCTCAAAGTGCTAAGTTAGTCATTCAGTGCGTAGAGTTTGTGCGTGATTTTATGGTTGCCGCTCTTATAGGAGCAGACATAATTTTGGGAGTTCAGTGGTTTCACAAGTTCCAACCAAATATCAAGTGGGACAAGCATACTTTCGAGATTAGTCAGAATGTGTCTAAAGCCCCAATAACCATTAAGTGTGAGCAAATAATCCCGAACTTTCCTCTCATAAGCCATTTACAAGCCAAAAGAGAAATCATGAAAGGCGCACAGTGTGCGATGATTTACATCCAAACTGCCCAAACGGTGGCCAAGGCTTCAAAGAAGTACCAGGTTCTCCATGACAAGTTCAAGAAGATTTTTCTTCGAGACAATCTCCCTCCCCAGCTCCCCTCGTCTAGACCGGAGGACCATAGAATAGACCTCCTCCCAGGCTCGAATCCCCCAAGCAAGTTTCCATACCACCTTTCCAAGCCAATGGAATCGGAGTTGGACCGCCAACTCCAAGAACTATTGCAATCTGACTTCATACGTCCTAGTGCATCGCCATTTGCAATTCCAATCCTGTTTGTCAAGAAGGAGGATGGGTCTTCTCGATTGTGTGTCAATTATCGTGCACTCAATAAGCTAACTATCAAGAGTAAGTTCCCGATGCCTAGAATAGATTACATTCTCAATGGAGCCAAGGTGTTCTCGAAACTAGACTTGAAGAGTGGGTACCACCAGGTGAGGATTGTTGAGGGAGACATCCCCAAGACAACCTTCAATACGGAACGGACCCACTATGGCGGTCATGACTTTTGGCTTGACGAACGCCCCAACCACATTCAACCGCATGATGATGTGTGTGTTCAGGGACCTAATAGGAAAGTGTGTGTTCATTTTTCTGGACGACATACTAGTATTTTCAATTACCGTTGAGCAACATGACATCTATGTGGAGAAAGTCCTGAAGTTGCTGGAAAGCAACGAGCTTTACGTCAATGAGAAGAAGTAATAGGAAAGTGTGTGTTCATTTTTCTGGACGACATACTAGTATTTTCAATTACCGTTGAGCAACATGACATCTATGTGGAGAAAGTCCTGAAGTTGCTGGAAAGCAACGAGCTTTACGTCAATGAGAAGAAGTCAGAATTTTATTTGTTCGAGATTCACTACCTTGGATACATTATCAGTGCTGAGGACATCCGACTTGATCTGGCTAAGGTGGCCAAGATTGTCCATTGGAAAGTACCACAAACTGCCTATGACATCTGATCCTTTGTGGGTATATGCCAGGCATACTCTGTCAGAATGCGCAGCGGAAGACTAACGCACGTAGGAGACGCATCACCATCGAGCACCACGAACACCCCCAAGGGCACTGCAGCATCCCTCCGCCGGGCTCCCATCTCCCGGAGAGCTGTCCCCCAAAACACCGGCCGGAGGAGATGACTATGACAAGGTGCCACCACACCCTATATATGGTGCTTCAACTTCCCATGCTTCCACTTATGGGATAATCCAAGGCACGCTCTAGCCATAGATCACAAGCTCGAAATCGCCAACCTTCCAACACCCTCCCTCGATTCAAGCTCCGCAAGCCACCGAGGCGGAGGGGGTTGCCCAGGACCACCGCCCGAGCTCTGATACCATGTTAGAATGTGCAGCGGAAGACTAACGCACGTAGGAGACGCATCACCATCGAGCACCACGAACACCCCCAAGGGCACTGCAACATCCCTCCACCGGGCTCCCATCTCCCGGTGAGCTGCCCCCCAAAACACCGGCCGAAGGAGATGACTATGACAAGGTGCCACCACACCCTATATATGGCGCTTCAACTTCCCATGCTTCCACTTATGGGATAATCCAAGGCACGCTCTAGCCATAGATCACAAGCTCGAAACCGCCAACCTTCCAACATACTCCACCCACATAGACAAGTTTTCTGACCTCTCGGCGGATCTCACCGATCTGCTAAAGGATGTCAAGATTAGAAGGCAACGGATTTGAATGACTCCACGAGTGTTGGAGGCATTCAAAAACCTCAAGGTGGCTTTGTCAAAAGCGCCTTGTTTAGAGCTTGCCTCGTGGGACGAGCCGTTCCAAGTGATCACCGATGCGAGTAACATCACAATTGGAGGTGTATTACAACAGAATGGCCATCCAATAGCTTACATGTCTCGTAAGTTACTACCCACAGAAAGGAATTACTCAGTCTACGATTGGGAACTCCTAGCAGTCATTCACGCCTTGAAACACTCGAAACATTTCCTTTATGGCCGAGAATTTGAGGTTCGCACTAACCATCACGCATTACGCTGGATTCAGACAATGCCAAGTGCACAGTGGAGTGACCGACAGCACCGCTGGAGCTAGATCTTCCAGCAATTTGGTGATATGATCGAGTATCTTCTAAGAAAGGCCAACCCAGTGGCCGATGCTTTGAGCAAGAAGGGATAAATGACTTTGATTCAGACCACTAGACTTGACCTCACTGGTGCGGGACTAAATGACATGATGTACACGTACGCGGATTCCAAGGAATTCGGTTCACAATGGAAACAGGCATTGGATGCCAAAGGATCATGCCACTTTTTGATACGCGATGGTTGGCTTTTCTAAAAAGCCAACTTTGTGTTATGAAGTCGTTCAGGGCAGCTCTTCTCCATGATGCCCATGATGCCATCGCTAGTGAATTCAACTCTGGAGAAGTTAGAAAGGCAATATGAAGTTCGCACTGACCATCAGGCATGACGCTGGATTCAGACAATGCCAAGTGCACATTGGAGTGAACGACAGCACCGCTGGAGCCAGATCTTCCAACAATTTGGTGGTATGATCGAGTACCTTCCAGGAAAGGCTAACCCAGTGGCCGATGCTTTGAGCAGGAAGGAATTAGCGACTTTGATTCAGACCACTAGACTCGACCTCACTAGTAAGAGACTAGATGACATGTGTATGAGTGCACAAAGCAGAAGCAAACAAGCACTAGAGTGTGCTGAGAGAGAGTGCAAGAGAGAGAGAGAGAGAGAGAGAGAGAGATGAAGCAACTATGCTGAATATACTGAAGTGATAGAGTTAGTCCCAAGCAAGAGACATGAACAGTCTCATAAGCGAGGGAAGCAAAAGGAAGACTAGACTATGGGAAAAGAGGGAGGCAAGCCCACCTATTTATAGGTAAGTAGGGCTGGCCGACTGGACACCTTAAACTGGCCGACTGGACATGAGGAAGCTAGCCAACTGGGCATGAGGTACCCGACTTGGAAAAAATGCCATAAAATATACAAAAAATAGGGTGGCCAGCTCACAAAGGGCCATGACAAGGGACGAAAAGGGGACTCCAATGATGAGCAGAATCTGGGGATGAATGTGCTAACACCTCCTCTCAGCACCAGATGCTGAACATACTTCAAGAAGCCGAAGATGAGGAGCCAAGGAAGCCTGAGAAACCAGCTTGGTGAACAAATCTAATGCATTCTACGCTGAAGGACAATACTCCAAATGCAAATCTCTAGCAAGAACCCATTCACAAACATAGTGATACTGTATCTCAATGTGTTTCGTACGAGCATGAAACACAGGGTACTTGGCGATGGCGATGGCGATGGCGATGCAACTCTAATTGTTACACCAAAAAAGAGTAGATCCGGTAGGAGATAAACCAAGCTCCCCCAATAATCTCCGCAACCAAATTGCCTCACATGCAACATAACAAACTGCACGATACTCCGCCTTTGTAGAGGAAAGCGCCACAGTAGGCTACTTTTTGCTGCTCCATGAAATGGGTCCGGACCCAAGTGAAAAAACACAGCCGGTGGTCAAATGCCGAGTATCTAGATCTCCAACCCAATCTGAATCACACCATCCAAGAAGAGTGCATCCTTGGCCATAGAAGATGTCAAAGTCCCAAGTACCATGCAAGTACCGAAGAACTCTGAGAGCACACCGCCAATGCTACTAATAACGGGGTTTGGATATGAAAGAACTCAATAAGCTGACTACGAAACAAACGTCCAATCGGGAGTAGGTCAACCAAACCAAACAACCGACCAGAACCTGATACTATCCCTGATCAATCCCTGGAGAAGCATCAAGAACAGAAAGCTTCTCACTAGTATCCATAGGAGAAGATACTGATCTGCATCCAGTCATCTGAAATCTGTCAAGAATCTCCCGTGTGTACTTCTTCTGAGAGAAGAAAATACCCTTCGGGGTCTGCCAAATCTCAAAACCAAGAAAATAATGCAAAAGGCCAAGATCCGTCATCTCAAACTCTGTCTCCAAAGCATCCATGACTGAACGGATCCTCACAGAATAAGAACCTGTAACGATGAGGTTATCAACATAGACCACAATGATAACAATCAACCCCCTCTCAAGGAGAATATAAAGGTTCGAATCTGCATGAGAACGGTGTAGGCCGAGCTTCTGAAAGAATTCATCAATCCGCTAGTACCAAGCCCGCAAAGCCTACTTCAGACCATATAAAGCTTTCTTCAGCCGGTACACCTGATCCTGCTCACCTAGAACAACAAATCTCGGCGGCCGATCAACATAAATCTCCTGTGTAAGCTCGCCATTCAGGAAAGCCGACTTGACATCCATCTGGAATACGGGCCATCTATGATGTCCTGCAAGAGCAAGAACGGTGCGAATGGTAGTCATCCGGGCCGTCGGAGCAAAGGTCTCATCGAAGTCGACTCCAAGGTGCTAAGCATAACCCTTGGCAACCAACCTTGCCTTGTTCTTGTCCAAGATACCATTAGCTCGGAACTTCGATTTGAAGATCCAGCGCACACCAATCACCTTACGCTGCAGTGGCTTAGGCACCAAAGTCCAAGTGCCATTCCGTTCAATAGCATCCAGCTCTACCTGCATAGCATGACGCCAAGGCTCATGTGCAACGCGCAACGCAAGCAGGGAGAGAGAGAGAGAGAGAGAGAGAGTGATGTACACCAGATTGGGTCCCAAATTACCCACTGAAGGACCCCCTCCTATTGCTAGGAGTATTTGCTTTATTATCTTTGAAGAGAATGACTTTGGACTATAGATAAGCCAAACGTAAGATCTCTGAAAGACTCTGCTGTAGAGGCACCAATGATGACCGATCTCAAGCCTATGCACTCTTCCAATGGAATGTAGGAAGGCTGCAAATCTGAGGCTATGAATGAATGCTGAAAATAAATGTATGAATGCATTTTACCTTCACCAGAAGGGCTGTCGCAAAATGATGAGTGTATGGATGCTCAAAACTGTGTAGACGCTGAAAACGTTGGACCTTGAAGTGGGTGAATGTTGAATGATGCTGCATTTTGGTGATGAGGGCTGGATGCTCAATCGTTTATGCTCCTTGTACTGAAGGATCAAATGCTTGAAGGCTTGATGGCTGAATGATGATGGAATGCAATAAGCCATACTATCTATATGGGCAAGATCTAGTCGGCTGGCTGTAAAAGCTGGCCAACTGTAGCATTTTATTTGGCTTTTTTCCATAATATTTCAGCATTTTTACCATGATTATTTAATGAAGCAAGTCGTGTAGCAAAAAGTGCTTGGAGAGAATCATTCATGCATGTAGAAGTCAATAGAAGCCTTAGGGTTTGCATCAGAACACGTTTGCATTTTGCATACCATTCATCCCATATGCATATAGACCATCTAGACCATGGCAAAAGCATCAGAATATCATTCAGCATTTTATCCTATTTATTCATGCCTGACATATCCTAGACTGAGGATTACAATGGGGTCAGCGTACGACAAATATCAAATCCTAAAGGGTTCTACTGCTGTACAGTGTTGCACTGATGATGAGCCATCTTGTCACCATGTGCTACAGTGCAGAGTGCATGTGACAAGCAAGGCACAAGAGAATCCCAGAAGCCATCCTACGTGAGGGCAAAAGAACGAAAGGACCAAATGTGCGAGAGATCAGAGCAAATCAACACAGCATAAAATGGATGAATGAGTGTATGTATAATGGTGAAGTAATCCAGTACAAGAGGCCCTCTAATGTGAGGTGACTCTAAGTAATAGATTGGCAAAGAAGCAAAGACGAAGTCGAAGCAAGAGGCTCAGCCGGTGACAAAGGCTCGCGTCGAGGACAACGGTGGCACTCCAAGTGCGTAGAGACTGCAAAACGAAGGACTGCAGTAGATGATGAATATCGAATCCTCTAGAGTGGAGCGCCTGATGAATGGTGTGAAACCAGGCGTTGCAGGATCAGTGATGAAGCTGGAAGATAATGTTTGTGTTGGTCAGCCGGGCTACTGCTGTATGCAAGAGGTAGAGCCGACAGCTGCTACAGTGGTAGATGAAGATGATGGCCGAGCTGCTCCAGTACCCTGCTGAACACAGGTGATAGAGCGCTGATGTAACATGCGGAAGTTTCGGAGAAGATCGGTAACTTCAATGCTCAGAAATCAGCACACTTTTTGCAACGGAATTAATGCACAAACTGAATGAAGATGTGCAGAAAATAGAGAGGGAGAGAGGGAGAGAGGAGAGGACACAGTATTGGGTCCCAAATACCCTCTGTAGGGCCACCACCATGAATGGTGTATTTGCATTATTAGAAGAAAATACAGAAATCTTGACCTTTCTTGGCTGAGAAATCTCTGCCCTTGACCTGTAGTCCTTCACCCCTTTGCGTTAGCAACTTCTTGGCTGTCCTGGCCCTTGTTTGCTTGAGCACTTGGTGAATTATGAGATGACACAAAAGACTTGGGCCCTTGGTATTTATACTACCCATAAATGCAGTCGGCCAACTCTAATTCCAGTCGGCTGGCAGAAATTCAGCCCACGACTGATAAATAGCAATAAATGCTAGAAAAATCCTCTTAAATGTTGCGCATGCCCTCATGGCTGGCTGGGCATTAGGCGCCTATTTTCTAACAGGCCTAGGCTTGCACACTGTATGCATGCTGTTTGGAGACTGCGCACCCTGTATGGGCTGCCCCATACTTGCCCTTACAGCCATAAAAAGGCTGGACAACCTATATGCTACCCCTGGCCTGCCCCTACGGCTATCCTACACCCCTCCCTGGCTTGCCCCTACTAGGGCTATCCTACACCCCTCCATGGCCTATCCATGGCTGGTGGGTACAACTAGGGCCTTCTTGGCCCTCATGGGGGTGGTTTTACACTGTCCCCATGCCCACACAAGTACTTGGGGTAGCCCTATGGGCTGGCCCCTTTCCTATATGCAAACCCTAACTATCTACACAATGATCTAGCATCCAGTACCATACCAGATACACAGAATCACTGACATCATTCCAGAGGGAGACTCACAGCACGGACTGGCACTGTTTCATGTGCAGGAGGACGATGCACGCCTGACCTTGGACTCATGTGCAGGACAATGCACACCTGACCTCGGACGACTGGGATGGAACCCCGGCTGACTCGTCCCGGACTGGGCTCACATGGGACCAGTTTACCATCCCAGGTAGTAGAGCTGGCAGCTGATATGCGATGATGAAGACTATGTTGGAGGAGAGGGACGGCTGCTGCTGAAGCGTTGGACGCATTGAGCTAGTCATATACAATGATGTGCTGATTATGATGGGCACATTTATATAGTGCTTGGAGCAGCAATCGGCCAGCACAAACCGACTAGAAAAAAGGCTTTTTAGGTAGTATAATGGGTGCCCTTTTGAGCTGGTTGTCACACCCCCTCTTAGGCCAAAAGGGGACCATGAGAGAAGATGAAGAAGATAGCAATTGGGTGAAGAGGAACATGATGAAGTATTTAGGTAAGGTTGGTTGTTGCGGGTGTAGATCATGTGCTCTTCGTCTTTTGTAGAGTCTTTTGAGTTTGGGTTGTACTCGATCAATGCCACAATGCAAGGGTTTTCACATGCATGAATGCCCATTTGGGTTTTCATTCATACATGCGTCCCAAACACAATTATATAGTGCATGGAGCAGCAATCGGCCAACACAAACCGACTAGAAAAAAGGCTTTTTAGGTAATATAATGGGGTGCCCTTTTGGGCTGGTTGTCACACACCCCCTCTTAGGCCAAAAGGGGACCATGAGAGAAGATGAAGAAGATAGTAATTGGGTGAAGAGGAACATGATGAAGTATTTAGGTAAGGTTGGTTGTTGCAAGTGTAGATCATGTGCTCTTCGTCTTTTGTAGAGTCGTTTGAGTTTCGGTTGTACTCGATCAATGCCACAATGCAAGGGTTTTCACATGCATGAATGCCCATTTAGGTTTTCATTCATATATGCGCCCCAAACACAAAAAACAAAATGCGATGCATAGGGAATGCAAGATGGCAAATGCTATGCGGTGGATTTTCACATGAGCGGTGCCCTCAAGCCTCAAGGGGTTTTCACTTACTCATGCGCCCTTTACAACAATGATAAATAATCCAAATGGTGAGGATGGTCCCCCTTTCAAGATGCTCAAGGTGATGGTATGCCGATCCGCTCACAAAGATGCTCAAGGATAGGCCGATTGATGGACTTTGTAAGAATGTCGGCATGGTTGTCCGCCATAGGAATGCACTGGAGCCTATAGTACCAAGCTCAACCTATTCCCTAGTAAAGTGAAAATGAACACAAACATGCTTGGTAGTACGGTTAGAAAAAATAGGATTGCCGGCAAGGGCAATCTCACTTTGACTGTCGACGAAGATGGTAGTAGCGGTACCCATGGGAACGCGCATCTCCACAAGAAGTTGACGGAGATACATAGCCTCAGTGGTGGCGTCATAGAGGGCCCAATACTTGGCCTCAATAGAAGAACCTACAACAATATCCTGCTTCTTGCTAGACCAAGAGAAAGGGCCAGATCCAAGTGAGTACAAATAACCACCATGAGAACGCGAGGAATCAATATCACCGGCCCAGTCGGAGTCCGTGTAACCACGCAAGGTGAACCCATGATTGAAGTGTCGTCCAAACATATAGGTACCCACTAGATAGCGAGCAACCCTCATTGCTGAACTCCAATGTGGCTCCTCTAGAACATTGAAATACTAACTTAAAATGGATGTGCAATAGAAAATGTCAGGTCCTAGTTGGTGCGAAACTCGTCCTGCTCATGAGATACATAAAATACGGTACAGTACAAAACTATGCAAACGAAACTAATGCAAAACTGTTTTTATAATGACCATTTTTTATGCCCTTTTTTTTTCTTTTTTATGGCCGTTTGAGCAATGGGGGCTTTCTACCTTGCTTGCAAGCATTCTCTTGTCTCTTATATAAGCTTTGCCAATGCTCAATACTTCTCATCACTACTAACTAGTCTAAGGTCTTGACTCTTCATAAGTATATTGCTCTCAACTTAAAAGGTTTGAACTTTGAAGCCTCCTTCTCTCGACTTTGCATCTTTAAATGTGTACAAATATCTATTTTCAAGTGTTTTTTAAAGTGGACCATACCTCTATCGAACTTATTTTCCAAAATAAGAAGTCCGTACCGGTACCATTTTCATACCGTTCGTTTCGCACCTTTCATTTCGTATCTGACAACAGGTCTAGAGTTAGTGAGCCATATAAGTTTCCCAACCACTTGTCGGTAGGCTCGCTCTTCATGTGGCGGTGAATCCTCTTCCTTTGTAAGTTTGACACTTGGATCCACGGGGCTAGCCACAGGGATAGCACCGTCAAGAAAATAGAAAGTAACGAGTTGAAGACAGTACTTTTGTTGCGACACAAAAATACAATTAGGATGCTAGATCACCTCCATGCCAAGGAAATATGAGAGAAGACCGAGATCAGTCATCTCAAACGTTTGTCTCAGTTGTGCCATGATATCAGCCACTTTGGCTGGATTTGAACTAGAGATGATAAGATCATCGACATACAACACTAGGTAGTAAACCTATTGGTCATGTCCACTCCCGACTAGTTCAGGTGTGAACCCAGCTTACTCACGGGCACTTTTTCCCTGTGACTGGACACAGGTTTTTTCCCCGTGTGAACACACTTATGTGTGTTGGGCACTTTGCCCTAGGCCTTTTAGTACTCACTTGTACTTTCATTTCATATCATTATTGAGTACATCTTTTCCAGCACTCACACGTTTCTGTGTGCTTGAGGTTGTGTGTGTGTGTGTGTGTGTGCAGGCTAGCTTCCCTCCTACCCAACATTGGTATCAGAGCTTGGTTAGGGTTATCATTAAGGTTTTTCCCCTGCTGCCCGTCAGAGCTTGAGCCTATTGCACACATCTAGGAATTAGGGTTTTGCTGCATTAGGGTTAGGGTAAGGGTTTTGCCTTCAGCCGCCCTACAGCCATCCTGCCGCCGCCCTCAACCGCCTCTACACATCCTCGCTACTTTGTCCGTACGCCACATTGTACGGCCCTGCCGCCGCCCTCAACTCCACCACGCCGCCGCCGCCGCCCTTGTGCGCTGACGCCGTCGCGCCTGCAATACCTGCTCCGTCACCGCCCTTAGCTGCACCACGCTGTCGCCGCCGCCCCTGTGCGCTGACGCCGCCGCCGACTGTTCTGCCGTCGCCAATTGTAGCTGCGTCACCGCCGCTGCCGCCGCCCCTGTGCGTCGTCGCCCCTGTACGCCCTAGATCTGCTTCGCGCCGCCCGGCCGCCCCAGATCTGCTTAGCCGCCTATGCCGCTCCAGATCTGGCGTCGCCCATCCTTTGCGCCTCAGATCTGGGCGCCCTACGCAAGTTGCAACAGTAGCCGTCTGCGCCGGTACCTGCCTCGATGCCATCGCTACCCTTAGCTGCACCACGCCGCCGCCTGTGCCGTCACCCACCGCCGTACGACTGTACTACACCGTCGTACGACCGTACCTGCACCTGTACCATACGGCTGTACCTACAACTGTGCCTGCTCTGCACTGCCCAAAGCAACTTCAAATTCCAGATCTGCAAGAAATTGGCACTATTTGCAGGCAATTTTGGGTATTGCAGGCACATTTGGTTGGCATTGGAGCATTTTCCCCAAATTTTTGGGTATTACAGGCACATTTGGTTGGCATTGGAGCATTTCTCCCAAATTTTTGGGTATAACATGCACATTTGGTTGGCATTGGAGCATTTCCCTCAAATTTTTGGGTATTACAGGCACATTTGGTTGGCATTGGGGCATTTCCTCCAATTTTTGGGCATTGCAGCACTTGGTACAGGTGACAATCGCATTAGCATATTTACAGGTGCAGATCCGGTCCAGATGTGGTCTAATTGGTTGCCTAAAAATTAGGGCTTTTCTACATTGAGCCCATTTTTGGAGCATTCGACCAATTTACATGATCTGCCAGGATTTGAGCACTTGCAGCTCTTACAAGTGTCAGCTGATTGTGTTTTTCACGGCACATGTATATATTTGTGGTTTGCTGCAGTATATGTATGCTATTGTGGACACTTTGACATATTTGCATCATCGTGCAGTACACTTGCAGATTTGGGACATGCATATCTATTTCTCCTGGTGAAGGAGTTCCCTTTCAGTCCATTGGTTATCCTGCTATTTATCTCCCACATTCTTACGGTTTTGCTAGACATTGCATACTTGTGGTGACTTGTGACAGATTTGCTATCCTATCATGGCCAACAGTAATAATGACCTCTTTGGAATGCTATCTCAAGAGAACAAGCTCAATGGGGACAACTACCCTATGTGGGCTTATATGATGCGTCATGTTTTGGTTGCCAAAAATGTATGGTTGTATGTGGATGAAACTAAGGAGCGTCCTCTTGCACCTGCTCCAGCGGAAGGTGAAGTGATTCCCGCTCATCCTCCTGCACTCATCTTCCTCCTACTCAGCATCAGCATACTTGGGATGCTAGGGATGCTCAGGCCCATGCATTGATTGCTCTCTCGTGCCGCAGGCATATCATTCCGCACATTCGTTCTTGCACCACTGCAAAGGGTGCTTGGGATACCTTGGCAGCATTGTATTCAGGTCGCAATGAGGCTCGTGTAACTTACCTTCGGGGCAAGCTTGACACTGACCGCATGCTTGAAGGTGACTCTATCGATCAGTACCTTACGCATGTGAAGGACCTACGAGAGCAGCTCATTAACATTGATGAGGTTTTGACAGATAGCTATCTTGTTCAGACAGTTTTGCGCAACTTGCCTGACTCTTATCAGACATTTGACACCACTTTGCGGTTGTTGGCTGGCAATGCACCTAATGCGGTCACTTTTGACAACCTTGTGACTCTCTTGCTCAGTGAAGAGCAATCTCGTTCCAACAAACAACATGATGTCTGCTGAGTCAGCAATGGCTGCTCCTTTTCGTGGAAATAGATCTGGGCCTAAACCTAGCCCATCGAATCCTCCCAAGACAGAGGACAAGCCTAAAAAGAAAAAGCATTGTAACTATTGCAGGAAAACAGGGCATACCATAGAGGAATGCAGGAAGCGTATTGAGAGTGAAAAAAAGAAGAAGCCGGCATCTTCTTCCACAGGTGCAGATCAGGCCAATTTGGCTACACACGTGTCAGCCTTGACACTTACATCTTCATTGCCTGCAAAGATGTCTTCTGATGCCATTGCTTTTGATGACTATGCTTTATAGTCTGTACTCCATGGTATGTATTGTCTGGCAGATGCATTTCAGGGGGGGATTCTACTTGCCCACATGCAGTTGGTGATGCTTCATGGTCACTTATGCTTGTTGAGTCTTGACCCTTATGCTGGTCTATGCTAGACATTTTCTCTCATGTGATGTCTACTGGAGATGCCTTTTATGCTGGTCTATGCTAGACATTTTCTCTCATGTGATGTCTACTGGAGATGCCTTTTATGCTGTTTTCCATTGCAGCGGGATTGTTTCTACAGTGTTGACATTGTCACTTTCTCACATGTGATGTTTACTAGGAGTGCCTTTTACACACTTGGCCAGTGTTGGCTTGCTCTCATGGTTTTGACATGTCACATGTATATTATTCATTGTGGGATTATGCATCTTTACATTTGCCATACATGCCACTGATCATGGCATCGCTGAGAGTTTACCTATCCTCTCATAGCATTGGCTAATGCCCGCGTCAAGCCCCCACTTTTTCTCCCCATTTTCAGCTTTTCCCATTATCAACGCTACCATTGCTGATTTTTTCCTCATCGGATCCTCTAATGATGAGTTTCACTTTTGCAGCTTACATTGCATGTCTCCCAGGCATGACTTCTGGATCTTGTTGCCTTTACACATGCGTATATCTGCTACCTCTTCTTATGCTTATCACTGGTGCAGTTACAAAGCATTGATGTGGTGCAGTTCAGCTTGGCATTTGGTACTTGCCTTCAGAAGGGTATTATGAGATGCCTCTTGATTTGATGCAGTTGATGTCCACATGATCTTTGCCATGCATTTCTGGTGATGCATTTATGTACTACTATGCTCTAACATTAGCACTATGACATTAGGGATTCTCCTTTTCCCTGTCTGTCATGTGCACAGTGTGTATCTACCGTGTGCTACACGCACACAAGACTAGCTTCGAGGTTTGGGGAAGCTTGGAACTAGGCGGGCTGATTAGCGAGCTGAGTTAGGGATAGACTAACGGGCGGGCACCCAAGTATGGACGGGCAGGCACCCGTGTGGACGCCCGATGACCGGCCAAGAGCCTATAAAAGGGTGGCCAAGGTTAGTCAGTCATATAGAGAGTCTCGCGAGTTTGTGAGAGCTCTATGGTCTTGGAGCCTAGATCTAGTGCAGACGTGCACCTGCTTTACGCAGCCGAGGCCAGCAGCAATCTCGAGGCCCGCAAGGGTAGCTTTGTGGCGGTATGGGACGTCATGAGGAGGAGATTAGTTAGCTCAGCTCGTGGCTCGGAGGGGACAGCCAAGTTTGTGGGCTTGCCCACCACGGCTGTCATGGTTGGGAGGTGAGTCAAGCCTGCACCCCCTTGTTGTTTGTTTGTTTGCAGGTTTCGAGTCTCGTACCAGGAACGATCATGAGGAGATCCGTTGGCGATTTGACAGTGGTATCAAAGCATGCCTCGTGAACGAGCAAGTCGGTAGGTAGAGAAGATGAGGTCGTAGAAAGGTATGTGTTATCGAGTATGGATACCTTGGCCTCTGCTTTAGGTCCCAACATTACTCCGGAACCGTTCGGGGGCGAGCAAAAGCAGCGTACCAAGGAGATCGTGGACACATGGCTACATAAGTGGCAAGTTCACTTTCAGTTTCATCCATATGATGATGGAAAAAAGATCCAGTTAGCAGCAGGTTTCCTCTCCGGCAAAGCTTTGCTTTGGTGGAAGGAACTCAACCCTAAGCCAACAACTTGGGCACAATTCGAAGACGTCTTCAAGAAGGAATTCCTCAAGAAAGAGGATGATTATGATGTTGTTGCCCGGTTTTCAGCTTTGACCTCACAGCACCTCACTTATGAGGTCTACCTCCAAAAGTTTAGGGACTTGCAGATGAAAGCTACAAAGATGGATCCCACTACTCTTTTGGGATTCTTCGTAGCTGGTTTACCAAACCCATACCGTTTACAGGTTAAAAATAACAAATGCAAAACATTGGACGAAGCCATTTATTCAGCTCGTATCTATGATGATACAATGGTCTCTTCCAAGTCGAAACCCGTTACTGAGCAGGGGAACAAGCATAAAAGAAAGTTCTCCGCATCTATGGCTAACACGACTGAAGGAAAGTCTTCGGACCAATCTTCGAAGAATTCAAGTTCGACACCAGCGAAGAAGAAACGACTCCTTAGGGCTTTAAAGCTCAAGAAGGAAGGACGTTTTATCTGCGAAGAAAAAGGACACATGCGTAACGAGTGCCCAAAGCAAAAGGGTGCGAAGACCAACGCAGGACCCAAGCCAAAGGTAGCTAATCAGTTGTCTTTGATAGGTACGTCAATTACTGTACTTTCTCGCCCTAGTACTTGTTCTGATTGTCTGTTCGACTCTAAAGTATTTGGCTTGCATGATCTTCTCCGCGTTTATGGAGAAGTGAATGGCCATAAGATTCACATTCTTCTAGACCCTGGCAGCTCACACAACTTTGTTAACTATAAACTTGTGCAGAAATTGAGTCTTGATACGACACCCAGCGATCATACCTATGAGGTACGCCTACCTGCGGGAAGGCAAGTATGGGATCGAAAGGTGGAGATTCTTCCAATCCAGATTCAGGACTACAAAGATACTCTGGAATGCTATGTAATGCACCTAGAAAATGTAGACTTGTTACTAGGGATTGAGTGGTTTAAGACTCTTCAAGTCCAGATAGATTGGTCTAGTCATATTTTTTCTTTTCAGCATAGGGACACCCAGTATAGTATTTTAGGTGATTGTATTCATCCCTCTCAGGTAACTCTTGTAAATACAATTGATTTTGGAAATATAATGGATTCTTCTTTGTATACCGCTTTCCATTGTGTATTGATTCCACTTTCTTCATTTCTCATACCTTCCATGGATGTCAATGAATTAAGTGTATTTGAAAGCAAAGAATTACAGAAGATACTTGATTCGTTTCAAGATGTATTTCCTAAGGAACTGCCATCAGGTTTACCACCTGAACGGGCCGTAGATCATCGTATTGACTTGATCCCTGGTGCTCATCCTGTCAGTATTCCACCTTACAGGATGAGCCAAGCTGAGGAAGATGAGTTGGCTAAACAACTCAAAGATTATTTGAGGATGGGCCAGATCCGTCCAAGTAAATCACCTTGGGGTGCACCTGTGTTGCTTAGGAGAAAGAAGGACAACACCTGGAGAATGTGTATAGATTACAAGAGATTGAACAAGCTGACAATTAAGAACCGTTATCCTCTCCCTAGATCAGATGACCTGATTGACCGGTTAGCAGGCGCGAAATATTTCACGAAGATAGATTTACATACTGGCTATCACCAGATACGTATTCATGAAAGGCATGTCGAAAGAACCGCCTTTCCGACTAGGTATGGCCATTATGAGTTTCTCGTATTACCTTTTGGATTAACCAATGCTCCAACCACTTTCCAGCAAATGATGAACGATCTTTTTCGTGAACATTTGAGAAAATTTGTGGTAGTGTTCTTGGATGATATTTTGATATATAGTCGTAGTCTGGAGGATCATGTTAGACCCCTCACGATTGTCTTATCTATTTTAAGACAGAATCGACTATATGCTAAATTAAGTAAATGTGAGTTCTTTATGACCGACATCATTTACTTGGGACATAAAATCACTCGAGATGGATTGAGCATTGACTATGACCGAGTTCAGAAGGTTCTGGAGTGGCCTATACCGCAAACAGTGAAACAACTTAGTTCTTTTCTCGGTTTTGTTGTTTTTCTTCAGAAATCAGTACTGGAGTACTCTCAGCTCACACTACCGATGACCGACTTGTTGAAAGGTCGTGGACGTAAGTCCAACCAGCCTATCATTTGGAATAAAGATCTAGATATAGCCTTCAGACTTTTGAAAGATAAAGTCAAGGAAGCAACCTGATCCTAATCGGCCTTATGTTCTTGAAACTGATGCCAATGACTATGTTATCGGGGCTGCTCTATTTCAAGATGGTAGACCGGTTGCTTTTGAAAGTAAAAAGCTAGACGACACTCAATCTCGTTGGCCAACCCTTGAGAAAGAGCTTTATGCTGTGATTCATGCTCTCAAGGTTTGGAGACATTATTTATATGGCTCCAAGTTTGTGGTATTGACTGATCATCAGTCAATCAAGTATGTGTGTGATGCAGATGATTTGAGAGGAAGGAAAGCCCGTTGGGCTAAGTTAATGCAAGATTTTGATTTTGAGATTCATTATCGGAAAGTGACTGAGCAGTCTACCATTCAGGCTGCAGGAGGCCAGTGGATGATTCGGAATGGTTTATTATTCCGTAATAACAAAACTCGTGTACCACAGATCCTGGACATTAGGTCCAAGATTCTTAAGGAGTGTCACGACGCCCCTTCTGCTGGACACCCTGGGATACACAGGACACTATCGTTAGTGAAACACACTTTTTATTGGCCAAAGAAGGGTATGTAGAAGATCATGTTCTCAAGTGTCAGATTTGTCAGGCAAATAAAGCTGAACGCTTTAGACAGGCTGGGTTGTTGCATCCTTTGCAAATCCCAGGTAATAAATGGTAAAGTATTTCCATGGATTTTATTACCGGATTGCCAAGAAAGTATTTCCATGGATTTTATTACCGGATTGCCAAGAACACATCAAGGCCACGATTCTATTTGGGTTGTGGTAGATCGCTTGACAAAAATGGCTACATTTTTACCGACCCAGAAGACTATTACAACTACGCAATTAGCACGGCAATTTATCGAGCAATTGTTTAGACTGTACGGGTTACCGCAGGACATAGTCAGTGATAGGGACTCTAAGTTTACGAGTGATTTTTGGAAACTTGTTTTTGAGAAGTTGGAAACAACTTTGAATTTGAGTTCCTCTGATCATCCTCAATCTGATGGCCAGACTGAAAGAGTGAATCAGATTTTGGAGGATATGCTTCGAGCATATGTATCCAAAAGACAGAGTTCATGAGAGGATTATCTTCCTATGTTAGAATTTGCATATAACAGTACTAAGCATACGAGTACAGGTTTTAGTCCTTTCATGCTTATGTACGGTTTTCAACCTAGATCACCTGTTACAGTAGGATTCTCGGGACTTCAGCATGATGCAGCACGTAATTTTTTGCAAGATATGCAGAAAATGTTACAAGTTGCGAAGGAATCTATTAGAAGTGCTCAGGACCGAGACACATTTTATTCTAATAGACATCGTTTACCCAGAGAGTTCTCTAAAGAAACGATGGTGTATTTGCGAGTTCCGAAAGATTTCGAGACTTTACGGACAGGTCGATCTCCAAATTTCGTATTACACGACGGATTGGTTCAATTGCATATGAATTGGATTTGCCTTCTCATGTGAAAGTTCATCCTGTATTTCATGTCAATAGACTTAAGGAAGTACTGGGTGGAACAGATCAGTTAGTTACTCCTCAAGAAATTATAGATGTCGAGGCCATGACATTTGTTCCGCACGAACCTGAAAAGATTCTTGGATTTCGTAAAAGAAGATTGCGTAATACGCTTATCACGGAATACAAGATCAAGTGGAAGGATCGTGTTGAGGAGAACGCTACATGGGAGACATTGACTACTCTTCAGAGAGATTACCCTAGCTTTTTAGTGAGCTCAAGAGTGAGCTCTTAGAGGAAGGGGAGTATGTCATGTGCACAGTGTGTATCTACCGTATGCTACACGCACACAAGACTAGCTTCGAGGTTTGGGGAAGCTTGGAACTAGGCAGGCTGATTGGCGAGCTGAGTTAGGGATAGACTAACGGGCAGGCACCCAAGTATGGACGGGCGAGCGTCCAAGTGTGGACGCCCAATGACCGGCCAAGAGCCTATAAAAGGGTGGCCAAGGTTAGTCATTAGTCATATAGAGAGTCTCGCAAGTTTGTGAGAGCTCTATGGTCTTGGAGCCTGGATCTAGTGCAGACGTGCACCTGAAATCCATTTGGTTCCAATGACCTTCTTATGACGAGGCCGATCCACAAGGTTGGCTCATCATGGGCCATTACAGTCAATGCTTTAAAGTTCTTGTTCCATAGCCTGTTTCCAGGTAGGTTGTTTGATTGCTTCTTTCCACAAGGTTGGCTCATCATGGGCCACATAGTCTGCTAAAAACACAGAGGTAAATGAGGCATGAGGATTGAGCCTAGTGGACCGACGAGGACCATCCAAAGGGGGTATCGCTAGGAAGCATGCCTAAATCCCCCATGGTCTGTTGGTACCAGCGGGGTAAAGGATCTCTGGGTGGCTGTCGGGAGGAGGAAGACTCCTCAAGTGGCGGAATAATAGTCGAGTGATTGGGTTCTTGTGGCACAGTCAGAGATTCTTATTCGGGTGTAAGTCTGGACGAACAAAGACTTTGTTCAATCTTGGATCAAAGACTTTGTAGGCCTTTGATTCAGAAGAGTAGCCTACAAAAATGAGCAACTCACTCCATGGCTCAAGCTTGCCCCTCGTGTCATTCAGACTATGTGTAAGCACAACACTCAAAGACATCGAGATGAGAAACATTCAGTTTCTCGCCATAAAATACCTCAAACGGAATCCTGTGATGAGGGACGGTTCAGAAGGTACACCACAATGTTGACTGCTTCTGACCAAAGGCGTTTAGGCAGCTCTGCTGCAAAGAGGGAGCGTGCCATATCCATAATGGTACAGTTCTTGTGCTCGACCACTCCATTTTGTGAGGGGGAGCTAGTGGAGGCAAGTTGGCATTGAATGCCCTTCTCTTGCAAGAACTCGGCAATTTGATGGGAGATAAACTCATCACCATTGTCACTGCAAGCAATCCCGATCGAGATGCCGATTTGGTTAGTTGACTAACCGAACCCACGTGGTAAAGTATTGGAATTTGGAAGGCATTTGATTTATGCTTCAAGAAATACACCCAAATGTGTATAATGGTAAAGTAATCCAGTACAAGAGGCCCTCTGATGTGAGGTGACTCCGAGTAGTAGACCGGCGAAGAAGCAAAGATGAAGTCGAAGCAAGAGGCTCGGTCGGTGACGAAGGCTCGCGTCGAGGACAACGGTGGCACTCCGAGTGTGTAGAGGCTGCAAAATGCAAGACTAGTGTGGATGATGAATGTCGAATCCTCTACAGTGGAGCGCCTGATGAATGGTGTGAAGCCGGGCACTACAGGATCAGTGATGAAGCTGGAAGATAATGTCTGTGTTGGTCAGCCGGGCTACTGCTGTATGCAGGAGGTAGAGCCGACAGTTGCAGTGGTAGATGAAGATGATGGCCGAGTTGCTGCAGTACGCTACTGAACACAAGTGATAGAGCACTGAAGATGTGTATTGGTTGATGCATTGATATTCAGCCGGGTAACTGCAGAGGTGGGTTGCCCAGGTAGTAGAGCCGGCTGCTGATATGCGATGATGAGGATTGTGTTGGAGCGGAGTGCCGGCTGCTACTGAAGCGTTGGACGTGTTGAGTTGATCATATACGATGATGTGTTGATTATGATGGGCACGTTTATATAGTGCATGGAGCCAGCACAAACCGACCACAAAAAGGCTTTTTAGGTAATATAATGGGCGCCCTTTTGGGCTGGTTGTCACACATCCTATAGGTGCAGGAACAGGTCGGCAAGGTACAAGCCGTTACATGCACTGAGGTTGATCGTGGTAACGCACAACAGGTGAGAATGGAAGAGGAGCTTCAAAAGTTCAATGATAGCCTAGAGAGGAAGGAGTTTTTCTGTTGAAAACTACTTGAGACTTGAGATCCCAAAGCATCTGCAATGCTCTTGATCTTCAACACAGTCATTTATAAACATGGGCCCCTTCTTCATGCTATGCAACTCTTGCTTGCGTTGCATCTTCCTCGTTTTTGTGCTGGTCTCATGAATGCTCACGAGCTAGTCCCAAGCCTCTTGTGGACTCTCCGAGCATCCTACATGTGATATATCATGCTGTCACCAATGCTCACAGAGATTCAATGGAGAACCTTGTTTGCTCTCATGTCATGCTTTGTAATCTGCAATTGGAGCTTTCTCTACGGGCTCCTTCTTGTCACCTATAACAAGCCCAAAATAACCTGGCGCACAAACATTCCAAGCAAACTGTAAAGATAGGCAAGCTAACTTCACCCAGACCAGATGTGTCCAGCTAGTGCTCCAAGTGGAAAAGGAGACAAGAACGAGTCATCTTGGCATGTGTAAGTGTCTGCCCCTCACTTTCAATGTCAGCACCTCCATCCAACATCAAGCAGGCATCAACATATATGTACTGCAGATCTTATTCTGCAGAAGCCCACCTTACCCATTTTTATTACATGTTCAATCTCAGTATTTCAAGGTTCTCCTCATCCTCCCATATGTAAGCATCAGCTATGACATTGGACATTAAAGTAAATGCTGCAGCAAGTTTTTGGTTCAGTCCAAGTGCAGAATAGAAAGCCTGTCTACCAAGGTCTACATTACCCCACTTTTGACAGGCACCTAATACAGTCTTCCAGGTTACAAGGTCAGGTTGGAGAGGCATCTTCTTCAACATTACCATAACCTCATCAAGTTGACCTGCCCGACCAAGAAGATCTATCATGCAATTGTAGATCTCCATAGTCGGAGTGACACCATGCACTTCGCTCATAGCCTCAAAGAATTTCAGGCCCTTATCCACCAGACCAGAATGATTGCACACAGTGAGGACACTAAGAAATGTGACCTCTCCTGGCTGTACGCCTTCCTCCACCATTCTCTTAAACAAATCAAAAACGAATTCACTCTCCCCCTGACGAGCATATCCTGCCATTAGTGCATTCCATGATAATGCATCTACAACTGATAGCTCATCAAACAATTCCTGAGCTTCTACAAGCAAACCACATTTAGCATACATATCTGCTAAAATGTTGCCCACAGTGGGGTCCTTTTCAAGTCCCTCTCTTATAATCTCTGAATGTATTTCCTGCCCCATGCCTGTGGCTCCTCTGATGCCACAAGCTTTCAAACTGCACACCAAAGTTATAGTGTTTGGAGACACACCATCCAGTTGCATCTGTTGCAAACAGTGTAGCACTTCCTCACCATGGCCATGTTCAGCATACCCTGTGATAAGTGCGTTCCATGAGACTACATCTTGGACCAGCAACTTGTCAAACATTTCTTGTGCTTCTACAAACGAGGCACACTTAGCATAGAAATCCACCAAAGCATTGCCAATGAGAGGATCTTTCTCTAATTCCTCTTTCACAACCTCAGCATGCAGTTCTCTGCCCTTGCCTATGGCTCCTATGCTGCCACAAGCTTTCAAGCTGCAAACAAAGGTGACAGCATCAGGAGGCACACCTCCCAGTTGCATTTGTTCCAGGCACTTCAGCGCTTGCTCACCAAGCCCATGTTCCACATAACCCATGATAAGCGTGGTCCACAACACTACATCTTGGACAGGGACTTCATCGAACATACCTCGTGCCTCTGCAAAAAAGCCATGTTTGGCATATCCTGAAATAAGTGCAGTCCGTGAGACAGAATCTCGCACTGGCAGCCTGTCAAAGACTTGTTTTGCCTCTGCAAGTGAGCCACATTTGGCATACATATCCAGCAAGCTGCTTCCAACATAAGTGTTGCTCTCGAAACCCTCTTTTACAATCTTGACATGCAAGGCTCGGCCCTTGTCTAAAGCTTGTAAACTGCCACAAGCTTTCAAAGTGCCAACAAATGTGATAGCATCTGGAAAGAGACCTTCCATTTGCATCTGGTCCAAACAGTTAAGTGCATCGTCATCAATGTTGCCTTCAGCAAAACCTGAGATTAGAGCATTCCACGAGACTACATCTCGAACTGGCAGCTCCTCAAATGCTTCCGAAGCTTCTACAAGTGAGCCACATTTGGCATACATGTCCACCAAACCATTGCCAACAAAAAGGTCTCCTTCCAACCCCTCCTTGGCAATCTCAGCATGCACTTCTCGGCCTCGTTTCAAACATTTCAACTTAGAACAAGCTTTCAGCAGCGCTGGGAATGTATACTTGCTAGGATGCACACAATAATCCTGCATATTTTGGAATAAGCTGAAAGCCCTGTGAGAATCACCACACTCATTATAGCCTTGGATGAGAGAAGTCCATGAATACTCATCCCGAAGAGCCAACCTGCGGAAAACCTGCTGGGCGACTTGCAAACTTCCACATTCCACAAACAATGGGACAAGGTGATGGTTACCAAGCGCTCCATGCGTTTCCAGCCCAACATCACATATGTGCATGTGTAAATGAATTGCATAAGCAATATTTTTCATTTTTCTGCACTTTTCCGAGATGCGCATGAGGTTTTCCAATGAAAGCAGCCCTTCCCTACGCCCCAATGAGGCCAAAGCCTCCTCTACACTCAACATTTCCCAACAACTACTATTCTCTTGGATTTGAGCACACATGTGCACCCTACACCTACATATGGGTGTACGCCCACGTACATACCATACAGGATGCCCCAACAAGGGAGGATATGCAAGATTTGACCACACCTCTCCACAAGAAGCATTTGTGTCATTCACCCTCTTGCTTCTTAGCTCCTACTCAATCTTGACTTAAGCTTCAACTGGCTGCTAGTACAAGCCCATCTACGCATAGTGAAGGCTTTATGGTGAACAGATTATACATATATGTTGAGGGGCTCTTTTATGAAGCAAAGAGGAAATAAGATGAACTAGCATTGTTTCACATCGATGGGTGTCAAGAGGATTAGACTAACTGGACTTCACACAGAGCAGATTTTCAAAATAAGAGATACACATTTGAACGTGGTGTGTTTTCAATTTTGTAAGCCTTTAAGCTGAGAGAAGGGTTGGGGGTGGGACTGCAGTTGATTACCCAGACTAGGAAGACCTGGACAAATGAGTCCCATCTGCACCGGTGTGACACTTTTTAACTTCTGGGCTACTCTGAAACCCCCAAATCCAACCACCGGCCCCGCCGCTCCTCTTTTCTTCTCCTCCTCCTTCACATCCTCTTCCCCATCCTCCATGGAGTTGATTGCATGCCTTTGAATGAATTAAACAACATAAATGCCATCCTCTTCCCCATCCATGCAGCTGATTGCATGCCTTTGAATGAATTAAACAACATAAATGCTGTGCCAGTCCTCTTCCCGATCCATGGAGTTGATTACATGCCATTGAATGAATTAAACAATATAAATGCACAGCATTGGATTAGTAACAAAGTTCTCTTTAAGCACTTACTTTATTTTGTTCTTTCCCCTGTCCACTTGCCCACTTCTGAGCTGCCTGCAAGCAAGGATCCTATCAACAGCACCAAAAGAATGGCGATTCGACGATTCATGGAGCAAAGTTTCGGCATTAGTTCGACCTCCCGAACGCTTCTTGTGTGCCATCTTTTTCTTTAGTACACACCCGGGGCCCACTCAAGTGGGTGGAGCCCATTTCCCCTTCCAACAATTAGCCAATTATCATGGTCGGGCAAGATGTCTAATTCTTGTGTGCTATCTCCTTCTCTACACAACAGAAAGAGTGCCCATGTGGCTACAATTGATTCATTGATTTTTTTTTAAAAAAAATCCAGTTCTTCATCTGTTCTTGCAGGCGCATTTGCTTTTTCCTTTTAACCCTCTTGAGCTTTGTGGCTCGATGTTTGTATTTATCCTTGTTCGATGGTGAGGAAGGCCTCACCATTATCTTTCACGGGTCACAAAGACCCCTTAGGCATGGTATCAAGGCCGGTCATTCGATCTCCGGCGTCTTTTTGTAAGCTTAGGTATTTTTGTAAATTCGATCAAAAATATAAACATGTGGACTCAGAGCAAAACCCTTCTATTACGCCCGCTCGCGTTCATGCTCTAGACAGTCAGCCATTAGGCCTAAAGCTTACCCTCGGCCCCCGACAATCCAACCGGTTGTCGACCGTCCTGTCCGGTTAAGATCGGATGGCTCTCGTTGGCCTCGCCCATGCGGTCTGCCTTCTTCCACCATTGATCCCATGCCCAAGGGTTCTTTATGACCCCATGGGAGATAGTCACCTGTCAAACCAACCGACCAGCGACCGTCCTCCAGCTAAGATCGGACGACTCTCGTTGGCCCCACCCGTGCAAGCAGCCTTCCACCATTGATCCCATGTCCAAGGGTTCGTTATGACCCCATGGGAGATAATCCCCTCGACACTCCAACTGACCGACGGTCTCCTCCATCTAAGATCGAACGGCTCTCGTTGGCCCCGCCCATGCGGTGTGGAGACAGTCACTATCTCCCACAGGATCATTATCCCACCCGTGCAACCAACCTTCCATCTTTGTTGATCCATGCCCAAGGGGTCTTTATGAACACGTGGGCGATAGTCACTATCTCCCACGGGGTTGTTATGCTAAGATCGGACGGCCCCCGTCATCCCCCGCCCATCGGCCGGCCTTCTCGTCGTTGATCCCATGCCTAAGGTTTCTTTATGACCTGTGGGAGATAGTGCTAAGGGAAGGTGAGGGTGCTACCACTGGTTTATAACCCAAGAAGCAATTCGTTCTTCTTGATGTTGCAAATGTTTGCGCTCCAAGGTGTTCTCTATAATTAAGAATATGTGAAGAACATTTCTTTTTGTTCTTGCCCTATGCATGACATAGGAAGGAATGGAGGAAAATTGTTCAATCAAAAGTGTTGGGGTTAATCAATAGCTCACGCTTGTGGAGCACTTGATGGACATGGTGGTGGTGGTTGGTCTTGTCCAAATGTGGCCATCATTTTTTGATCCATGCCATCATATTTTTTGATCCATGCCATTCATTCCATTGACCTTTCCAAATGTTGGAGGGAATTCCATAATGAGATTACCATTATATTCCCTAGAGACTTTTATCACATTGATTTATTTCTGGATTCCATCAATATGAGCCCTCACAACATTACGTGCAGGGCTCTCTAGGATCCACTGAATGCAATTGACAACCTTCTCTCCTTTGGATTGATCATTCCAAAGTAGAAGTTTATTTTCCAATTGTTTTTGAAATTTTTTAGATTTGGTGTAGATATGTTTTGATTAATTATCTTTTATTATTTGTAGAGTTATTGTTTACAGTAAAAGAGATCTAAGGATGGAAGCTTCATTTGCAATTTGGGATTTTGTGTAAATATGGTTTAATTTGTTAAACAATATGATGAATGCCAACGAGTCAATATCACTCATGGCAAAGATCACATGCTAGACAAAGACGAAAGCCACTATCAAAGCTGATGCACGAAGTATGGCTAAATATCTTTACGAGCACATTATCTCTAGATACGGATTGATGTGGAGAAAACCAGAATTAGGGTTAGAGTTCATTCATGGGAGACATACACAGAGAGGCACAAGGGAGAGAGAGAGAGAGTTGTGGGGATAAGTCAACTCATCAATCATGAGTGTGTGACTCCCCTATCACACATGTATATTGCACTAGTACACATAGTGCACTTAGTACATTAAAAGTACTAAGTGTACTATGTACTATAACTTATGGGCTTGTACACACTATAAGGGTGGGCATAACGCCTTTACCCCAACAACCTCCCACTTAAAGGCAAAGTGCCCTTAAGTAAAGGAAAAGAAAAATCAGCATGTACATGATAATATACAAGGCCATATCAAGGCTGAAACTGGCCTCATCCAATGCCCATCAAGTGTCTGCAATGAGCAAACCGCTCCGGAGGCAAACTCTTTGTCAACAGATCAGCCGGGTTGTCATCCGTATGAATTTTAACAAGCTGAATTTGCTTGTTCTCTATCACCTCTCTGATGAAGTGATACTTCACATCCACATGCTTCGTCTTTGCATGAAAGACAGGGTTCTTTGCCAACTGGATGGCACTCTGACTGTCACAATGCAACAATGGAATATCCCTTGTATAGCCCAAATCAACCACTAACCGAGATAGCCATAATGCCTCCTTGCAAGCCTCTGTGGCTGCAATATACTCGGCCTCTGTAGTAGATAAGGCAGTGCACTTCTGCATCCTGGATATCCATGACACAGCACCTCCTGTGAATGTAAATACATAACCGGTAGTAGACTTCCGGTTATCTGGATGACCGGCATAATCCGAATCCGTGTAACCATGCACTAATGCATCTTGTTTGCCAAAACATATGCACATATCCTGTGTGCCCTTCAGGTATCTCATGACACCTTTCACTGCTTCCCAATGCTTCTTGCCAGGGTTGGCCATGTATCTAGAAACCACTCCCACTGCAAATGCAATGTCCGGCCTAGTAGCAACCATGGCATACATGAGACTGCCACAAGCTGAAGCATACGGAATCTTGGCCATATCAGCCCTGTCTCTATCCGACTGTGGGCTGTCCATAGCACTGAGTTTCACATATGGAGGCAAAGGAGTACTAGTCTTCTTCCCCCCGTCCATATTGAACCTCTGCAAGACTTTGCTAATGTATTCCTTCTGAGACAAATACAACACATGCTGATTTCTGTCCCGAAGTATCCGCATACCCAAAATGTGATTTGCATCACCCAAATCCTTCATATCAAAGGTTTCATGCAGCCTCTTCTTCAAGGAATCCATCTCTTTACGAGATTTCCCGGCAATCAACATATCATCAACATACAAGATGAGGATCAATAGACTGCCATCCAAAGCTGGTGTACAAGCAGTGATCTATGTCACTTCTCCTGAATTTCTGAGATTTCATGAATGTATCAAATTTATGATACCATTCTCTTGGTGCCTGTTTGAGCCCATAAAGACTCTTTTTCAGCTTGCATACAAGCTTCTCCTTTCCACTTACTGCATAACCCTCTCACTGCTGCATATATATCTCCTCATGGAGATCACCGTGAAGAAAAGCAGTCTTCACATCCATCTGAATCAAGTCCAGATCATCATGCGCAACCAAAGCCAACACAGCTCTAAGTGTGGTCATTTTGACCACTGGAGAGAAGATCTCCTCAAAGTCCACACCATATTCCTGCTTAAAGCCCTTAGCCACTAACCTGGCTTTGTATCTTGGCTTTGCATCTAGTGCAACTTTGAGCCTGTATACCCACTTGCATGGCAAAACCTTCTTGCCTGCAGGCAAAGGCACCAACTTCCATGTTCCATTTTTATGCAGAGAATCCATCTCTGACTTCATGGCACGCTCCCATAGAGCCTTGTTTGCCCTCTGTAAAGCCTCCTTATAACATGAGGGCTCCCCACAGTCAGTAAGCATCAAATAGTCAACCCCTGGAACAAACCTGTCAGGAGCTCTGGAGGGTCTAGTGGACCTCCGTACCCAATGACCATCATTTGCATGTTGCTGTCCAGCCTGCATATCACCCATTGGTGGCTCCTGTTCCATGCCATAAGGCTGAAATATCATGCCCGGTATCTCCTCCAACTGTGGTATATCCATAGGGATATCTTCTGCCATCTCTGGCTGTCCATTTGGACCATTTTCAGCACCATTTAAGGGCTGGTTTTGATGCTGTAATGGCTGATTTACAGCCCTTTGTTGTTGTCCATGATGTCCATCATCATCAAAGATGACTCTGCCAGGCTCCTGTTGCCTTGCAGGCTCCTTATACATGCATGTTTCATCAAAAATGACATCATTGCTGCGTATGATCTTTCTATTTATGGGATCCCAAAGTCTATACCCCATTTCACCTCTGTCACCATATCCTAGGAATATGCATTTGTAAGACTTAGGATCAAGTTTGGTGCGCATTTCCCTGCGTATGTGCACGTACGCAACGCAACCAAACACTCTCAAGTGCTTGTATGACGGAGGCTTCCCTGTCCATACTTCTTCTGGCACTTTCCCACCAAGCCTCATGTTAGGTGACCTCTTTATAAGGTGAACGGCTGTCATAACAGCTTCAGCCCAAAAACCATGAGGTAATGCAGCATGTGACAACATAGCCGGACCTTCTTCTGTATGGTCCTGTTCATCCTCTCTGCTGTCCCGTTTTGTGGAGGATCATAAGGAGTAGAGAGCTCCCTCTTGATGCCTTTAGCATCACAAAAGTCCTGAAACTGTTTGGACATGTACTCTCCACCATTGTCGGAACGCAAAGCTTTCAGTGTTTTGCCAGTTTGATTCTCAACAAGAGCAACAAACTTCTGAAACACGGAGAATGTATCACTCTTCAAACGAAGAGGATAGACCCACACCTTACGTGTGGCATCATCAATAAAAGACACAAAATATTTTGCCCCTCCCAAAGAAAGCTGAGGCATCTCACATACATCTGTATGCACAAGCTCTAATTGAGCATCTTTCTGTCCAAGAGCTTTCTTGTGGGGGCACTGTAGTTGCCTACCATATATACAATGCTCACAAAACTGAAAACTTGAAAACTTTAGAGAAGGCAAGTAACCCAAACGAGACAATTGCTCCATTCCCTTGACACTCATGTGTCCCAACCGGCTATGCCACATAGAAATTTCCGGCAGCTCGGTTGCATTTACATTAGCATGGTGACAAACACCTGCATGCATGAAGTAAAGAGTGTCCACCTTAGAGCCTCTGGCAACAACCAGTGAGCCCTTACTAATCTTCCACTTTCCACTACCAAATGTGGTAACATAATCAGCATCATCAAGCTGTCCAGTAGAAAGTAGATTCTTCTTGATCTCAGGCACATGCCTGACATCATGGAGCATAAGCTGTGAGCCATCTGAAAATACAAGCCTCACATCACCTCTGCCAAGAATCTTGCATGCATGGTTATCACCCAAATAAACCACTCCTTCATTGCCAGCAGTGTACCTGACAAACAAGTCTCTGCAACCTGTGACATGAAAGGAGGCACCTGAATCAATGATCCATGAGTGCATACCATGACCACCTGTAAGAAGTGAATGGGCATCAAGTGAAGAAGTAAATAGGACCTCATCCTCACTACCACCTGCATGTGACACATTGATTTCTTCAATCTTGACTCCACTTTTGCCCTTTGGCTTCATCTTTCTCTTTGTCTTTGCCTTTTCCCTTTTCTTTTTGATCATTTTTCCATTTGTAGCATTGCTTTTTAATGTGTCCCTTTTTGCCACAATAATGGCATTCCAAATCCTTTTTGGAGCGAGACTTGCTCCTTCCCCGTTCTTGGCTTTTCCCCCTTTGCTGGGATCTCCCACGTGCATTCATTGCATTGGACTTTCCAACAGAGTTGTTTTTCCTCTTCATCTCTTCTTGAAGAAGAGCACCCTCAACATCTGCATATGACAGCATAGCATGCGAATTGCTAGTGGCTGTCCTGAATGTGTCCCAACTCTCTGGCAAAGTGCATAAGAGAAAAGTGGCTTTGAACTCATCGTCCATCGCCAACTTTTGATTAATGACCTGGCTGACAATACCATTAAACTCATTTAGATGGGCTGTCATAGAAGCCCCTTCCTTCATCTGAAGGCCTATGAGTTTCTTCAACCAATACACTTTGCTTGAGGCACTTTGTTGGGCATACAAGTCCTGCAATCTCTGCCACATTCCCCAAGCTGTCTTCTCTTCACGAATGCTGAAAAGTAATGAGTCTGACACAGACAACATGATAGTAGATCTTGCCAGCTCATCCATATCTTCCCACTCTTCAGCAGTAAGAGAAGCGGGCATTACACCCCTTTCTTTGATAGGCTTGTGCTGCTTTTTCTGGAGCAACACATTGTAGCACTGGGTTTGCCAAATATCATAATTATGCGAGCCTTCAAGCTTCTTGATGTGAAGCAATGAAGAGCTCTCACCTGTGGTTGCCATAGCAAAATGCAACCTGTCAATGCCTGACTCCCTGCAAAATGTGCAAACACTGCACCAAAAGCACACAAAGTGCTTACAGTTATTCTCCCAAGCTTTATCTCCCACTGCGGAAGCAAGAATGCAACTTTTCTCCCACTTTATGTGATGAAAACATCAAAATTTGGTTGCTGCAGATTTTGGACAGCACCTTAAATGTGCTCTTTTGCCCTTCCAAAGTACTGTACAGCAGTACCAAGTGCTCACCAATGATGTACCAAACCTGTCCCGGTAAGTACAGCAGCTGAAATTGAACCTTTTGGTCACTCAAAATAGTGTACATCCATGCCAAAACATGCACAAAGCTGTGCCAAATCTGTACTAGCAGGTACAATAGCAATAAATGCTCTCCTGGCTATCCAAATGAGTGAAAATCAGAAGTTTACAGTCCCGTACACTGCATACAACAGTCCCGAACAGAAATTGGGCAAAAGCCCCTTGACTGCAAGCTGATTTTTGAGGATTCAAGGCATAAATGTCTTGCCTGCTGCTTTGCCAAGCTCAACAAGCATACAAACTTGAAAAGCCCCTTGATTTAAGATCAATTGCTGATCATACATGGTACATTGGCGCACATGAAGGCATCCAGAGTGTTCACGATGCTTCCCCCTGGCCACATATACATCAAATACATGAAAGCCCCTTGATTTACAGGCACATTGAGTGCTTGTAAGGCATCAGCACATTATCCACAGCATCAAATGCGATCGCCTGCATGCAAATCAACCAAATCGGCACAAAAGCCCCTTGATTTGCACTGCAATTTGCTACAATTTTGCCCAAATGTGCGATTTTTCACATCATACAGCATGTATGAGTGCTTAATTGCACAATTACATAAAAAGCCCCAAATTTTGACATCCAATTTCCTGCAAATTGATCCTGATTGTGACCAATTTTCTGCAAATTGATCCTGATTGTGACCAATGTCACCCAATTTTGCCAATTTTGCTCAAAAATTGAGCAATTGAGCACCTGTACCTGCTCAATTGATTTAATTGATAAGAAATTCGCAAAATTGAAGCAAAAAATACCTCTGATTTCTGATTTCTGTTGCAATTTGCAGGCTGAATTTTGTTGTTGCAGAAGAAAAGTGGGGACACGTTTGTGTTAATGCTCTTTTTAGCTTTCCAATTTCTCCAGCACACAGATGGCAGGGAAACCCTTTGCGCTATCTGGTTGCCTGCGCCCAGGTGTGCAGGGGCCGAGGGTAGAGAAGCCTTGGCGCTGCTTATGCTTGGTTTTGGCAGTGCTGAGCACGTAGATGTGCCCCCGCCTCTTCACCACTCTGAGTTCTGCTTCTCCCGCGCTGACCAACGTCCAAGGCGGTTTGCTATTGCTTTCGTTGGTCTTTGCCTCACGACCCTCGCTTGTGCGCATGGGCACGCATGCCTCGGGCTCTCAAACTTTGCCAGTGCAGGAGCTTGCAGACTTCACCAGCATCGCAAATGGTGAAGAACTCCTCTCCATTGGTGGTTTCGGCGTGTTTTTGGGCAATGCAGGCTGCTGCTGCTGGGCAGCGTGGCTAAGCCTGCTGGGCATCGTGGATGCGCCTGCCCACGCTGCTGCTTCTCTCCACCCACCTGCCTGCGACTGGTCACACAGTCGACCAGTAACCAGCGCTGCACAAGGGCGACCAGCGACAAGTTCTGATGCAGCACGCGCCTGTTCTCTGCACCGACAAAATCCTAGAAAAATAACTAGCTCTGATACCAGTTGAAGAGGAGAAAACCAGAATTAGGGTTAGAGTTCATTCATGGGAGACATACACAGAGAAGCACAAGGGAGAGAGAGAGAGAGAGTTGTGGGGATAAGTCAACTCATCAATCATGAGTGTGTGACTCCCCTATCACACATGTATATTGCACTAGTACACATAGTGCACTTAGTACATTAAAAGTACTAAGTGTACTATGTACTATAACTTATGGGCTTGTACACACTATAAGGGTGGGCATAACGCCTTTACCCCAACACGGATGCCCACTTAACTTAGTAAGTGACAAGGGAACTCATTTCATTAATGAAGTTATCGAGTTTCTTCTGGTAGAATTTATGGTGATTCATAAGAAGTCATCTCCATATTAACCATAAACAAATGGGCAAGTCGAATGCACCAACAAGATCCTCAGCACTATTTTGACAAAAATAGTAAATGAGAAACGGAATGATTGGGAGCAAAGATTGCCAACCACTCTATGGGCTTACAAAACAGCTTACAAAACTGTGATAGTAGGGATGACCCCATTCCATCTAGTTTATGGGCTAGAAGCTGTAATGCCTATGGAATTTATAGTGCCATCTCTCAAAGAAGTAGCAATAGGTGTGGGGCCTACGAGCCATGAGCTTACGAAAAGGTTAGCTCAGCTTGAGAAGTTAGATGAAACGAGGCTATGAGCAACCTATGAGTTTTATGTGGAGAAACTTCAAAGGAAGAAATGGTTTGATCGACACTTGGTTAAATGAGAATTCAAAAGAGGGTAATGTAGTACTTATATACGGCAGCCAAGAAAAACAAAAGAAATTTAAAATTGTTAGGTTTAGAACCCTTCAGAATCTGAGAGTTCACCAACTCTGACTCAGGTAGGCTTGAAATGTTAGACAATGTTCCATTTGACTCCTATATAAATGGGAGTAAACTGAGAAAATTTGACTCCTATATAAATGGGAGTAAACTGAGAAAATTTCATGAACCTCTAACAAAAAACATGTTAAAAGAAATCCATTCTATGAAACAACAAAAACTAGCTGAACTGGAAATGAAAAAAAAGCACTAAAAGAGTCCAATTGAAGAAGACAAGGAAGAAATAGAACCAAGGCAATTGTGGTTGGGTTCCAACCCAATCGAAAATTGTCCAATCCCTTGGTCTTGTCGACTCCGGTGTAGACAAGAGCTTAATGGCTTATCAAGTATGGGAGACCCTGGGTCGTCAACCAAGCTTCAATCAACGAACATGGTTTTTTCTTCTTTTAACTGTCACACTACAAAGCTGCATGGGTGTTTTAACAACTTCATCACATTGGAAATAATCCCCTAGAAGGTAGTTTTTATGTGATGAATGCAAGTGAGATGATTGAAGAAATCATTTTAAGTCGAACGTGGATGGCTCGTAATAATAAATGTGCTATCAACTGGGAAGATCAGATAGTTGAACTAACTTTACCTCATGGCAAGTTGTAGTTCTTCTAGTCAGAAGAGCCGACTATTACAAACCCTTATATATGATCAGTTATCTTGTAAGAAACATCAAAGGATGATGAGGAAAAATTGGAACCAATTCCTGAGAAAATTATACTGAAGGAGGAGATCATTTCCTTAGCAGAAAATACACCAGATTTCCAAACACATACGGGTGGACCAAAGGTAATTAAGGTATCCTATATATCTGGGATGTACATATATATTCTGGGTTCCAAAGAAACAAGTATACAAATTGTCTGAACAAGATGAATAGAGTTCGAATGCAATGAAACCATTTCCACCTCCTGTTTGGAAGCCTTCTCCCATCAAAAAGAGGAGTGCAACTAAAAATAGTAAATCATGAAACTCTCATTGGACTTCTTATAGAATACACAAGTCAGCTTATCAATGTGTTCTTGTGGATAGAGAAATAGAAATGATAGAGAATTACACTCAATCAAATCTACTTACACAAATTCCACAACAAAAGCTCCGACAATGAAGCGGACGGTTTAGAAATGGGTTCCCAAGAGCAAATATGGAGTAAAGGCACTAGATATTGAGATATGTTTTATAGAAACCTTTTTTGCAATTATTTCACTTCTTGTTATTACTATGGGTATTTTTTAGACCTTATAACTTATGTACAAATCACATATTTTTCATTTTTCCCTTTTTATTTATCATACACATCACTATGTTCCCCCTACATCTATGTATACATATGTACATTAAGTATTTTCATTTATATTGTTGGGTGGTTTTATCTAGAGTAATAAGTTTCAACCTATTAAAGGGAAATATTTGCATTCATGAATAACTCTTGACAAACCAAGTGCACGCCAATAGGACTAACAAAATGAAGTCAAGAATGGGTGGGAGACATACCTTAGTTATTAATATGCATTATTATATAGTGAGTGAATAAGTTAATATTTTCCAATATCATAATATTATTGGAAGGTGCATGCATATCTTGCATAAGATCAATACAAGGGAGTGTTGACATGCTCTTACAAGTGGGGACTACTTTGCCCTTACATTAAGTGCTGAGTCCATACACCATGTGTATTCACATGCCTTATTCTTTTGTGGTGAGAGTGACTAAGGAAGTAATGTCCAAATAAAGAATGTGAAAATGAAGGGGGCCTCTTGGAAGACTTTTGTTTTGGGGTAGATAAATTTGATTCGAATTTTTTAGCATCTTCTACTCGGAATTTGGCAATCAAAGTTCACGACCCACAAAGTAGTTCACGCAAATTTTTCTGTAGAATGGGTCGTGAACTTCAACTTTGTTTTTTGACACTTCTCAATCTGAGCTACACAAAAAGTTTCAACCAAAATACTGGCTTGCAAAAATTTTAGACAGCGTGCTCAAATATCTTTCTCACTTCTTCTCTTACCCACAATCACACTCCCCACTTTGTAATGTTTTCACCCCACACCTTTTTAATATGACCTTTGAAAACCTTAACTCGAATGGAAAATTGTAATATCTTCCTCCACCACCTTGGACCTAGCAAGCTAAGACCTAGTCCAATTACAACCTCTTCATCAAACCACTTTCACACCGCTTATACCTTTGCTAAGGGAGTCCCCCTCCACCTATAAAAAGAGCTCTGGCTTAATTTCATGCACTAATGACATTGGCCATCTCTCCAAGAGTATCCCATTTGTGCCCATGAAGATTGGGACTTGCTAAAAACGATCCTCCTAGAAACAATCCTAGACAAAACGATCCTAGACAGAAAGATTAAAAAAACATGACGATCCTACTTTTGGGATCGTAGCAATTAGACCTTGGACTAGATCGTAGAAATCGTGGTTGACTCATGATCTGAGACTTGGATTGACGATTGCACTTCTGGGATTATAGCAATTCAAGTGTCAAGCCGATGGTGCCTCAATTGCAATGTAATTATTGCGCTATAAAAAATTATTATTGCAGTGTAATTATTGCTCTATAAAAAAATATCCCTTGCAAATTTGGTAGGTACACTGTCAATGTGACTCCCAAGTTCAGAACAATTATGGTCAATTAATTGCTCATAAATGTGCTTGCAGACATCGAGTCAACCATCGACAATTGTGCTAGCCTAGTCAATCGGTCCAACTCCTAGACTTGGATCAAACGATTATACCCAAAATGATCCTACTAGTAGGATGAAAAGGATTCGACTAGGAGATGATCCCACTTTACAACGAGTTCTTTCCTTGCATTTTCTTGCTCTTTTTTTTTGTTTTTGCATGGTACCTAGCTTAGCAATGATTCCAAAATAGTTATTCTAGCATGCAAACACCAAAATGAATGATTATTGTAAATCAATTGAATGAATGGGCCAATTTTTTACCCCTTGGACATAGTGGGAAAGTTTCAACTTTCATCTTTTTAGCCTTAACCTCATGCTTAAGATGTTAATGTAAAAGCCTCACAAATGAGATTGCTAACCTTAACTTACAAGGGGGAACTCAACTTGACCATCCATCTCAACTAATAAGCAAAAACAATAAAAAACACAAGAAGGGTTATGGCTTAGGAAAAGTCAATCTAATAACCTCTCCTAATCACTCAAACTCACCTTCAACTCAACCCCTATCACAAGTTTTGCAACTCATGGGAAAACTAAATCAAACAATGGATCAATAACAGAATGCTTCTATTCCACTCCAGCACTAGTTTGGAAAACTAAAGCGAACAATTTATCAATAATAGAATGCTTCTATTCCACTCTAGCTCTACTAACCCAATGCTTGGATCTTTGTAACCTAATCACTCATAAAGGAGAATCAAACTTCCTCTCTTCTCTCTCTCTCTCTCTCTCTCTCTCTCTCTCTCTCTCTCTCTCTCTCTCTCTCTCTCTCTCTCTCTCTCTCTCTCTCTCTCTCTCTCTCTCTTAATCACATTCCACATCTAGCTAATCACAAGCAAGAATTAAGCAAGCTCACCCCAAGTGCACACGCACACTTAAGCACTCACACATGCAGGCAAGCAACAACATACTTCCAAAAACATCAATACTAATTGAAACGTATCTTATACCGAACCTAAAGGCCCAAAAGATTGCAAGAAGCTACCAAGAGCTCAAACAAAGCTGGTAAGGTCTCAGCTTCCTAATGTAATTGATAAATTATTCTTGAGGAGGCTTAAAGTCGTCTCGACAATGAAGGAATGGTGTTGTATGAGGATGCTCACGCAACCTCTACACAATCATTAATATTCCTAGGGACTTGCAAGGGTCATTTCGATTACTTGACATGCCCCTAGTGAACAACAAGCCACCAATCAAATTACATATGTTGATGAAGAAGGTAACAACTATATCCCAAGACTTGCCGAGGAGACAAGGAATACAAAAAGGTATAGGCAAGGGGGAGACACACCATCCTCTGCCCCCACTAAAGTGAAAGGACAATGGGAGGAAGGGAAGTGAGGACCTCTTAGGAGGAAATCACTTCAAGAAGAGGCAGCCCAATAGAAGAGCAAGAATGCTCATTCTATAGCTGATAGGAACACAAACAGGATGCCAACTTCTAGATTCCTTTCTCATTGGACCTAATGAAAGGATGAGGAAAAAAAACACCGTCTAAAGAGAAGCAACACCTCTCAAAATAAAAGGGTAACACTCCCTTAAAGACTAGAGTACTAGCTCAAGAAGCATGGGAAATCAAGAGACTACATAGTCATGAACAGAGAACTACGAGCCTACAAGTAGTTAATGGGATATCGATAGTAGTGGGATACCATATGATGCATATGGCCAATGTGCTCTCTGAATCCTTACCAAAATAATATGTTGGAGTACCAACCTATGGGTACACGAGACCATCTTATGCACTAGTACCTCCCAGAGCTAAACCAAGGTACATAGCCCCAATGGCTAAGTATACAGAACTTATAGCACAAGATGTTGTTCCTGATGAAGAGACAAGAGTGTGTTGCCATTCCAATTGCGATCAAACCGCCAAGGGGAATGAGAGATGAGCACGGTCACGATCCCAATCGAGGATTAGAACCTCACAAATATCTAAGGTAGTGTCCAAGTTTGAAGGATCAAGGGATCCTTACAACCACCTTGTTGCATTTAGACAAATCTGCATGCGGTTAAGAGGGTAACCTATCCTAGGACTAAGAGAGATGCCTTTGGATTGACCATAAAAGACTGCATTGTTGTGGTTTCGAATGCTAGAAGACTCGCAAAAAGGGACCATGAAGGATCTTGAGCTAGCATTTACCATGGGCTTCTCGAAGACTGGTGTCAAGCATAGCTCGCTCAATTACATAGGCTTCTCCAAGATTGGTGTCAAGCATTTACCCCCACGGGCTTCTCCAAGACTCATGTCAAGCGTGGCTCATTTACACAATTATGCCAATTTTAGTAGCTTAAGCACGAGTCTATGAGAGATTGTATCAACTATCTTAAGGACTTAAATAATAGATATCTTGTTGAGGAAAAACCAAGCCAAACTAGGCTCATCTCATTGTCTTGGAGGGTTTAAGAAACAAACAATTACATAATACATTGTATGCTAGAAGGCATAGAACGCTAGTGAATGTTGCCTAGATGCAATAGATTTTGAAGATAACTTTATAGGTATCTCTTCCCACAGGGAAAGCAAAAGATCAGAATCTTTAGTCAAAATAGAACCCAATGTTAAAAGTCAAGACACTAGGAAAACCGAAGAGCCCAAAAGCACAGAGGAAGTGTGGAAATCCTCTCTTAGCGAGACAGGCCATCCGCATTTAACTCCAAGATAGGAAATGAACTGTTGTGTTGTTTGTAGAAGCAACCACACAGTGCATGAATGCCCAGTCTTGAGAGAGCAAGCGGGAAGAGCCAGTGGTATGGATATTTCAGAAGATATGGAAATCATGAATCATCCAATTGCTACCACACACAACAAATGGCTAGAATGATAGGAGTGCTTACATTACCAGCAACCCCATTAGCTTTACCAACCCCACCAATAGCTGGACCAAATGCTACTCATCTAGCAATGAACCCTATGTTGGTAAGAAACTCGTATAGAGCATTGGAGGTTTCATCTCCGATGTTATCTCACCACCACAACTAACGTCGCCATGGGAACCACACCAATAAGGCTAGTGTTGTTACTGAACTTAATTCTGATGAACCCCCTAGCACATGGGAATTTTATGTTGACTATCTAGACTCAATCCTTGGATAACGAGGACCAATGATGTAGGACACACAGCAATTGACTACCTTAATATAAATAGCATCGGCATGAACCTATAGACCACAAGATATTAATGGCTCTGAGGAGAGGCCCTCTTGCTTGTTTTAGAGGTTAAGGTCCCCACATAATGGTTGAATGCTCTATAGAGGCAAATCCAAATGCGATAAACAAATAATCTGCCACCCTTGGATAAATGGTGCATTAGGTGTGGCATAGACAGTGACTTCCCATATAAGCCTACAACTTCAAATCTATCTATCATCACACCCCAGCCACCACCAACAAGCTTTGGGATAGTCAGTGTCTTAAGCCAACCTTCCTCAGAGGAAGAATAGGAAGTACCAGAGTGAGGATTGTGTTTAGGGAACAAGCCTAACAAAAGCACAATCAAACTAGTTCTCATTCTACATCCCAAGAGTGTTAAAAACAAGAAACAAGGCAAGGACTGTAATAAGGGAAAAGATACATTGCCCTCCTTTTAGCCAACAAAAGTACATAATCGAGCAAGGACCTCAAAAAATCCTAATGGTAAAACGAGATAAGAGAGAAGGGAAAAGATAAGAGAGAAGAGAGAAGGACCCAAAAGAAGGGAAAAGATACATTGCCCTCCTCAAAGCTAACGAAAGTACCTAATCAATCAGGGACCTCAAAAAGTCCTAATGTTAATGAGACAAGATTACCTAATAACAAAAGTACCTAATCAATCAAGGACCTCAAAAAGTCCTAGTGGTAATGAGACAAGAGAGAAGGACCCAAAAGAACATCTAGGTTATGCAAAAGTCAAAGATGTTCTTGATTCAATAAGCCAAATAACCTCAAATGAAGAAAAAGGGTTAAATGGTCATGTTGTGCTGATAGAGAGAACCCCAAAACTCCAAGAGAAAGTAGAAAGAGATTCGCAAGCCCATAGAGAAGAAAGAACAACCCCAAGGTTAAAACCAATTAATGATCCGAGTTATGTAGAAATGGAAATCGTCCCAAAACTTCTAATTCAAATCACTTTTAATAAGGAACAGGGTAAGGAATGTGAAGACGAATCAATCATAATGGACTGAAAAGATAAGCTTCTTGAAATCGCCAAGAGAGCCGTGGAAGGAAAATACAAATTCAGAGGATTAAAAGAACCACTTTTCAAGAAGTTATAAGCTTTCCCTAAGCCAAGAGAGGAAATCTCGAGGTCAAATAATGACACAGAGGAGTTGGCGCAACAAACCTAGCTAGAAATAGAAGGGTGAGTGGTACCAATTTCTACGTTCCCACAGAGAACCCCCATCACAATAAAGAACCCCCTTTATAGCCTAATAGAGAGGAATCACTTGAGGGAAGTGTCTTGCATAAGGAACCAGAGGAGGAAACACCAAGGGAGGCTAATCCAGGATTGCCCACAACAACTTCTATGCCTCACAAAGAGCTAAAAAATGAAATAAAAACATTGGAATATCTCCAAGAGCTTGAGAAAATGGAGAATATGAGGTTGCTCCATGAGCACATCATAAAAGAGAGGTAATATTCCCTCGAAGGATCCCTAATGGGACAATACAATGAGAAAATACCTTCCAAATGGGCATGGGTGCCACATAAATCATGGGTACGGATGAGGATTAAATGACTTTTGTAAATGTGCCATCATTAAGGCCTGCTTTGTGAGAGGAGAAATGGAAGCCTCGAGAGTAATCCCTTCAGCTCCATCCACTATAACCATGGCTAAATACTTGGCATACACGCTGGAACCTTGGTATGAATTCCATTAGTGATGGAAGAAAAGTTCAAACCGATTGGAGAAATTGAGAAGACGGACCAAGTAAAAATAGATAACCCAATCAGTGCAATTGGGAAGCACTAATATGAGGGAGATGATATGGATGCCACCATTTTGATCAACTTAGAAGGAGTGACCACTGTGATCCTTGATGGGGGGGAGCAAGATTGAGCATTGCTACCAAAGACATGTGGCAAAGATGGGGAAGCAAGCCCTTTAAAAGGGCCAAAATAGTCCTCAAGCTAGCAGATAAGAATTTAGAAAAGTATTCCAAAGAGATATAAACAGTACCAATCAAGATCTTACGTGAAAGTTTTGCACCAAGCAACTCTTGTGGGAGTGAAGACAATGGAGGAGAAGTGTCGCCCCAAGAACACCAAGCCCTTCTCAAAGAATTCCTCGAAAAGAGAGAAGCTCTAATCAAAAGAGCTAAGAAACCAACAAAGATTAGAGCCAGAGATTTGTCAAGCCTCAAGGGGGAAGAAGAGGACTTACAATATGTAGAAGCCTTAAAGGTAATGGTGGATCTATGCTCTGGCTAGAAGGATCTAATGAAAAGACCTATTATAAATGCCATGAAAATAGATCCTGAAATAGATTACCTCTATGATATGGTTTCAGTGAACTGCAAAAAGACATGAGTCTAGACAATGGAGAATAGGAAAGAAGGCCATAAAGGAAGGGAGAGTCAAGAAGGAGGCTAAGCCTTTGAGCCTAACAACCAGCGATTAAGAGGAGGACTCTAAACAAGTCCTTTCTCGATTCAAGAATTATAAAGTGGAAAATTGAAAGATATGCACTCTACCATGAAAAAGGGAAAAACCCAAGCAACTAGGAGTGTCCTATGACAGACCAGGAGGCAGAGCTTATAGCAGTTCTCAAGGAATACAAAGATGTGTTTGCTTGGAGCTGTTAGCTTAGGAAATAAACCATCACATTAATCTTATAACATTAGCTTAGGAATAGGACTCCAATAACCACATGTGTTGTTCTAATTCTCAAAGCCAATAATTATATACCTGCTCACAAGCGCTCATTGTAATTGAATGGATAATCAAGAAGGAGAAGAGCTTTGAGTCTACTTTCTGTTTTCACATACTCTGTGCAATGTCATCTTTGTATGTAGTATGTATTAATCAACTGTCTATTGTTTAATTCTGCCATAATGTCTAATGTTAAATCTTTCATTACTGTGTTGGTTTATCCACCAACACTTTTGGCAATCCTACTACAATTGATTCCCTACCCATGCTCTAGTTTTTTCATCTAAGCATTATGTCTTTGCTATATGGAGTTGGCATAGGTGGATTCTTTTCCCTCGTCGATTCAGTGACGGATCATTCGTTGTTTATTAATTCCTCCCTCCATGCGTCTTTGTTCTCATTCAGACCAAGATGGCTTTTGTTGTTCCATGTTGCATATCGATGTGTTTTCTCTATATGAAGAGGCATCACCTAGTCTATACACCACTATTTTGCTCTCACATGTTTGTGGCATCTAGTTGATCGCGTCAAAATGACCATATTTCATGGGTCTTCATCCTTAGGTTTTTTAGAACATCTTGTATCTTCAAAATTTAAGCTTATTTAGCATTCCTCAGAGGTTATCTGGTTACATTTCTAGTCCATTCTCAATCCAATATAGAAAATCTTCTTTTGTTGGAAGCTGAGCGTGGCAATGACTACTATTAGCCACTTGCCAATTATTGGATTATCTGCAGATGGACGAACCAAGAATGGCGTTATGATGCTGGTTTGGAGCGTTATCAACGCTGCACTGGATCATTAAGGGAAGGAAGTTGACACCATAGGAAGATGATGGTGCCAGTGTCAGGCTCAGGGAAGACAGTAGCAATATTCACTTAGAGGATAGTCAGCACATGGAAGACTTCAATGTCCCGCCAATTGTAACCTCTCATGCAGCTCAGAATTTATCGATCAATCATCGAATCGCTGCTTACTAGAGGAGGTGTAAAATTTCCCTCGACACATCCTATTATTACTCAAGCTCTAGTAGAGGTACGAGAATCTTTTCAAGTTCACTTGGTCTTGCCCCGGTGCAACTTTTCCTCCACAGCTTTCCGTCATGGCTCAAAGTGTATCTCTTAAGTTCCATGGTAAGAAGAAGAAGGATTCAGATACAAATGTGGAAAATTTTAAAAATACCTGGTTGGCCAATGGCATGCCACTTATAGTCACTACGGTTCAGAAGCACAACACATTCAATGGCACATTTGATAAGTGAGCGACAAATTGGCATGCACAATATGGCCCTAACGTAAGTCCAACTTATACGGCCCTACATGATGTCTTTTTGCACCGGTTCTGAAAGGATAAGACCTCTTTATAGGTCTTGGAGAAATTGCGCAATCTAAAATGGAAGAGCTTGCTAGTGGAAGATTATGCGGCAACATTTCGAACTTTGTGGAGTCGAGTTGATCCTGTCGATCAGCCAACTGAGGCCCTTATGGGAGAATGGTTTGTTAGGGGCCTGTAAGTAGAAGAAGTCAAATCCTACGGTGGCATCTATGGATCTTACAATCAATGGTGGGTTTGATGGGCTGGTGGATGCTACTCAAAGATCGCAGTGCAGTCTAGGGAAGAGTTTCACTTCCAAGAAGGGGAAAACAAAGCCTCAAGACGATTCTTCAAAAGGATAAGAGGACACTTTGGATGACAACTCGAATGCAGATCCAAATTCAAAATCTTAGCATAAGAATCGGAAGAAGAAAATCCAGAAGCCAGAGACAGTCGACGAATGACTTGTGGTAGCGTGGGCTAATCTTTAGGGTGGAGGTGCAAGAGGAGCTAGATCTGGGCTGGGATTCAATATTTAGTGTACAAAGTGTTCCAAACAAGGTCATACAAGAAAGAATTTCCACTTATTCTCTATTGTGCTATATACTAGACCACCACTCATGCTACACGGAGGCTTGCTAGTACAATGGCAGAGTCAACATCTGTAGCGTCACACAGAGCAAATTCAATCCTTAATCTCAGTGCAATAGATAGCACTAGTCAATCAGCCCACTACAAGCATACCACATGCTCGCCCTTATGGATGAAGTTGTGGAGGTGCGCTAGGTGCAACTTTTCAATGTTACTACTGCAAGGCACTAGGTTACCGAAAGACGGAGTGTTCGATCTGGTAGCGATATCAGATGAAACTCCAAAAAAAACAAGCAAAGGGGTCCACTTCAACTCAGCCTCCAATAATTAATTTAGTGCAAATTCAATCAATTTCAGAGGAATTGAAGCCTGCACAGTCCATCATGGCAGTCACAAGGGCGCAACACCCAATACTTGATATGGAGAATCAAAATCGATCACGGACAAAGGATAAACCCCAAAATTGGGAGGAGTAGTAGTGTGTCTAGAACCAAGTCACCAAGTTAGTGCAGGAAGCACATGGCAAGGTTCAGAATGTGCACATAGCTCCATGGGCAATCATGGTGGTAGCATATTGTCCAGAGACTGTCCAAAGAAGACAAGGTGTAGAGCAAAGCCAAAAAGTTTCGAAAGCACCGGAATCAAGAGGAATGGGTGCAACAAAGAGACAGGAAGTGTCGAAAGCACTAGAAGTAAGCGAGAAAGGTCCAAAAAGAGCTAGAAAGTGCCAAAAGCACCAAAAGTAAGCAGAAAAGGTATGGAAAAGAGCCAAAAAAAATGCCGAAAACACCAAAATGGTGTAGGAAAGGTGTAGAACAAGTCTAAGAAGGGCTGGGAGTATCATTACCAAGTCATGAAGCTGGTAAAAGGCAATAATGAGCCACAAGCAGAATCTAGAGAGATGTAACAGTGAGGAAATCAAAGAGAAAAGAACAAACCCACTCAAAGGGCAGGAAAACCAGGAGTGGTGTGTGCATAAGAAAGGGTTATGAATAATATCTTAGACTACAACAAGTGAAGTGCAAACAGTTGATCCATCAGTAGAGTATGATTTATGGGAGAATTTACAGAAGATGAAGCTCGTTGGATCAATTCCTATGCTTAGTGCCTAATTATAGGCAACAGCTTTTGAAAAAAGATCATTCCACAGCTTTTGAAAAAAGATCATTCCTATGGAATCGTTGGTAGAAATGCAGCCCAACAACAGTTAGATGAACACAATTCAATGTGGCTTAGTAGAACTGGTTTCGGACTATAATGAAGTAGTTTTGAAAGTTACAGTAACATTTAAAGAACAAAGAGTACCTCGAGTTCTCATTGATGGAGGATCCAAGGTTAATATGTTATCAAAAGGCATCACATATATCCAACCGGCGCCCTTTGCTATCAAGATGGCAAATCAACGGAGAGTGATACCTATGGGCATTGTCCAAAATAAGGAAATTAGTGTGGTTGAGTGTAAATTTTAGGCATCCTTTGCGATACTCCAAATGCCGAAGAACTCTATAGCATGCCAGATGCTACTTGGCCGACCATGGCTCCATCATAGAAAGATTCAGCACAATTGGGAGACAAATCGGCTAACCATCTAAAAAGGAAACAAGAAGATCAAGATGTCGGTGTTCTTGCAAGGAAACAAGAAGATCAAGGTGTCGGTGTTCTTGCAAGGAAACAAGAAGATCAAGGTGTCTGTGTTCTTGCAAGGAAAAGTCAACGTGTCGGACCGACCACTCTGTGCAAAAGGACTCAATTGGCTAGAAGGAGTGGAAGATGACGAGGAAGATAAAATTTTAAAGGCAAATCTAGACTTAGTTTCCTTATTTGAGGTGGATGTTGATCGAATAGTGTCACAATATGAGCCAAAAGTCATGGCAGTGCAACCAGTTCTAGGCACAACTAGGGAGGAAGGAATCCTGGCCAAATCTAGAATAGAAAATTCAAGAAGTCTATCTGTCCAGATGCAAAAAGGATGAGGTTCCTGAAAGAAAGGCATTCATACAGAGGCCCATGAAAGGAACATGTAGAAGAGTAATCAGGTGCAAGAAGATGAATTGTCCAAAACGAACTTGGGAGATGATCAAAATCCTCAAATGGTCCAACTAAGTGATGAACTTATAAAAGAATGGAGACAATAATTATAGGAACAACTATCAAGATACAAAGATGTGTTTGCTTGGAGTTACACAGATATGAAGGGCATTGATCCTAGTTTTTATTAGCATAAGCTTAATCTCAAGGAAGATGCAGTTCCCATCCCTGACAGAGTAGAGGTACCGAATGAATCCAAATTATGACCCACCAAGTAAAAGAAGAAATTGACAAATTGGTCAAAGTAGGTTACATTTATCTGATTAACAAAGCTAATAGGGTGTCTCCAATTGTCATTGTTCCCAAAAAGAATGGCAAGTTGAGGGTGTGTGTGGATTATCAAAAATTAAATATGGCCACAATCACATAGATCCTTTCCACTACTGTTTACAGACTCACTATTGGATGCAATCTCGGTGGCCATGAGATGTATTCATTCTTGGATGGATTCAGCAGATAGAATCGGGTAAAGATGGCACCAAAGGATAAAGAAAAGATAGCCTTTGTTACGGAGTGGTGGGGGGTGTTTGCCTCCACCCAATGTAATGACTTTCAGGCTAATGAATGAACCGGCCACATTCCAACAGTTGGTCTTGGAAATCTTTTATGAATACCTCACAACATTTATGAGGGTCTTTGCAAATGACTTCAATGTCTTCAAGAGGCATTCGCACCATCTTCAACACTTGACATTGTGTCTACAGAGGTGCCGTGAAACCAAACTGAGTCTCAATCCGGCAAAGTGTGCTTTTGCACTAAGCAATGGAGCCTTGCTTGGCCACACTGTTTCAAAATATGGGTTAACAGTGGATCCCCAAAAGCTAATTGTCATTGTTCAATTGTAACTCCACACAATACTAAGGAATTGAGGAGATTCTTGGGACAAATTAAATGGCATATAAGGTTTCTTATATATCTGGCACATGTGACATGCCCACTATATCTGCTTATAAAGAACAATTCTCCGTACATCTAGAAAGAGAAGTGTGAACAAGCGTTCTACCACCTAAAGATGATGTTATCCACAACACCAATCATGTAGGGTATTTCATGTCTTTGTGGATGCATCAGATATTACCATTGGCAGTGCATTAATGCAACAAACCAAGGCTGGATGGTTTCATCCAATTTACTATGCCAGCTAGATGTTGTCTGTAGTAGGTAGAGCTGAGAAGAATTATTCCGTGATAGAGAGAAGCTCTAGGCATGGTGTTTCTATCAACAAGTATAGGCATGATCATTAGAGTAATCGATTTGTTTTTCATGCCAATCACCATGCATTAATTCATCTGGTGAGCAAGCCTAATCTTATAGGTAAATTGGAGTTTTTCACCATCGAATATAGACCCAGAAATGAGCAATTAGTTGTTGATTTTTTATCTTGGGAATTTGGAGAGCCGGCGGATGGTGTTCCAAATTAGTTTCTGAATGTAGAACTGTTTATTCTGGAAATTTCACCATATACATGCTAGGATGAGATGTTGATGTTCTTAATAAATGGATCATTTCTAGAAGGTATGGGCAGAGATCATCGAAAGAGGCTAGCAATTCAAAGTGAACATTTATAGTTGTGGCAAGACAGTTGTACAAGATGGGGATTAATCAAATCTTGAGGCGGTGTGTTCCAAATCATGAGAAGACAACAATAATCATAGAATCCCATCAAGGCATCAGTGGAGGGATTTTTTTTGAGAAATCGCATGCCAAAAAATATTCTAGGACGGATTATTGTGGTCGATAGTGTTGAAAGATGCATGGCAATTTGCCAAAGCCTGAGATTTATGCCCAACAGATCAGGGCAACCAAATGCATTAGATAGAATGCCGCACAATCCAATTTCACCTCTGGAACGATTTCAAAAGTGGGGCTTGGATTTTGTAGGTCCATTCCAACCACTAGCTTACAGAACCAATAACAAGTATATACTAGTGGGGCCACACTGATTATTGCACTAAATGGGTGAAGCTAAGGCTCTTAAAGACAACACAGCTATATCTGTAGAGCAAAATTTTCATATGAAATGATTATGACTAGGTTTGGAACTAGAAGTACTCCCTTCTCATTGGTATATGGTTTGGAAGCAGTAGTGCCAGTGGAATTTATAATCCTCGGTTTCTAGGTGGCAGTGACTCATACATTATCTTTGAAAGAATCAGTCATGCATTGGTTGGAGCAGCCTAGCATTGGGCAAGAAAAGGCTCTAGAGTACGTGGTATGCTGATGTCATCCAAAATGGCAGATGCTTTTTGCTAATAGAAATACCAAATTCATATGTTTTTGATATAGGTAACCCGATATTATTGTTTAATTCTAGAATGGGTCCACATTTGAGAGTAAGCTTAAGTTAAGAAGGCCAGGCCCATACCAGATATTCGCAAAGCTCGGCACCATAACATTTAAATTAATATCACTAGATGGTGTGAAATTGCCAAAGCCTATAAATGGATTCAAATTGAAGCCCTATTTTAGAAGGCTACCAAAACCAATGCCTGTGCCAGTGTGCACTATTTTTGTCATGCACTCACATGACACATGTCCATGTCCACGTAGTAATCATACTTTGTCTAGTGTGCAAAGCCATTGGCTTATTATTATTATATCGTGAGGCAGGCTCTGCTTCATTTCTAGTTGCCTTGTCACATTGAATTATGTGCACCATGAATCCAATCATCATGAATTCGTGGTGTCAAATTTTCTACCATTTAAACGTTTCACGCCAAGCCCTAAATCTCTATTACCAAAACTTCCATTCTTCACAATTGCTTTTTTATTCACAATTGCCATCTTGCTCTCTGTCTCTCTCTTACAATCGCTCTTGTAACCATGGTGGAATCCGAGAAGATTACTATTATTCTCGATGTGAGACTTATGTGTACATCATACAAGGATTTTCTAAGGAAGTTATTAGAGATCTTCATGAATCATCTCTGCATGAACTTAAAGTTAATACGAGAGAACATAGCCTATCTGCAGCGGTGGCTAGTGTTGAAAAGGTGCCGATGGTACAAACTGTGTCCGAAACAAAAAGTGCAAGTTCATGGTGAGATAGGGTGTAATCCTAGGGCACGTGGTGTCAAAAACATTAGAATTAATGATTCCAGATTTGAGGATAGCAAAGCAAATGAAATGGATGGGCAATGCGTTATCTGAACAAGAAACTTGATGAAGCAAGGCTACATTCTATGATGAGCATGCCGAGAAAAAAAGAAGAAAAAGGTGGTTTCATTCCAACATTAATACAAAGAGGTTTAAGGAAGGGGACCTGGTCCTACTTTATAACCTCAAGAAAATAGAAGGAAATTGAAGTTGAGGGGGATGGGTCCATTCAGGATCTATGAACACACAATGGGAGGGGCAGCAAGCCTAGAGACCCTTGATGGATTCCAGATGGAAGGATTCCTCAATGGGAGTAAAGTTAGGAAGTAGCAAGACTAAAGAAAGGAAGGAGACCTGATCCTACTTTATAACCTCAAGAAAAATAGAAGGAAATTGAAGTTGAGGGGGATGGATCTATTCAAGATCTATGAACACACAATGGGAGGGGCAACAAGCCTAGAGACCCTTGATGGAGTCTAGATGCAAGGATTTCTTAATGGGAGTAAACTTAGGAAGTAGCAAGACTAAAGAAAGGAAGGGGACCTGGTCCTACTTTATAACCTCAAGAAAAACAAAAGGAAATTGAAGTTGAGAGGGATGGGTCCATTCAGGATCTATGAACACACAATGGGAGGGGCAGCAAACCTAGAGACCCTTGATGGATTCAAGATGGAAGGATTCCTCAATGGGAGTAAACTTAGGACCCATTTCCAAAATAGAAAGTTTTAATATAACAAGAGAAATGAATACAAAAAGTTTGAATAAAATTTACATCCTTCTAATGATGCGGGTATGGTCACATATTAGTATCTTCTCAGGGGGTGATCTGGCCCTAAGGTAGCGTAATCAATTTATAAATTCTTCATCCGTTTTTATCGATGAATCATCTTCTATAGTATATCCACATATGATGTCCATCCGCTCCAGAAGGTGACAAAAACGTATGTTTGGAGCAAAAATCGTGGCATTTCCAATAGGTACGAAAACAAAGCATCCCTCGTAATCATGTGTCCAAAGCTTTGACCATTCATCTTGTTGCCTGTTGTTGAATATCTGTAGTAGTTGTTGAAAAATAGCACGGTTTTGGTTACATATACATGCTAAATGGGTACATTATGTCATGAGTCGCATGAGTTTCGATTATGTAAGTGGATTATGGGGTGATGACCGAGTCATAATGCTATGATCATTAAAAAAATTTGACATGAGGATGCTATGCTGTACAATTAATTTTGGAGTCTTGAGGTTAAATACAATGAAAACTAATAGCAATCTAAAGAAAAGAAAATAAGTAACACAATTACAATCTAAAGAAATGAAAATAAGT